>NC_134455.1:112753146-113090722 GCF_047948215.1 Lycorma delicatula | reverse complement strand
AATCCATTCGTAGACACTCTGTTGCGGCAACACACTGTTCCCGTACTGTACTGAAAGTCTTCGATGAATTTCGGCCCCTGATACACCTTCTGACCACAAAAAACGGATCACTGAACGTTGCTCTTCTTTAGTGCAAACAGAAAGCAGAGCAGCCATGGTTAACGACAGGGCAGCGATAATGGAACTAATCTAGCAGCATCAAACCTGCATACATAACAATTAAACCACGCATGCGTCATCTACGCAACACAACAGTACTATCAACATAAACAAAAATATAACTAAATTGCAGATAATAATTGACTTACCCTTGTAAAAGCAATATAAAACTGTGGTCTTACCAGAATTTGCATATGGTGCAGAATGTTAACAAGAATTAACAAAAATAGAGAAAAGAATTCAAAGAAAAATATATGGATAAAAATATGAAGATGGAATTTACAAATTGAAAAGTAAAAAAGAAATTTACAACAGAAAAGATTGAGACTTTAGTCTGAAAAAGATGATCATGATTTTATAAACATTTATATAGAATTAACAACAGATTGAAAAAAAAACAAAACCACAAAGACCACATTGCTTAAAAGAAACAGAAAAAGATTTTAAAAATGCTGAACATCTCTAAAGATTTGATTGAAGACAGAAACGAATTTAGAAAACTGACACAAAAACCTAAGTTTCCAGAAAGAAAAAAGAAGGGTACACACCTGAACAGATGGATGGAAGAAAAGAAAACAACTGACAAAAAGAATGAAGACTTGTTGAGAAAAGAAGAAGTCCAAACTATGTAAAAGTGATCCTTAATGATCAGAATGAAAAACAAGTTTGTAATTTTTCAGCAGTATTGAGTGTTAATCCTGTGATTAAATCGATTTTGTGGCAAAGTGCTACCACTTTTATTCTGTTCTCAAGTTGCAATCTAATTGTGTTTTATTAAAATTTAAATTAAATTCATGCAGGAGTTAATGTAATTTTTAAAAATGCTAAACACTTCTACCCCAGAATTGTGTTATATGGCTTTTCTAATTAGCAATCAATTCAAGTGAATGTATCAATATCAAAAGTGAATGTTTTAAATTTTTTAAAGAAAAACTTGAAAACAATGCTCAAAATATGCAAAAATTACCTAATATATATGGCATATCACTAAATAGTTGTTAACATCATTAGACACTAAGTGTGTCATAACACCTTTTTGAGGCTCATGTTAAAGAATTATGGCATCAGAATACCATCCAATAATTAACCCCATCCATTAAGCTCTTCACTGATCACAATGTGAAACAATAGTCTGCCATACTCTCGTTAGTGCAGAAATGGTCTCTGCTGAGTGACTACCATTACTCTTGGTGGTAACAATGTCCAGGCTACAGGAATTAATAAAAATTCTCCTTCTTGAACTGCTCAAAAAAAGCAGATTATTCTAGTAAATTTTGAAGGAGTCCATATACCATAACAGTAAATCTTCTGTATGACAATGTACAACTCATGTGATTTGTCATATAGAACTAAATTCTTTATGAGTATTCTATGCCATCTGCTTCAGAGTTACTTTTGAAGTTCCTTTAGCATTTCTGATGTTACAATAAAACTTCTAACGTTACTGTTATCCTAGGTTCAATGAATTCTATTAGAAAAATATCCTTGTGATCTGAAAACACTGCAGTCTATTAGTTTTTTGGCTTACTAAATGAACTATCTTTCACAGCAATATAGTTTGTAATATTATCACCATAATTAAATAACAATCATTAATAGATCTTTGGTGATGCTGTCTTCTATTACATCTCATATTTGGCAGAAGTAATAACAGGTTCCATTCATTAAATGGTGCTTTACCAACACTAAAGTGAATGGACAGAAGTGAAAGTATGAGATAATATTGGACAAAAGATGAGATAACAATGTATGACATTATTGGTGGCTACTGTGAATTATTGGTGGCTCTGTCTTGCTATGGTAACTAGTTTATTTTCAACAGCCAACTGGGAGAAAATTTGGAATTACTCTCATATAAGAAGTTTAAAGAATATAACATAAGTTTAAAAAATTTGTTATTCAATTACTTTAAGTTTGTTATTAACTTACTTTAAGTTAATTCTAGAAAAGGAGAATTAACTTAGAATTACTTACTAGAATTTTACTAGAATTAACTTATATCACTTAAAGTCTATAGTAACTAACGAATAAGTTAAGTAACTAATTTTGAAATTTGATAAACTACTTCTGTAGTGATTATTTTGTTTACAACAGATGACATTTTGCAATAAAACTAAAGTCTCAATATAAAAACGACAACTTAAGAGTAATTTTTATAATTTCAAGAATAGATATAATTATTGTAATTTTTCATCTACAGTAGTGTGTAAATTAATCTGAACACAAAAGTTATTTAATAAAACATAACTTTATTTAGAAAAAAAATCATACCTGTACAATCTGTGAATATCTAGTACTTAATATCTCCTCTTTCATTCTTATTCACTTTACGTACATGATTTAGCATCAATTCAAGTGTACACTTTTTTTTACTTTATCATGAAACCATATACATATATTATATCTTTAATGAGGTACAATTAATCTTTCAGAATAGTTTTTTAACCAAAGATTTTTAATTGCGTTTAAGTCTGGGGAGTTGCCTGGCCACGGGATCACTTTAATGTTTCATTCTTTGAAAAATTTTTCAACTTTTTTGGTATTACGGTATGGCGTCAAATCTTATTGGAACACTACTTTACCTTGTGTGAATTGGTTTTGAAGTTGTGTTACAACCCTTTCTTTCAGAATCTTGATATATCTATCACTTTTCAACATATCATCTATTGGAAGTAGAGAACAAGGGCCTTCAAATGTGAAAAACCCCAAAATACCTTTTTTCTAGGGACTAACTGATTGTTAGATATGAGCTGGTGCTGTATTTTCATCTGATACCTTTCTAACATATGGAACCCTTTGCCCCTGAACATAAAAGTGTGACTCATTGGAAAACATTTTCCAATATTCTTTGGTCCAGTTAGCATGTGCGTTGGCCCACGAGCTATTTTATGCACATTGCTGGTGTTAAAAGCTACATTTTGCTGACTAATGAGTTTTCCGTCCAGCTGTAAGATGTTGGTGTCTAATAGCTATCACGTGTAAATCTGTTCCACTAGCTGCTAATTTCAGATTAGTCAGTAGAAGAAAATTTTGGATAACGTTTACTTTTTTCTCTAATAACTGATTCTGTGTTAGAGTATCTTTTCTTTTACGGCCACATTTGTCTTTCCTTTGAAATGAAAAGGAACCAGTTTCTTTCAATTGCTTTAAAGTAGTGTTCAGTGTCCCTATTCCAACATCACACTCAGAAACTATTTGTTGTTGTGTCAAACTGGTATGCTGTGAAAGAAAAACAATTTTCAAACACTTCCTTGGAGATAAATCCATTGTTTTATACATATATACATATATATATATATATATACACACATATATATTCAACTCACACAGAACAAAAAATACAAAAATATGATTTTGTAATAAAAAAAAAGAAATAAAATTTTCATGAAACACTATTGATAATATGAAAATTGCTAAATAACCTCACATTACGTAGACAACTTAAAGAATAGGTAGGTTCAAGAAGTATAGTCACAACATAGAAATAAACTAAAAATTTCTTGTGTTCGGATTAATTTGCATGCTAGTGTAAATAAACCAACCAACTTTCCTGTATGTGTTCTAATAGTACATACCTATTAACTAGGTAAGGATGGATGACTTCTGCAACATCATGCATTTGTATATACATGTTAATTAACTGAGGCAAATAATAATCTACCTCAGAATCAGCAAAACTGAATACCTTATTACCTGAAAAAACATGTAAATTTTAATATAAATATAATAAAATTCTTTCAAAAAATAAAATAATCAATCAATTACGTGATTATATTTTTTTCCTGGATCATGTTTAGGGCAATCAATTAGTTAAAAATGGAGAAGGTATAGTAGTTTAATCATTTAAACTTATTTGTTACTAAATAAAATGTTATAAAGAAAAACCTCTAAGCAACACAAACTATTGGGACAGAAAATATGTCCACTGTGTGGAGGTATCTGTAATTCAGAAGGAAGACTTAAGAAAAACATTATAGTTCGTGAGAAATTTTGTGTTTCACTACCTTTTATCATAAAAGCTTCAATATATTCTGCAAATAGATTAATATTATGAACTAGCTAGCAGCCAAGACAGTATTTACAACTTTTGTAAAGTACAACATAATGCAGCAAAGCTATTCCTTTATCATTGTTTCACACAAATATTAGCTCCAACTACATTATTTTATTTTGAATAACAAAATCTGTTTATAAGAGATGTACTCTTATTAATACTGTATTTACTAATCTGTATACTAATCTGTTTACTAATCTGTATACTGTATTTATTAATCTGACATGAAATTGAACAGATCTCTATCAATGTTAACAAACGTTTTGCCTCTACAATGCAATCTAGGCTGCTAACGACTAATACATTGCACTTACCATTGATATTATTTACTGCACCAGAAATCGTTTCCTTTAAAACAACAGCTTTATAAAAATATTTTAATATTAAACGAGATCAAAATATTTTGGCTTGTATTGCACATAAAACCAGTTGTTTTAATGGGTGTACATCTGGTTGAATAAGCTAATAACTAAGATAAGTGCATGTGTCTCATGCAGTAAATGCAGTTTCATTCTGGGTCTTCTTCAGATAAAAAAATGACAGTTCCCCAAAATATGCTCAGTAACTTAATACATGAACAAGAAATGTAGTCAGTTGATTTCAGTACAATATATATATATATAACATGCATAAGATTAAACATACAAATAACTTTTATTAACATGTTTCTCCTCTTTTGTTTGGAGTATTTTATTAAGAAATACTATTTCAATAAGTAAAACTCTGTTGTTTAGAATTGTCTATAATTGGGAGGCTCATTAATGGAAGTTTTACTGTTACCTTCTTCGTGACTGAGATTACCCTTTTCTTTTCCTGTCCATTACTTCTTCCTAAAATGGGCATCAAGGGAATTATATCAACTGCCACCCAAGGTTATATTAACTGCCACTTAAACTATGGTGCCACATTGCACCTTGTAATGTTGTTCCTATCCAAGGATTGAAAGTAAGCAAATTAAAAGCTGAGGAGCCTATCAAATACAAAGCCAATTTTCTACTTCTCCTGAAATCCCATATAGTCTCTCAGATGATACCATTAGGTCCATGTTCTAAAATAATGACCAAAATGGATCAGAAAAATCAGAATAGGAATGCAAAAATCATTCAGTGGATGTATAAAAAAAATTGAAATGCGTTTCTCAGCTAGACATAACATTGCTAATCAGTATAGAATTCCCAATAGCAATTATAATATTCCCAATAATAGTTGCCACTCTGCAGATCCCTGCAATGGAGTGGTTAGCACCTCGCCTTTCAACCCAAAGGTTCTAGATTTGAATCCCAATCAGACTTGCCACTTTTCAAACAATCCAAAATTCATTATAAGGTAACTGCAATTGGGCAAAAGCTTGTGATTGCTTTGAAAATTAATAAATAAATAATATTTCTACTATCTCCACTGTAAGATGTTCAGGTAATTTATATGATGCTAATTTCACTTGGGATGGTCAGATTAATTTTTCTGCAGTAAGATGACAACATATTTTGAGTCTTTAGTTTTGCTTTGAAACATTTCAATGCTATGTTTGTCTCATTATTAAAAACTTATATATTCCCACCAAAACATTCTAATAACCACTGCCTTTATGGTATTAATAGAAAGTACAAATCAATAAAGAAAAGAACATTCAGTTAAACTTCAGGGAAAAACTTGATTAATTTATTTCAGATAAATAATGTAAATAAGGCCAAACAGTTCTGGAGTTACAAAGGTTACTTAAGTTAATCAGGAATTCAAAAGAATCTATTAAGTCCCACACATTAAGAAGTTCTTACGTTCCTGCTAGTTTCTTACAAGCAGGAGATAACATTCTCCAATTCTGAGAATGCTAGAATCTAAAGAACCAGCTGATTTGTAGTATCTGGTACAGGGGCTTCCTACATGACCACCTCACAGATTCTATTTTTAGTCTAGTGACTGCATAACATTCCTAATATCTGAAGTGCTTAATCAAGTAAGCACTGGGCCTCTACATACCTTCTAAGAAAAAGATACTGAGATGTTCTGTAATTATTGTTTAGGAAAGTTATACAACACAATTTGGAGGAGTTTTGAAACATTACTTTGATTAGATTTGTTTTGAACCATGATCCTTCTTAAGAAAAATCATCTATTTCTCGTATTAGTAAGCAACTTCTTTCCTTTATCATTTGTAAGCATTACATGAATTTTAGCAAGAAGCTGTGGGAATAATGAGACAAGCAAGCAGTATGTCCTTATATCTGTGTGGTTTGTAGGAGGGAACTCTACTTATGGACCCATCTGAAGTCTCTGTTTACTAGTTGATAGCTGTTCAAAAAGTTACAACTGATATGCTAATCAGGTAAAGCTGAGACTCCTAATTCATTCAAACTACATATATACAGAACTATTTAGCAATGCTATTGTTAAATATAAAGACAATAATATACTTAACTAGGTGAAATGACATAAATTCTCTTAAGAAGCATATTTTCAGAACACTTATTTCTTTAAAATTGTTGATAAAAATTAATCCAAAAGTTGAAACTCCACTAACAACTCAGATATACTCAATTTGAATTCTACAACACAACATACCAAGTTGTGAAAAGTAAAAGCAAAAATAAGAGTAAAAGCTAAATTTTATTTAATAAGTATTTTTAGGCAATGTAGATAATCTTATTCACTCATTCATGCTTTATTTTTCAAAATTCTTATATGTAAAATTAAGTTCAATAATGTTGGAATAAAATAAAATTTTTTTTTTTTAAAACCAAGTTTTGTTTACATTTTTACTACAGTTCAGTGACTCCAAATTACATGGCAATCTCTTGGGAAACAATTCTATAGTCAAAAATAAGAAAAACACTTCATATAAACATATGTGAGAAAATGATTCGTTACCAAGTTTCAACTCGCTAAGGTTTAGCCCTGCTTTCTACTCCCAGTGAAATTAAACTGTACTAAAATTCTTGGAATACAAATTCAGGCATAAATTTGATGCTTCCTTATGGCTTTTGATCTAAGAAATTGAATAAAAATGGTCCCAGACCTCTATCTCAATTAATTTTTATGAAAAACCTGGTAAAACATGAAAAAGTTTTGTCGGAAAGTACACTTTAATTTACCAACAACCCAACAAAAATTTCTGTTAACTTTGTGGATAATTTAATTCTGAGAAACTTGATGTAAATAACGTCTAATAATATTAAACACAAATTTGAGAAGTTCAACTTTATCAAAAAACAAAACACACAAATAGGATCGAAAAAATGATAGGATTTTATGGAGAAAAAATTTTCATCAATGTTTGAATAACAAAGTAAATATAAACAAACAGAAAACTAATCAATAACAGAAAAAAATTAATAAAAAATAGATTAATAAAGAATAAAATTACATACTTTTTGGTTTTTTCTAAAAATTATTAACTATCAAAAGGTTACTTGATACAAGCTGCAAACAATTCTTCAAAGCAGTTGCTTAATGTGGCCGTCATTCTGTTCAATGCATAGTTCAGCTTGGTGAATCTACACTATCTGGACACATTTAATAGTATCATTATTATTCCAAATAGTAGCTCCAGCTTCTATTATACAATTCTTCTTCTTATGTGCCAATAGGAGTGGAACAGACTAACGACTTCATCCAACCTTAACGGAAAACGTCTGCTGATGTGAGATAGGGAGACTTGAGGTGGGCATTATACTGGTTCATTTCAACCAATCCATTGCTTACTAAATGTGTTATTTAAATGATTCATCACATTATGACAGTAGTGAGCAGGAGTACCATCATTATTGAAAAATCACATCTGCACTCTACTTTTTTTTTGGGTGAAAAAAACTTTTTGTGTTATCATCGCCCGGAAAAAAAAAGTGAAATATAAAAATAAAATCTAGCAAGACAACAAAATAAAAATGTAATTTAAAAACAAAATTAAAACTCAAACTAAAATACTAAAAACAAAGACAAAATAAAAGACTTAACTAAAATGTTAAATACAAAAATATACAACTACCATACAAAAAAACAAAAATTTCAAGAACACTATTAAAAAGTATGTAAAACACAAATACTTTGGAGAAGTCAAAAACTTCTTTATTATTGCCCAGGATGTGACGAAAATTCCTGGGCAATTTAAATTTACGACGCAAGACTGCCTAATGTATGCAATCCATAAGGATTTGGCATCCAATCAAGCAGCACTTGCATCGCATGTATACCGGTACATTTTCTGCTGACATCAAGTACCCGTGAGTAGCTCTTGTATGTCCTATCCGCAATCAGCAGAGACCACTTCCCTTTGGCGAAGAATCCCATAGCAACATAGTATCTTTGATATAGCGACGTATTTTGTTGACTGTGGCAATTCAGTTGTTTTGCCACTTTGCATGAAGTGCGTCCTTGATATGGTTAATAAAGTCGATATAGTAACACAGGTTGCACTCTACCTACTGCAGAAAATCTTCCAAGAGCTCCATCAAATTTCTTTGCGAAAAATGCAATTACCGCTTCCATTGAGTCTTGGCAGTAAGAAAAAAGAGCCTATGAGATTATCACAAAGACTACAACACACATTAAATGAAAAGGTGCATTGGAAATGACTTGTAGCAGTCTCATGGGGATTTTCCTCTGCCCAAGTGTTAGTGTTTTGATAATGCCATTTCTTGAAAAACAGGATTCATCAGTAATCAGTAATTCATCAGTAAGTCACTTGGGAAATTGGACTGATATTCACATTTTCTAATTAGCTAGCAACAGAATTTTATCCTTTTATCAAGAATCAGGTAGTAATAACTCTTTTACATGTGTTGTATGGAATGGGTATAATTGCAACTTCTGTAATGTTCGCCATACACTTTATTGCAAAACGTGTGTGTGATGCGACAACCTATGTTAGAGGTGGTAGATACTTATACCACATTCAATCGCTTCTAGACCTCTGGCCCCGTGCTGTATAATTTGTGTTTACTGCTACCAGTAGCGATTTGCTTCAAGTGCAATGTTCCTACGTTCACATCATCAGGGTTGACAACAATCAGTGGCTGTCAGACAACCTGCGTTGCTGTGGAGTTTAGGCTACACAGCTGCATAGTGTGTTGCAGGAGTGCCACTGTTGGGTAAGTATGGACATTTCCTTTGTGTTGCATCGTGCCCCTGTTCTTAGGTTTGTGAGGCCAACAATCTTTTTGATCCTCTGGCAGGTTCAGGATGCGATTTTTGCTCCAAACTTGCCAGTGGTCTGATCTAGGGGCTTTTAGCTTTTGATATTTTGAGTGAGGCTACGTGAGAACAGGTGGCCTTGCTCAGGATAGTTCACTGCTAGATGCTCACCTTGCCTTGTGTTAGGTGATAGGTACGTTCAGACTTACTGTAGTGTGAGGGGTCAATGTTTGTTAAAGCTGTTGGCAGAACGGTGACTGCACTGCTGATGGGTATGGGATGCATGCAGCAGTGAGGTGTAGCGGCATCTCGGCGATAGTTTTAGTGGTGAATGTCACATGGGACTCTGCGATGGAGCCGAGTGGGAGTGGGAGTCTTCCTCTCCGTAGTGAAACAGATCAGAGTTCATAATATAACCAAAGTCTGGGATTTATTAAAGTTTATGTTGAGTTTACTAAAGGAACTAGGACCGAATTTTGTTGTTGCGATCAACACATTTGGTGGTATATTGTTATTTTGCCTTGAATTATGAGACATTCACAGAATTGGCTCATAATAAGTAGGTTAAGTAGAACTAGGCACAGGGTTCACACCCACCGGGTTGGTCTAGTGGTGAACGCGTCTTCCCAAATCAGCTGATTTGGAAGTAGAGAGTACCAGCGTTCAAGTCCTAGTAAAGCCAGTTATTTTTACACGGATTTGAATACTAGATCGTGGATACCAGTGTTCTTTGGTGGTTGGGTTTCAATTAACCACACATCTCAGGAATGGTCGAACTGAGAATGTACAAGACTACACTTCATTTAACTCATACATATCAACCCTCATTCAGCCTCTGAAGAATTATCTAAACGGTAGTTACCGAAGGCTCAACAGGAAAAAGAGAGAGAGAGAGACACAGGGTTCACGCTTCCGCAAGCTCGGTTAGCTAGTTCGGAGGGAACGATGTAGAACACTCAATATGTCCGGATGAGGCCTACAGGGAAGGCAATACGCTGAGTTATTAAATTATCTAAACGGTAGTTACCGAAGGCTCAACAGGAAAAAGAGAGAGAGAGAGACAAAGGGTTCACGCTTCCGCAAGCTCGGTTAGCTAGTTCGGAGGGAACGATGTAGAACACTCAATATGTCCGGATGAGGCCTACAGGGAAGGCAATACGCTGAGTTATTAAATCACCGATGCAAATGTCTACCAAGGCATTTACATCGGTGCAAACCAACGAGGCCAGGCTTATTACTATGACATGTAAAAAGTCAGAGGGCGATAGACGACTCCCGTTAAAGCCCAACAGGGCAAGGAATGGGGGTGGTGTGGCGACCGGAATGTCACTAGGCCGGTGTCTTCCCCATCAGGGTTGGGATGTTACTGTAGTACCTGGCACTACAGTCGGTGTTTTTGTTTTTCAGACGCTATGGAGCAATCCGGTGGAGATTGCTAAGAGGATCTTGTTGGCATAGCTAAGGACCTGGTTGCCAGCGACCCCTTCCTGCCGAGAAGGTCACTTGGTAGGTCTCCACCGAGACCATGACCCTCTGATCAGGAGGTCTCCACAAAGGCAGTACTGCACCCAAGTGCACCGGTGGATTGCACTAAAAATCCTGCTGAAACCTCCGCTACGAGCTCTGCGGGGAAGGCTGCGGCTAGAACCGTGCAGGGAGTGTGCACTAGTGGTGGGAGAGCCAAGGCCGAAGGGTGGCTCCCCATGAAGTCAGTGAAAGTAGGATTCGACGATGTGATCGGCTTGGTGTGGGAGGTCCCCGGGGTAAAGCCTGCTATGAGGCACGCGAACTCTGGATTCAACTGCATCGGACGGATCGTGGAGATGCGGTCCAAATGATCCAAAGTCTCCTCTAAGAAAGAGTCTCTGTGGCACTGGAGTTTCGGCAGATGGTAGACTCCTTTTTAAGCGAGAGTAATTTCATGGTTGCAGGTCTGGCATTAAAACTCACTGGGTTGGTCTAGTGGTGAACGCGTCTTCTCAATTTAGCTGATTTGAAAGTCGAAAGTTCCAGCATTGAAGTCCTAGTTGTTTTGAAGTCAGTTGTTTTTACATGGATTTGAATACTAGATTGTGGATGCCGGTGTTCTTTGGTGGTTGGGTTTCAAATAACCACACATCTCACGAATGGTCGAACTGAAACTGTACAAGAATACACACTTCATTTACACTAACACATACGAGGGTAAGTCAATTATTATCTGCAATGTAGTTATAAATTTTATTGCAATACAAATAGGAAACTTACATTAACATCAATTTTCAACATAGTCCTCTTGCACTTCACTGCATTTGGTCCATCATTCCACAAGCTTCCTGATGCCCTCATAAAAGAAGGTTTTTGGTTGAGCTGTGAGCCAGGAATTCACCGCTTCTTTCACTGTTTCGTACAAGGTAAAGCGAAGGCCCCTTAATGACTCTTTGAGAGGACCAATCAAGTGGTAATCAGAAGGTGCAAGATCAGGACTATATGGAGGATGAACCAGTACTTCAAAGTTGAGTTTCTGGAGTGTTTCAGCATTATGTGGACAGGCATTGTCGTGCAACAACACAATACCTTTCGACAGCAGTCCTCGGCATTTGCTACAAATTGCAGGCTTCAGCTTGGCAGTAAGCATCTCACTGTAACGCGCACTGTTTATTGTCGCGCCCCTTTCCTCATAATGTTTCAGTACTGGACCTTGTAAGTGCCAAAAAACCGTAAACATCAGTTTTCCTGCGGATGGTTGGGCCTTGAACATTTTTTGCAGGACAAATTTGGATGTTTCCACTCCATACTCTGCCATTTATTCTCTGGCTCGTAATGATGGATCCATATTTAGTCATCAGTGATGATTCTGTCTAAGAAGATGTCCCGTTTGTTACTGTAGCGATCCAAATATTTTTGGCAGATGTCCAAGCGCGTTTGTTTATGCAACTGTGTGAGTTGTTTTGGGACCCATCTAGCACAGACTTTATGAAACCCAAGTCTGTTGTGGATGATTTCGTAAACAGAACCGTGACTAATTTGCAGACGATGTGCCACTTCATTAATAATTACTCGTCTGTCTAAGAAAACAACGTCACGTGCACGGTCAATGTTTTCCTCTTTTGTGGCGGTAAACGGTCTTCCGGCTCCTTCGTCGTGCGTAACACTTGTGCGATCATTTTTGAATTTTTCAATCCATTCGTAGACACTCCGTTGCGGCAACACAATGTCACCGAAAGTCTTCGATAAATTTCGGCCCCTGATACACCTTCCGATCACAAAAAACGGATCATTGAACATTGCTCTTCTTTAGTGCAAACAGAAAGCGGAGCAGCCATGGTAACGTCAGGGCAGCGATAATGGAACTAGCCTAGCAGCATCAAATCTGCAGACATAACAATTAAGCAACGCATGCGTTATCTACGCAACACAGCAATACTACCAACATAAACAAAAATATAACTTAATTGTGGATGTTGTGGATAATAACTGACTTACCCTCGTATCATCCTCATTCATCCACTTAACTATTATCTGAATGGTAATTTCCGGAGACTAAACAGGAAAAAAAAGCGTCTGGCATTAAAATGCGAGCGACTCCAAGGCGTCCACCTTGTAATAGATTCAGTAGTTTCGCGACCGTCAAGGAAGGTCTCGCGGGGTTCGCGCTTCCGCGAGCTCGGTTAGCTAGTTCAGAGGGAGACGATGTAGGGCATTCATTCAAGATGTCCGGACGAGGCCTACAGCGAAGGCAATAAGCTGAGTTATAAAATCACCGATGCAAATGTCTACCGAGGCATCCCGACGACGCCAGGATTATTACTATGGGATGTAAAAAGTCAGAGGGCGATAGACGACTCCCGTTAAAGCCCAACGGGGCATAGAACGGCGGGGGGTGGTGTAGCGACCGGAACGTCACTAGGCTGGTGTCTTCCTCTTCGGGGTTGGGATGTCAGGGAAGGTCGACCACGTTGTGGAGTGAGTTCGTGGTTTCAAACGGGTGAGGCTCTGGGCGAACTCCAGAAATCTATTCAACGGGTGGAAGAGAAAATTAGGAAGCCTGTCTCTTTCGCCTCAGTTGCTGCCATGCCTGCGCCTAAGCGGGTTGGTCCACTGCCGCCAGTTCAGGCATCGGCGGCCTAATTAAGCGGGCTACTGTTAAGGTAGTTCCGCTTAAACCTGGTCCGGGTACTTCGTCGGTAGCGACAAAGCTAACCCTTAAAAAGGTTCTGAACTCGCGGAGAGAAAGGATCCAAGTCTTCCAGGTCACAAAAACAAGGGACCATGGAGTGATCTTGGAAGTTGTTAGTGAGCGGCAGGCGAAGCAGCTGCTGGAGGCCGACGTTCTGCAGAAGAACGGGCTAAAGGCTCAGTTGCTGGCCGAGATATTTGTATATATGCCAAGGGTGATAAGGGTAGAAGAGCCCGAAATCCTCAGGGCCGTGCACGGTCAAAAATCCTACTTTGGATATGGCCGTCGAGGACTTCCTTAGGGAAACCAAGGTGGTTCGGCAGCTGGGGAAGAAGAAAGCCCTAAAAAGTCACTGGGTTTTAGAGACCTCGCCTAAGATCCGGCAGGTCTTAATGGCCGGTGAACGTCTGTTTTTCGGGTGAACCTCATGTAGGTTGTCGATCATATAGAATTCGCCCGATGCATCAAGTGTCAGGGCTTTGGTCAAACCTCTCTCCGCTGCAGAGCGCAGTCGGAGATGTATGGTTACTGTGCTCTTCTGGGCACAGGACAGTCAAGTCTGCGCCTGTACCTTGGTGAAAGGCAGCGATGCTGGACACCGGGTCAAGGGTATGCAGTGTAGGGCATATTAGATTGCTCGGGCGAAAGTTGTAAAGAAGCAGCTTATGGCGACGCCTGAATTGGGGGAAGCCTTTGAGGACGGACTCCACCATGTCGAACGCTTGAGCCTGGGGCAGTTAAATCTGCATCATTCCCGGGCGGCCACCAGTGATACCATGAGGCTCTTTGAGGAGTACAACCTCGAGGTCCTCTTGGTCCAGGAGCCGTACGCGGTCGGGGATAGGGTGGTCGGGTTCCACGGAGTGGACGTTATTCATTCACGAAGGGGACGGCCGCTTCGTGATAGTGGTTGGCTCAGATTCGTGGGTGTTCTGGATGCCTCATTGGTCTGATGAACAATTCACCATCGTGCGAATCACGAGGGGTACGCTCGATGTCGTACTGGTGTCGGGATACTTCCAGCTTGGATGGAGTATCGATGACTTGCTGGCGAATTTGGGTAGGATTCTAGACGGTCTCCCGGGCATCAAAGTGCTGGTTGCTCTGGACGCTAACGCCAAGCCTCCCGCCTGGGCTTCACCACTCACTGACCCCAGAGGCGCTGGTCTAGAACAGCTCGTTGAAGCCCGGAACTTCTACTTGATTAACGACACAGAACAACCGCCAACTTTCTCTGCCGAACTGGGGGAAAGATATATGACGTCACTTTGGAGACGGGCGACTTGCTATGAAGTACAAGTTGTTGGACTGTCTGGCCGAGGACAGCGTGAGCGATCATAGCCTTATAATTTATGAGATCGTTTACGGAGACGATCTAAGAGCTCCAAATTCGGGTCGCTATAACCTAAGGGGCCTGGATCAGGACTGGTTGCGGCGCGAGTGCGCAGCTGCCTTGCAGGGGTTGAAATGGCGTATGGAGTAAAGGGAGGAGGTGGAATTCATGGTTAAACAATTCGGCCGGTCTATTAGGACTGTCTGCGATAGGGTCCTACCGTGGCCTCGGCCAATGAACGACCCTTAGGTAGTGGCCAGTCCGCTGATCGAAGAGTGCAGCTATCATGACCGCTGCTTCCGGGAAGCCGTTTGTTAAACGCAGGTGGAAACTCGGGAAAAAGTGGTGGTACTCTGACCTTAGTGTGCTGCGCGCAAGAGTTAGTTAGGTCCGCTAGAAGATACCAGCATCGCCCCCTAACGGGAATAATCGTTGATGACGTGCGCGCTGAGGGTCTGCGGATCTACTGGCGCCCCCATAATGAGTATGTTCATGCCATCAAGGAAGCCAGACTCAAGATATTGCAATATTCCATGCGCGAGTTGCAGCGCAACCCCTAGCAGCTTGCAAAATCATGTTGCTAGCCAAAGCCATTGCATGTGCTGTTCAGTGTTCGATGTGGGTTTGGTGGACATAACCACATTTTAACATCTGCAGCGACTTACCAAGTGTTTCTGGATACTTCCAGATGCTCCGAAGGGTGAAGCACCAAGGATTGCACCTTAAATGCTCTTGCCGAGGTGGAAAGCGCCGACTGTAAATATGTTTTGGCAATCTTTATAGACATAGAGGCAGCATTTCCTTCCTTGTGTTGTCTTCTATGAGTTGGAATGCAGCAATGTTCCTGTAGCCCTGCAGACTGTGGTACATGACTATTTGTCTAACTGTACAACTCTGTTTAAGGATGCACACCTATTTGTGGAAAAATCCATTACCAGGGGATGCCCATATGGTTCCGTTTTCGGTCTCCTGCTGTGGAACCTGGTATTTGACGGATTTCTGGAAACCTGGTATTCTATAGATTTCTGGGATTAACATTTCCAGAAGGAGTCATGGCCCAGGCTTTCGCCAATGACTGTCTCCTTTTAGTTCATCGTAATTCACGACCACAGCTAGAAGACTGGGCACAGGCGGCCTTGTCAACCGCAGAGGGCTGGATGATGGACATTCAAAATTTAAAGATTTCTGTGCCCAAGACGAAGTTTATGCTTCTCAAGAGTGCAGACAAATTATCGTACAGTTAAAACCCCCATATTAAATATAAAGGCTGTGTAATCAGCCGGGTTAAAGCTCATAATTACCTAGGTGTTTTGTTTGATGAAAAGTTGCTGAAAGCAACCTCATTAGGCAAGTAGCGGCAGATGCCGTCTCAGTGATGCACAAACTTAGGAGGATTGCTCGGAAAGACTATGGGTTGTTGGGCTGTCAAATGTACATGGTGTACTGAGGTGCCTTCAAAAGCATGATCTCATACGTGGCGCCTGTTTGGGCGCATAAGTTGGATATCAATAGATAGAGCACTTCTTCAAAATTTAAGGAGTGCCCAGCCCAGAGCGTTAAATGTATGCACTGGTTTGTTTTAAAACAACCTCCTATGAGGCAACCACTGTATTGGGAAAGGCTCTCCCAATCGATTTAGTGGTGAAAGTTCAGGCAGTCATGTGGAGATTGCGAAGAGGTTGTGAGGCTGAGGTATTTGGGATGCGGTTTCGAGCCGGGCCAGTACCGAAGCGGAACAGTGATCACAATCCCTAGATCTAAATTTCACTTAGTTGCCCATCTCCCGCTTGTGGAAGAGGCTGCAGAGCCTCACGATGGAAGGATGGCAGCTGGAATGGGACACCACAACTAAGGGAAGATCCTTGTATAACTTTATACAGGATTTGAGGGGATGGTATGCCTCGAGCTCATTTTTAAGAGCAACAGGTGCCTGGGTGCTCACCAACCACATTAGTTTGAACCCCTGGCGAGGTTTGCATCTGCGAGGAGGTCCAGTCAAATGAAAACCTGATGTTTGACTGCCCTGCGGGGAGGGGGAGGCAACCCTGGAACTTAGAGGTCAAGGGGAAAATTGGCCACTCACAAGCGGAGAGAGCCGCATTGTCAAACAATGTGGTTGTTGCTATATGCAGTTGCTTTGTTCAATCTGCATCCATAGTTTGCTTAAGGGAAAGACTCTTGCCACATTGCCATGGGAAGCTAACCCTGAGTATGGCTGACCATTAGCCAATTATTATCACTCCAAGTATAATAAAATGGTGAACAGGTACTTGCTGGCATTCAGCGACCTAGGCGTGGCAGCAAATTGCTGCCTAGATGAAATAAATTTTATTATGGATGTCATATATATTTTTAGTAGTTGATGGGGTGTGCCTAACCATTTTAGCAAATATATGAAAAGTGAGTGGTTGGGGCACATAAGCCGATGGTGTATGGCACCATCCTTAGTTTGCTCACACTATTAGGTAAGTTCTAGGAGCTACATTAGAAGACTGGTCGCTAAACTGTTCGCGGCTCAGTAGCCATTTGTGGCACAGACATTTGGTCTTATGCTTTAGGGTGACCGAATGGGGCAGAGGCAGGAGAACTGCCAAGCAAACCAATACCACATTCAATATTGCTTCTTCGATGTTGGCATTTTTCACAAAATATTCATGACCAACATTGAATTGCTGTGGTTAAACATACCTGTTTCTCAAACTCACCTCTCCAAAGCTTCAATGTTTTACGATCCAGTACTCTTCGATCTGGATTGGCTACTATGCACCAATCTATGATTATTATTTTTTTTCTTTTTCTTTTTCTCCCCTGGACTGAATCCTGCAGTTAAGTATTACACAGCCCAGGGGAGTATCCTCTACTCTAACGGGCCACGACTCAGCTTACTGGTCAGATCTCACTTTGTGCCCACCTCAAACCCCCAGAGTATGATCCACCAGGCCCGGCTATGCCGTCCCTGGGTCCCCACTCCAGGAGCTGGGACTCAGTCTTTATTCCAATGCCTCTAATGGGGACACCCTGAGTGGGGCATCTCTGGCGGGACTCGGTCTTTTTTGCTCGGCGGTGCGACAGTCCCTATTTCTCATCGCTACCGCCCACTCGTATAAGCACATGCAAATGGCAGCTCTGCAGAGGGCTGTCCCTCATTACTGAGCCCCTGATCCTTCTCTTGAAGAACCCTTGCCACAAACCCTGCAATAGTATCAAAACTCTTGGGGCGCCGCAACATGGTAACAATGACGTTCTCCACGCTGAGTGGTCCAGGATTAATCCAAATCCTGGTAGAATTAAGATATATACTTCTGGGTGTCCGAAGAATCAAAATAAGTGTTGATATAGAATAGGGTCTCCTCCTCCTTTGGGGTTAAAAATGATGTATTGAAGTTTCGGTTGGTTAAAAGTATTGTAATTGCTCGTGCCAGAGCAGGTAATAGTAATTGCTGAGCAAGCTAGGCAGTATTCATCCCACTGCGAGCACCAGAACACCATGTGTTCTGGGGTATCTGGGCACTGCAGTAAGGGCAGTAGGGGTCATCCGCCCTCCTCGTACCATACAGGTAGGCGTGGAAGACCCCATGGCCAGTCAGGAATTGCTTAAGCCAGTAGTTCAGCTCACCAAACCTCCGACTGGCCCACGGCTTTATATCTGCGATAAGGCGGTACATCTACCTGCCCATGGTGGACGCATACCACCTAGCTTGCCAATCTTGGAACAGATGTTTATTTACATTTACTTATTTACAAATCCATATTTATTTACATTACCATAAATTAGCAATATACTCATCAACTATCCAATTGAAAACAAATCTGTAGTCACCCATTGTATCTGATATTGCCAACCTATGAAACTTAAAAAACATTTAATATGTATTAGAAGATGTCTTTCAAATTTATCTTTACAATTTTTAGTATTTGTTCAAATTGTTGTGTTTAAAATTGCATCACTTTTCTAATACAGTTTGTGTGTTTTGTTTTTTATTAAAGTTGAACTTCTCAAATTTGTGTTTAATATAAACAGATGTTATTTACATCAATTTTCTCAGGATTAAATTAGAAATTTAATTTTAAGTTATTTAGAAATTTTTATTTGGTTATTGGAAAATTAACAAAGTTATTTTTTTCCAAAACTAAAAAAGTGTTTTTTTCCAACGAAACGTTTTCATGTTTTACCCTATTTTTCTTAAAACCTAAGTGAGACAGACGTCTGGGACCACTTAACTTCTTAGATAAAAAACCAGAAGGAAGTATCAAATTTACCTCTTGATTTGTACCCCAAGAATTTTATTACGGTTTAATTTCAAAGAAAGGGAGCAGAAAGCAGGCCTAAATGTTTCACAAGCCAAAACTTGCTAACGTACTATTTTGTGACTTATATTTATATGAACATTTTTCTTATTTTTGGCTATAGAATCATCTTCTAAGAGATTGCTGGCAATTTGGAATCACTCTGTATTTTTACAATAACAATGAATAAATATCTTTTAAACAGTATATTCTTTTAAAGAAACTATTTATAAAAAAAGAAACTTAAAAAGAAAAATTATTACCTATATAGCTTTGGACTCCTGGTTCTTTTGAATTAAAAAGATATGTAATGGCCATGGACATATCAAAAAGTTTGCACTCAAACAAACGAAGCAGGAAGCCTTTGGCAGTTTCACTATGATTGCAGCTAATAGGAGGGGAAGGTTCAGGAAGAGGCTGATCTGAGTCTAAACTTTCATCACTATGATGGGCAGACGATCCAGTATGTTCTGACCTGTAAGATATTAATTTTTTAACAACAATTGAAATTAACAATCGGTTAAGATAAGTATTAAAATAATTCATCTAACATATATAATTTTAATATGATTACAAATATAAGAAGGATATTACAGAATATTACATCTTTTAATAGTCATATATTTAAACAGAACAAATCGGTAGCAATTCATCTATTAGAATAACCAATCAATGTCAGTTTTGGTGGGAGGAAAAAAGAACATTTTGTATTTTTATGAAAAATATTTTTCAGTAGTTACACAACACCTTAAATTTTTAAGTTACAGTTGGCAACAAATACAGTAGAAAACTGTCATACACAACTTCACCAAACATCTTCCCATCCTTCATACACAGTTAATATAAGAGCATTAGACATCGATTTTGGAAAAATTCTTACCATTCTGTAACTGATTAAAACTAATGTTTCTAACAAAAATGTAAGAAGAGTCAGGTTTTTGAAGAGGGCTGAAGGAGGGGAAAATTGAAAGAGAATGGCCCAAGTGATCGGTGAAAATCATATATAGCTAGGCCAGAATCACTTTGGAGAAAAATATCAAGAGGAAATAAATTAAGTAATCACTTATATAATTTGAGATATAACAGATAAAAATTCCATAATTAGGTCACGTGCAATATGTAAAAAAGTGCAAAAAAATGAACCTGATGTTTGAGACTTAATAGCATTTTTTTTCTCAAAAAAATTCTAATTTTGGGAAAAAATAATTCTAATATTTTCAAAAAAGTACCATTGAGCTGGATGCTGTAAGTTAATTTTTTTATTGCCAAATACATCCATTTTGCAAAAAAACACTAAGTGCCCATAACTTTTGAGCATACACAGTAGATCTGAAAATTTCCCAAACTAAATTTCAGTGGTCGATATAAGTAGCACAATCTCTCAGTAAACCAAGGAACTCTGTAGTAAAGTGTGTGTACAAAATTTCATCATGTTTTATCACTCCAGTCTTGAGTTATATTCAGTCATGTACATTGTGTTCATGTGACCTTGTGTGAGCTCGCAACATGGAACAAAGAACCATGATTACAATTTTGTCTTCGATTTCAAAAAACTTTCTTTTAAAGTTATTCTATGATACAGCAAGCATTCAGTGGTGAAGCTGCATCTTGTAGTACAACATACATGTGGTGGAAATTGATTAAAGATGGTAGATAGTCGGATGACAATGAATGAAGTTGGAGGCTGTCAACAGTTGTTCATGATGAAAACATTGTGAAGATGAGCGCGATTCTTCTTGAACAAACTTATCTTACCCTCCGGGATGTAGCAGAAGAGCTAAACATTGGTAAGACATGGTACAAACAATTCTAACAGAAAAACTGAACTGCCAAAAGGAGTGCTCTTATTTCGTTCCAACTTCTTGACCAAAGAACAAAAACTGGTGTCTTTCTTGCGCTTAAGCTTCGATGAAACTGCTTATAGTGACCTGAATTTTTCGGAAATCATTGTAACTGAAGATGAAAGCTGGTGTGTATCGTGTACGATCTGCAAACAAACTGTCAATCCACTGCTTGGTTGAGTCTTGGAGCACAGACTGGTTAAAGTCAGGCAGCAAAAATCAAAGGGCCTAATTCATCATGAATGTGCCCCAACTGGTCAAACTGTGAATTCTAGATTCTATTTATTTGGAAGTAATGAAACACCTGATGCATCGCATTCATCAAATACGGCCCAAGTACTGGGATCCAGGCAGTTGGATTCTCTTGCACAACAATGACCTGACACACATGGCAACAGTTTTAACATATTATTACGCCACAAATCAAATCACCATCTTATCCCACCCGCCCTACTCACCAGACTATTTTCTGTTCCCGAAACTCAAGTTGAAGCTGAAAAGCCACTTTTTCAAAAATATTCCGACCATCCAAAGAGCTTGCATTGAGCAGTTGAAGGTGATCCCACAAAGTCATTTCTCCAGAGCATTTGAAGGGCTCTACCGGGGCTGCAACAAGTGTACAACTGGAGAAAGGTTCTATGTAAAGGACTGGTGTGAGTAAATTAGATTATCTTTAAATCTCTATTTTTATTTAATTTAGTTCGGGAACTTTTCAGACATACTGTGTACAAGGATTTCTGGGTTTATTTGGTCTAGATTGAAAGAAGAGAAAATGTGACTTTTTCTTATCAAAACCATTATTTTTCAGCTCATTTTTCTATTTTTTATAATTTTTATAAAATTTTGCAATATTCTAACATATCTCAGCAAAAAATTCTGTATTCAAATGAAACCAAATGTATCAGAGAGTACTTTTTTTACCTTTAAGCTTCAAAAAACTTTAATCAGTTTAGTAGTTACCAAGATATTTGTAATAACGTGTAGTTATTGTAAAATTCATATCTTCAAAGCTAATTAACATTAAGGGCTGAAATTTGGAAGGGTGTTAAAAAGTTGTAAACATTGATTTGATGTGTATTACAAATTTAGTGCAAAAATTGTCCAAGAAACAAAGATGACAAAACAGCAAGCAAACCACCACACAATTGAGTTCACACTAGTACCATAGCATGGTGTCATCTGCTTCACAGCTCTCACGCGCTCAAAAATAAGGGGCTTTAAAACGCGGTAACTGTTATTTCTAGTTCTAATCATTGAAAATTGACTATTCTTTTTTTGAAGTGAGGTAGCATGTTAATACAAAAACATTAAAAAACAAGCAATTACAACATTTTTTTCATGAAATAAGCCATTTTTGTGGTATGCACTCGTATTATTTGCAATCATTGTGTTATATACTGGCTGCAAAATATAAAGTTTTGTTGGATTGGTTTTAAGACTGATTAATAGATATATCAGAATGTGTATTATTCTTTATAAAGCAATGAATTATGGATTAATGAATCTTACAATCAAATTGCAGCAAGTATTGCACGCATGTACTCTGTTTCATATGATTTAATCCAATGTTACTAATAATATAAATTTTATATATAATAAAAAAAGGATGATTTTAAAGAATGTGTCGACACTGGAAGCAATATGAAATGAAAACATCATTACAACTGGTTGAAATTTTTTTAAATTTTAATTACACATTATTATGCAACACTCATCTATATAGTATTGTGCCTTACTCAAATGGGGTGTAATAATTAAATACACAAAATGGAAGTAAAAGAAATTTGAAATAACTTTAATACACATATTTAGTAACAATTTATAAATACAAAATCAACATGCGTGTTTTTACTTCTTACTTGCATTATTTCTAAAAGCGAACTTGTTGCTTGACACTTTCTCTCATGTCCTTGAGTATTAGTGGGAATGCCATGCTGTACTACTAGTGCGAACTTGATCATACAGTCGGTTTGCTGTTTTGTCATCTTTGTTTCTTGAACAATTTCAACTAAATAATTTGAAATCACCTTTCTAAATTTTTGTCCTTAATGGATCAAAATTAGCCAATTAGCCACATTTCCAAATTAGCTTTGAAGATATGGATTTTGCAATAAAAACACATTATTGTAAATGCGTTGGGAACTACTAAACTAACTGAAATTTTTTGAAGCTTAAATTAAAGGTAAAAATATTTTCAGATGCATTTGGTTTCATTTGAATACATGCATGTTTTGCTGAGATATTCAATTTTAGAATATTGTAAAATTTTATAAACATTAATAAAAAATAGAAAAATGAGCTGAAAAATAATGTTTTTGATAAGAAAAAGTCACATTAAATGCTTTTTTCAATCTAGACCAAGTAGATCCAGAAATCCTTGTATGCTCAAAAGTTATGCGCGCTTTGGGTTTTTTGAAAAATATTTATTTTCAATAAAAAATTAACTTTCAACATCCAGCTTGATGGTACTTTTTTTAAAACATTACTTATTTTTTCCCAAAATTTTAAGTGTTTTGAGAAAAAATAAAAAAGCTACCGTCTCAAACATCAGGTTCACTTTTTTGTGTATTGCACGTGTCCTAATAATAGAATCATTACCTGCAATTTCTCAATTTATACATTAAGCAATTACCTAAAACTATTTCTGTTGACTTTTTTTTTTTTTCAAGTAACCACTAGCTCAGCTGAACGTGATTTTCGCTGGTCACTTGAGCCATTTTTTCAATTTTCTCCCTTTCACCCCCCTCCTATACCTAATTAATGTTAATTTTTTGTTGGAAACATTAGTTTACATCATCATGCCAAGTTATAGAGTGGTACAAATTTTTCTGAAAAATCACCTGTTTTATATCTAATGCTCGTGGCCCAATATAGCTTTTATATGTATCATGTAGGAAACATCCATTCCAATGACGTAAAAAATTTGTGATTGGAAGGAGGAGACATCCATAATGATGAACTGTCTTTCATTATGGATAGTTTGCTGTCATATTGATAAATTCATCAGGCCAGATTGACATCACACATCCAATCATATCTATGAAGTATTTCCTCACATTTCTACTACCAGAATTCATGAAATTGTCTCAATCTACCAGGGCAACATAAAACTTTATGTCAGGTGGATTCCACTTATTCTTCAACCCAAAACAAAGCATATGGTTGCCATGCTTCATTGACTAAAATATATAAAAAGGAAGAAAATAAAGTAGGAGCAGCAATTCTAAAATCAAAAATTTCAAGTAAAAATAAAAATGAATAATGGAAAAAGATGAACTGTCAACAGAAGTGGCTAATTGATGAAGAAAGATTGATAGAGAGTTTATTTGGTGAATAATGTCACTAATTTGTTTAAGTGTGTGTTCTCATTAATGGTTTTTCTGGCTTTACAAGCCTTTCTATACTGGCCTCAGCAAAATTTAAAATATATAACTGGTCATATGATAGGTGTTGATTTGATTCTAGAAATAAGGAGCTGATAAGCTGGTGTACATCACCTATATTTTAAAAGAACATGAGCTGTAACTTGTAGGTAACTGAATGTTGCTACCAAATGAAACAAAAATAATAGCTTTTTTTTACTGATCTGCCAAGTATGTTGTCTGAAACTATTTGCTATTCTATTATTTCATACAAAGAAACATTTTATTTTTACTGTTATTATTGTTTCAACAAGTGTGACTTTACCACTTTGACAACATAAATTAAAACTTTGTTCTCATATATATTCTAATTGTGGATACCTGTGATTATGATACTTTCATACCTCTATAAAAATACATTGAACAATGGGAGCATTTTAATAAAAGTGTATAAATACAAAGATTATGGGCATATTTAACACTGGATGAAACTGCACATAGTTTTACAATCTTAAATTCAGTGGCAGAGATAGATTTTCTAGAATCAAATTCCAATTCAGTAAATTTTTAAATATTAGAATTCTACATAATTTACAAATTTTGTCATGATTGACAAGATTTGTTTGTATGATTCCCAGTAAGAGAATTCTTTTTTCCTTTTTTTATAATTATTGAAACCCATCAAAACCACTAAAACAGAAGTTAAGATTTATTCAAATTATAGTTTATAAGAACAATTCCATTCAGAATTAGCAGATCATAATGACCAGAATAAATTTTGGAAATTCTTATTCTGTGACAATCTCAGAAAGGTAACAAAACAATTTATATCTTGAAAATTTTCAATTTCAATGTTTGGCAATAAGTACACCACCTCCACAGATGTCATTTAAATGGAAACTGTCCATCCATACACTCATTTCCAATGTCCCAATACTGAAACATATTCCAGTATAGTATCAACAATTCATTTACTCAATTTCTTTGTGGATGTCTTGTACTCTGTAGGCAGAGAAAGATACTGTTATAGATAACTATCATTTCTGATAATTTTCTTGACTTGGAAAGATTCCATCAAAAATAAATAATGAAATTACAAAAAACGATCATGATGTAATGAAATAAAAAAACTTTATGTGAACACCACATGACTTCCTTGTAGGCCTATTAAATTACATATTCACATTTTTTGCTGCACTTCATTTAAACTTATTTCACTTGAAAGTGAGATACAATCCTCCAATTCTTTAATAAAGTGGACAGTTACACATTTTTTGTGGTGTCCGTATCAGCATTTAAAATTAGTTCATATATTAATTTTGTTTCACATCATTGAAGTAGTTATGTGCTGTAAGTGAGAACATGTTGGATCCATAACCATGAAGACATTAAACTGAAAAGAACATTTTTGAATTAAAATGAAAAGAAAATTTTTTTCACTAATTACGTCTGATTTTTTTTCATTCTTTTTTATTATTATTGAATTATTATTTATTGTAACATTTTTTTTATAATAAGAGGTTAATAATTATTAATAAATCAATATATTTAAATTTAAAATATATATATATATATATATATATATATATATATACACGTATATGAAGTCGGACTTGAACTGATGTGCCTTCCCCTTGTAAGATCCAAATATTTCATTAAATAAAATTCATTTGGCTAGAACTCAGGAACCAATAAAAATAAGTACCACTTATGATATATCATTGAAAAGCTTTCAATGAGGGCTTATTACTGCAGTTAAGGAAAAGGTCAAAATCCAAAATTTTCGATTTTGGGCGTTTTTGAACTTTTGGTTCAATAGATTGCAATCAAACGGGGAGGTGCATAACTAGATGTTATAACAGTTCTAAATCCAAAATTTCAACATTCTATGGCTAATCGTTTTGAGTTATGTGATGTACATATGTATATATGTCATGCCAAAACTATTCAAAATGATTCAGGGATGGTCAAAATGGATATTTCCATTGAAATCTGAAACCCAAAATTTTTCACGATTACAGTACTTCCTCTACTTTGTACTTTCTACAGATCAGAAAGTCTATCAGGACCCTTAGATACAAAATGCAGAACAAAATAAAATATCCAGAAATATGGAAAGGGGACTCTAAAAAATAACACAGAGTTAAAAATGAGAATTTAAGGGAATTCTCCCTTAAATTTCAATCCTTTTTAGTTTTAGCATTTTTTTTAAATCTCAATATAATCTTAAAATATCTTATAAATCATAAAACATAAATGGTTTTTTTAACCTGAAAATTACTTTTTCTACAACATTTTTTTTCATTTTACAACACATTAAAATTAAATTTTCAAGGCTCTAATTTCTTTATTAATTGAGGAATAGTAATTATCGTATATTTCCGCAGATAAGACAATAGTTGGATCATAAAAAAAGGCCCCAAAATCTGCAGTTGTCTTATAGAACAGATATAAAAAAAAATTAGATTGAAATTTATATACATTGAAACCATTATAAAATAAAGCAAATCACTCACCACTGTATTTAAGATCCTGCAAAATCCTCACATTCATCATCTAAGGAAAATAGCTCCTCAAGTACATCCTCACTTTTGTTGTTGAGAAGCTCGTCATAGGGGTCCCATTCTGAACCTAGCGAGTTGATTTCCGCTTTGTCATCAGTATCCCATAACAAATCATCCTCAGTATCATCCACAGCATTAGAAAGCCCACACATTTTGAAGGATTTGATCACTGTTTTCACTTTCACTTTTTTCCCCGATTTGATCACGAAATCATACAGCACATCAAGTGATGCAGCCTGCATAGCTCCAGCTTTCGTATATGACTTTTCGCCACTCATCATCCAGTTATTCCATTGTTCACGCATGTGATCTTTGAATATTTTACTGCCGGTATAACAGCAATCTTAGTATTGTTCTGTGCTAAGCAATTTTTAGCGTTCTACGTTACGTGCCTGCAAAATATATCTCACACCAACAAACTGTGTTGATTTCGTAGAGCATTTGATCGCCTTTGTCGTACATTTTCCATTCACAATTTTACACCATTCTTGTCCATATCATCCCTTTTTATGAAAATTTACAAAAATGCCTGGTGGGAATTTTATTTTAGGAGTAGTTTTCCTCTTGAAAATGACCATGGATTTTAACTTTGTTCCATCTGCCATGCATGTTAATAATACTGTAAACCTGGTCATAACAGTTTTTATGTCTTTTTTCCCACAGTTCTATTGTTTATCATGTCAAAATCAATCGGTGTTTCATCCATACTTCCAATATTAGATAATGAAAAGTTGTATTTCTGCCTCATACCAATAACAAAATTGAGAAAACTCGTGATTTTATGGTCAAGATCTTGTGGTAATTTCTGCGCAATTTTTGTTTTCTGTCGTATTACCAGGTTTTTTTATTCATGAAACAGTTGCACCAACCTATTGTTGCTTTAAATTCTTTGCTTGTTCTGGATTGGCCCGTGCCCACTTCAATCATATTTCTTGTAACAACATTTAATAATTCTGCCTCTGTTCTTGTATCCATTCTGCAATGTTATTTTCTAAATCTGGCCAGCAAACTATTACTCTCCTCATAGAACATTTTTTCATTGACATTTTTTTAATAGCATCTTCATTCTTTCTCCAACGTCTTACCCTTCTCTGTTATATTGAAAGCTCTTGCTGCAGTAAAGTTGTTCAATTCTTTAGCCTGTTTTACGACTTTTAACTTGAAGCTTGGTTCATACTTCCTTCTTTTCATTGGTTCCATGATTAAACCTATACTTATAAATTTTATGGAGATTACACTTATAGTACAAATTGTTTGAACACAAGACACAAGCTACAACGAAACTATAACGTAACAATGCTAAAGAAGGCTTTTCCTTTATGCGTGCAACCATCGACTGCGACTGATCTTGAAAATTATTACAACTTATTGAAAAATCTATCATATTATTTAAATACGCTATATCATAATGCATTACACAGTAATAGTAAAACAATACTAAAACAAAGCAAATATTAAAAGTTATATTTATTGAGCTACTGAGGAAAAAATGGATAAATCGTAATTATTTACTAGTACAGAGTAGGGTATGTCCATAAAAATAGAATAGCCCATATAATGCTTTTGTGAATAGTCAAGGTCATTATCCGAATCAGTGTGAATAGGACATAATTCCATACACGCTACACAGAATTATTATCCAAATTATGATCGTCGATTTAAACTAAATTCACAGGCCGTTGATAGCTTGGAGGTCGTCTTATAGGACAGATATATGCTAAAACTATAAAACTTTGATGAAAATTTATACCTCGTCTTATCTGCGGAAATATTCGGTAGTTTTTTTTACAAAGTTAATATGTGTGAATAATCTACAGTTAGATGTAAATTTAAAAAAATACAAAGAAATTTGTCTGATAGTTGAGAGAATTTAATGGTATAAGTTTGTATGTAGTGTTTTAATAATATAGATTTATAAATAAATATATAACTTATTATTTTTATTGTAGTATTTTACTTCTGCTCATAATTCCCCCATAAAAAATACAACTGCTCAAGATTTACCAAGTAGAATTTTCAGGATCATCCTTAGTTTCATAGTGTTAAGATCAACTTGAAATATGTTGCCGAGTACAAAAATAATGTTAATAAACTTCACACAATAATAGAACTTTATGTGCTTAACTTGGAATGTGTTAAGCTGTTATAAAATTGATCTACAGGAATAAAAAAAAATGATGATGTTGAAATTATATAAATTAAAATTAAAATACAAAACAACAAATTTTATATAAGCAGATAAAATACATGTTTCAAATCATGCTGAAACATAATTAGGTTTAATGAATTCAAAATAAGATGTAGTGCAGAACTAACCCACAGTTGATACCGGAGTCATCAGAACCCAATTCACTGGGATTTGGATGTGGAAGAGGAGGAGGTGCAGGTGTTATATCACATTCTGGGCTTGGAGTAACATCTACTTCTGGAATACGCTGTAGAGCAGAATCCAAACTGCGATTACGATGATGGAGTGTTGAACTGCTAACACCAACCTGATTCACTGGAGGAAGCACTATTCCCATTGATCTTAAAAAGAGGCCAAGAAATACTCTTTTAATTTAGTAAGATAATAAAATTTTATTATAAATCAAAAAACTAACAGGTCTTCAAACCTTGCAGGTGCAAGCGTGCACATGCACACATATGATATTTATAGGATATTCACTCAGAACACAAACCTGATTTTGTTTTGAAGTTTTTGTTCCAAAATTTCAAAGTTGTCTTTGATGTCATAGTAGTTTGCAGTTTCAATTCATTTGATAAATTTATTAATTCATAGGGCATGAGTGTTTGAGACTTTTAAGTGATCAAAAGACCAGACTTTATAGAATTATATTATGGGCCCTACTTTTTTTTGAAAATGCTATTAATAATGATTGTCTTTCTGTAATTCTATAATCAAATTCATCTATCAACTTACAAATACCAATTCTCTGAAGCAGAGATCAATTATTTCTGGTTCCTACAAAATGGTGCCATACCACTTTAACTGACAGAGTTACCTAGACACCAGATCCCTACTAAAAAAGCAAAAATTAATAGTTTCCTTCTTTTATCTAGTAATACATCCAGAAAATCAACCAATTACTGCTTAAGCTTTAAGGAAACAAAATAAAAAAAACTGAAACGCTTATCTAGGGCATTAGAAAATGCTATAAAAACCAAAAAAATATGAATTTTTTCAGAGAAGTTTTCTTGTTCAAAGAGGTTTCATGAGCACTTTGTTCATAACATTACTATTTTACTAAATTTAAAATGAAAGAATGTCGCTATCTTATAACAAGTTTGCTTATTTGCAGAATATGTCCTGTCAACACTACTTTATGAGAATTTTTATTGCAATTGTATTACCTGTAAGAGAGAATACTTTGATCAAATATAACTTTAATTTATTGCATACATGGCCAATGGTCAATTTTTATTTTAAAAAAATAGTATAATTTATAACAGTGACGGTCATTCATTATTCTCCTACTTGTAGATATAAAACAATAAACCTTTTGTTATGTAAAAACAGTATGCAGGCTTAGAAAATAATAATTATTAGAAGATTTTAAAAGTAAAATATTTAGATTTTCAAACTGTCTTTTTTAGAAAGTTCAAATTAGAAAATTTTATTAATCACTATTTGATAACGGAAAGTTTTAATCACAAGAGGTTTAATTGTTACAACTGACCTGAAATCAAGGCTAAGATTTCGCTGATGATTGCTCAAACGAGTACGAGGCGATGGAGGTGTGGGACGCCCATGAACAGGAGGGACAGACACCGCCAGGTTCTGGCATAGTGGTGGTGAACTTGTCATCTGTAGACCATCACTGAAACAATATTTACTGTTATAAATCAATTACAATATTATTACTTCAAACAAAATGCAATTATAAGTAATTGAATAGAATAATAATAAAGCAAACAATAGGATTATTATTAAAAAATGCAAAAAGGAAAAAAATATATATATTTATAAAATATATAATTTATATATGGAATATATTATAATCCATTATATTATTTATATTTTAATATTATATATATATATATAAACCTAAAATCCAAATATTTGAAAAAGAGTAAAGTGGATAAATCAAGAGAAAGTGCTAGCAGCAGAGAGGATAGCACATCACTTACTACTATAGAAGTAACTTTTTAAAGCATTTAACTACAAAGTTTTAAAATAATATTTTACTGAAGTTGCTGATCCTCAACTTGTTACAATACATGACTGATAATAATCGTAACAATAGTCCTTCAGCTTATTCATCTAGAATAATAATAATAAACTTAAAAATGCTAAATAAATAAAAAATTAAAGTGCCTGGGTAGGATAGTAAAGACATTAGCTTACAGTCTCCTGGTTTTCCATAAAATCTCTAATGTCTCAGAAATTTGGAAGATCTAAAGTCACATAAAATGCCAATAGCTGGTCATAAAAAAAACTACACCATCACTTTACTTAAACAACAGTGATACAGTTTTCTTTCACGCTAATTAGTATCTGTTAGCCATAAATGACCACAACAGTTGATTTTACTGTAAAAAATAAAATCTGGAATGAACAAAAAATCATAACTATAAAACAGGGAATTGGAGATTTCTTACTCCAACATATCAGAGAAAACAATTCAAGGTAGGTAGGGCTGAGATTATGTAACATAACTGATAAAAAAATAAACAAAAAGTTCAACTGTATTTAAAGTAAAAAAATTGCTGTCACAATAACAATTGTGAAACATTTCCTATGGCAGCAAAGGAAAGTATACATGTACTAGCTGCTAATAACTATTAAATATATGCAATATTCAATCTTGAACTACTTAAAATACCAAATAAGGTTCATTTTAAAAAATTATGGGTAAAAAACCATCCATTCATTTAACTTTTATTTGAAAGATGTTTACAAACTTAAATAAAGAAAAATTACTTAAAATGACTGTGCCAATAATTTGTAAAAGAATGATGCTGCATTATTCAATGATTCCCTAGTAATATATAGCGCTGGTTCTCAAATTCTACATTGTAAATCATCGATATCTTGGGGCTTATTATGATAAACAATACTTTTTACATAGCCCCATAGAAAGTAATCCAATGGTGACAAGTTGGATGATCTTGCTGGCCATTCTATTTGACCCCTTTGGCCAGTCCATCTTCCAAGAAAATATTTCATGTACCTGAAGACTGAGATGAAGAGGGGCATCATTGTGCTGAAACTAAATGTTTTGGAAGTTGGGGGCAACATTTTGAATGCTTAGAATGATAAGTTCAAGAAGCAAACTTCATATTTCACTGCGTTTAAGTATTCATCAATAAATATAAGCCCTATCAAAGGTCCACCAACAATACATTGTCTCACGATAACAGTGTGGATTAACATCAGTCAATTATGGAAATTTACTTTGCCATTTAAAAACAAAATGTAGCCTCATCACTAAAAACTATGCTGTTTAATAAATTAAGATCTACACAAATATTTTTCATCATAATTTCGCAGAACTCAAGTCTTTGATCATAGTCATCTTCATTAAATTCTTGTATCAAACGAATTTTGAAGGGTTTGAAATTTTCACTTTTTACTGTTCGAATCACTGAACTTTGGCTAATGTTATATTCTCATGCTGCTGTTCAAGTCAGGGATGAGGATTATCTATAAATTCTTGTACAATCTCTAATGATTTATTATTTGTTGCAGATTTAGGCCTCCCTGATTTTTCCCTATTAATGCTCTTGTTTCTTCAAATCATTGAATGGTTTTTGACAATGTAACTTTTGAAATAGGGTTATGCTTATTAAATGTTATATTGAACAATTCACAAAATTCAAGATACAACCTAATTTTATCACCAAGCCACTCATTTTAAAAGTGTGACTCTCTCCTGTTCACTAAGTGACAAGTTGATAGCAATGTTAGCAGGTAGCACAGAAAAAATTAATTCAGTAAAGAACAATTACAAAAAAAGGTAAAAAAGGTGTAAATAACAAAAGTGGCTTTCAAACACAGTTAAGGTAAACAAAATCAATTAGCCAACCAATCACAAAAAGTTCTCATAAGAAACTAACAGTGTAATAATGAAACACTCTAAAATGTAATATTACACAATGAAGTAAGCTTCATTTTTACAAAAATGGTAAAAGACCATCAATGATCAGTATGATTAGGTGACAATATTTTTATTTATTTCTCATTAAAATGGAACAGAAACAATTTTTTGGTTAAAAAATAAAATCTTTTTAACTGTTTAAAATTTAAATTTAACTTTTAAAATAAATTTTAATTTAATTCAGTTTAATCTCTTTTTAATTAATTTTATTATCCGAGCTTTCTAAATTTAGTAATTTTCAAAATTCAAACTTTACCTCACCGCCATTATGGGTACAGACTTTGCACCAACTTTTTATTTATACCACTTTTCTTGCCTTAAAGAAACCTTTAAAACGATTTACCAAACAATGAATGTTACCATTTAAAATATTTGAGTTACAACTCCTGGGCCACCCCCAAGGAGTTGAAATTCTATTTCTTGTCAAATGGTAAAGTAGTTAACGAATACCTTATCCTGAACGTTACAGTAGTCTATCTGGAATGGTTTTAAAGTTGTTGAGGGGTTTCCATACTTTGACTCACTCTGTATCATATTAAAGTGTTATAAATGAAGTGTGGCTAAAAAAAAGTTAACACTGATCAATCTACAGACAAACAGCGTGTATGTGATGGTCGTTGAGGGGTTTCCATACTTTGACTCACTCTGTATCATATTAAAGTGTTATAAATGAAGTGTGGCTAAAAAAAAGTTAACACTTTTTTTTTGATCAATCTACAGACAAACAGCGTGTATGTGATGGTCAAATGGCACATGGCCAAGTCACATGACATCTCCTCTCTCCATTCCTGCTGCCAAGTTGACTTCAGACCCCTTAGTCAAGCCATGGCATTCATTCGTATCAGACCTTGCATCTGCAGCCTGTCAGAAAATTTTTAAGTGTTTTAAAAGAGCAACTCAATGTGAAATTCAGAAAATTCACTATAGAAACTGATTCTTTATTAAAGGAAGTATATGGTGGTGAATGTTTATCACACACTCAGGTTTTTCAGTGGTTTAAACAGTTTAAAGAGGAACGAGAAGAGTTTGAAGATGACCCATGTCCAGGACAACTATGCTTTTCAACATTCATGGGGTTGTGTGAGTAAATTGGGTATATGAAGGTCAAACCAGCAATACTACCTTAAAGTCCTAACTATTCGCCATGAACGAATAAGAAAAAAGTGACTTGAACTGAGGAAAAACAAGTCATGGATTCTTCACCAGGACAACATCCCAGCCCAAACTGCATTGTCTGTCAAGACATTTTTGACCAAGTATAAGATCCCTGTATTGCAACATCCACTTTATTCACCAGACCTTACCCAGTGTGACTTTTTTCTGTTCCCCAAGGTGAAATCAGCACTGAAAAGAATGAGATCTGAGACAGCTGAAACTGTGAAAGACAAAGTGATGGAAACCATGAACATGCTTTCTGAAAATGACTTCCAACACAGCTCTGACTAATGAAAAATTCATGTGGAGCGGTATAGGAATCGTGGAGGAATAAAACAATACTTTACTCAAGTCACTGATCCCGAACTTATATTAGCAATGAATATTAAATTGGGTACCTGATGTTAATAATATGAATACTAAAAATGAATGATTCATAATATTTATAACAATATTTCTTCTTCAGCTGTATTATTCTTAAAAACCTTCACAATTCATACCAGTCCCTAAATTAGTACTGCATTTATAATTAAAATTATATTTGGAAAACAGATGATAGTATCAAAAATAAAAATTGATATTAAAAACATGAAAATAAAACATTAAAATAATTCAGTGACACAAAATCCTTACATTTTAATATAGTTCTTGTGAAATGCAATTCAAGCAAAAGTTATCTTTCCATTTTACTCCAAATTCAAAGCCAGCAGTATCCAAGAAACAGTCTATAAAAAGGCAGCTCCGTTATCACTAGCTACTAGCTACGATTCTTTATCACATAGAAATGATCTGTAAAAAAATAAAATAGAATTTATTCAATTTAGAGTATAATTTGTTATTTTTAAAGGAAAATCTGTATTCTGACATTATATAGAAACAATAAACCAAGCTTCCATTAAGAAAGTTCCAATAGCTTTTGCTTCCTCAGTCTTTTAGACAGAGTCAGTAAAGAGACTAACAAGACCCATCATGCTTAACAAGTTAACAGAAATTAAGGAAAAGAAAAGGAGGGTGGAAGGAGAGGCTAGTCAACTCACAGAGAGCAAGTCTTTTACAATGCCACATTGCAGATGTTGAAGATTGATATCCATTATTTTAATTTTCTTTTCATAAACTCATATTTATGATAAATTTTAAAGACTACATGGAAATATTAGAAAATAAATACTTGAAAGATGAGTAATATGCTTCAGAAATATTTACAAAAATAAAACTTATTCATGTGTACGATTTGAATTTTAATTAATAGAGTATTTATGTTTGTCACAGTTAGGGTCCAAAGGATCATGCTTCATTGCTAGTGTCTAAAAGATTAAGGACTAAATAATTTTGAAGTTATATAAAAAGGTTCTTATATAGATTTTATTTATTCATTTATTTCATATTTTTTTGCATATCTATATTAGCGCAAGGTTTCAATATTTTTCAAGAACTGTAGCAAACTCTCTGAAGTAATGGCAGCTAAAATTGAGTTTTGAAATTTCTGAAAGATAAAAAACAAATAATTGCTGTTCCCACAGCTGGATAAAATATTGGTCTTAAGATGAACTTACTTGCAAATATAAAAAAAAAATTGGTAACAACATTGAATGTCAAGAATCATAAGGAATTTAAAGAGACTCCTACCAGAAAACATAAACAAAAACAGGTGAAAAACTTCCACCATCCATAATCTGAAATAAAATAACAAAAAAAAACCAAATGTAATAAAACAAAAAATGATGAAACACTCAAACTACTTTATAAACTCACAGAATTTTGACCAAAAAATGTGTTTTTCCTAACAGTTCATGAATTAATAGAAAAATTAGTCATAATGAGAAAATACAATTTTATGACAAAATTCATCAGCATTTTACAGAGTAAAATGTTCAGTTTTAATGCAAGCTTACAAACATAATCAAATTACAAAATATGGTAAGTAGATTTTGACAGTTCAAGACAATTTGAATTTTTGTACAACAAAATATAATAAGAATATCATTTAAATTAATAAAAATAGTAGACAGAGCTAAAGAAAATATTTTCTAGAAAAAAAAGAAAAAAATACATCAAAAATCAGTTACAACCCTTCATAGAAGAAATTATTACCCACTCATTCCAACCGAACAATTCATAATGAAAGTACTTTAATAAGAATTCCATACTTCAGGGTCAGAAAATTATACAAAAGTAATAACTCCAAAAGATGATTCTACATTTAGTGCAGGTGTTAAATTAACTGCTCATTGTTTATGTGATCAAAAAAGTTGTATAGTTAAATAAATATTTACAATTACTGAAAATGTTCTCATTCATTTCTTTCTTCCACGTGGTCTCAGCATTTCTTTTATATTATCAAATGATGATAAAGCATAGGTACCAAATGATAATACCATGGGTGAAATTTCACCATTAGATTTCAGCAGAGCTATGCAAGGATTTGTCTCATATGAAATGCCTAACTCCTTTTCCATATCTTTGGGACAATTCAACAAATTAATTACTATTCAGCACATAAATATTACAATACAGTTCTTTTGGTTTTTGGATTACTATTTTGAAGTCATTTCAGAATGAAGCCAGATTTTGACCCATTTTTAACTTTTACTGTTTTTTGTCAAACACTCTAGAATCTATGTAACACATGAAATGACAGTGTATATTTCTCTTTTAATATTAACTTATTCTTAATTCTTAAATCTATTCCCTCTAAAACGTATTCTTTATGTTAAAGTTTGTGTTCTTAAAAAAAATTATTCAATAATTATTAAAAAAATATAATACTCTCAATGTAGTATTTAAACATTTTTAATATAAATGTTAAAATGCCTTTAATGTAACTTCAGTACAATGTTGTACGCTGGTTGTAATTACGAAGAAGGTATGAAATAGATTTTTATTTAAGATCATATTTAATGAATTGTATTATATAATACAAATAAGGTGACTCTACCAATGATATTTTCAGTATTAAACAGTGCATTATTAAAACACCAAGAACTATGTTTTCTAGTTGGGATGTTTCTAACGTCATACAGTGGCATATGTACCATCCATATCCTAAACACAAAAATGATATTTTCACCAAACGTTCATATAGAAGAGCATTTTATATAATTTAACAATTTTTGTGTTCAACCCATTTCTAAATACAAGCTGTTAAAATGAGAATGTTTTGAAAAAGCATTTTTTGAGTCCTGCAATTTATACAAAGCACGAAAATAAAAGACTTCTTATTTTTTGTCTATCTTATCACATATATTAAACAAACTGATTATATCAACTGAATATCAGTTATATATATTTGTCGTAATGAATTATTTAACTATAAATTAAAAATATAATTTAAAATAAGCATTAAAAACAGAAATTAATTTAAAATTTAAAAACTTTATTTTTAATTTTTAAAAACTTGAAACTACATATATATAAATATGACGTCACGATTAAAAAATTTTAATTAAATTTAAAAAATAAAACAAATTTATACTATGTAACCTGGCCAGCCAATGTTACATTACGCTTATACTCCAATAGAGTAATGTAACATTGGTTGGCCAGGTTACATAGTATAAATTTGTTCTATTTATTTTATTTTTTTAAATTAATTTTGACATTGTATATATTTATAAGTAGTTTCAAGTTTTTAATTTTTTTTTAAATAAAAATTTACAAATTTGGAATTTTAAATTAATTAATGTTTATTTTAAATTATATTTTATATTTTTAACCAACATTTTGATTGTACTGAGTGTGTTATATGATTTGATAAAGAACTTAAAAACCGAATAAAAAAGAAAAATTACAACTCAGGTTGCCACAAAGTGCTTTTGGAATAATTATGAAAAAATAAGGTGTGTCATCTCATTTACTTTGTAATTCTGTACTTGGGTGGATCAAATTCGTTTCTGATAATTTTTTTTTTTATGGGCGAATAACGCTTTCGTGTTATCTTTGCCTGGAGTTTTTGATTATAAAAAATACAATATATAAAGAACTAATACATAACATATAATGAAGTGGTAATACAAATTCATTAAAAAATTCACAACACTTATATAATACATCAAAACAAACACTTCTGCAAATGCAGATTAAAAAAAAAAATACAATTGTTAAAAAAAAAAGAACTAACATCTTTTTCAGTTAATCCCAATTGAAAGATAATTAAAATAAATAATTCTAAACAACTCCTACCTCCAACTCAGATTGCTCATTATAATATGCATGCCACTTGTGTAGAGATGGATTTGATAAAATCAATCTTAATAAGTTAAAAATGGCATGAACCAATCAGAAATACATAATCTCCTTCCATGAACTAGTTTAGGAGACTGGGTAACATTTTTATAGATTTTTAATAGATTAAAAGTGTTTAACTTTTTTAAAATTAAATTCTTTTAGATACTGGTTTCCACTATTATTCAACAATGAAGATTCTGCTTCATTCTTGATAAAGTAAGTGATCTAACTACCCAATTACACTTTACATCCATTAAAACTTCCAAATCAAATATAACAACTTTGAAATCATGTTTCATGCAATACTGTCTTCATCTATAATGTTTAAAACAGATGCTCCCCTAATCTAGCTTCAGTCCTTCTTTTAGCCTACCTAGACAAGATTACTACAATTAATTATTCTGTCTTTACAAATTATTGCCTTTTTTATAGGCTTAGATTTATCTTCAGCAATACTAAGAGGCAATTTTTTCCTAAATATAACATTAAAGTTGTAATTTTTAAAAAACATAATCTTGCTGCTATAAGAGAGCTACTTTTGAGCATCTTTTATTTAATTCCAGCATTCCTGGAAATCAGTCATGAGGTTGGTTTACTGCAAACAAATATTATGTTGATAATAAACAGAAAGTGGATTAGTTTAATAGTGGATCAGTATATAACAAGTTTTTTTTTTAATTTTTAATTTATTGAGAAACTTTTGGTAAACGTTTTCTGTCATATGAACATTTAACTGTTATCCCTCCTTAAATTGTGGTAATGGGAGGATATTATAGAATCCTCTTTTTGAGAATGAGTTTATCTAATTCAACAAAGAAGTACATTAGGTTGTGGTGGACAATCTGAGTTGCTAAAAGTAGCAACTGGATGAACTGCTTTTTGTGTGAACTTTGTACTTCAGAATGGGTTTGCTTGTAACAATCCTTGCTTTTTTATTTACAATTATTATCATAATCTGGAGGAAAATAATAATTTTGTTGTGTTTCATAATATATATTTATCCTTTAATTATTAACTTATTACTTCTTCATTATGATGCTTTTATTTATTATATGTGTTTTTATTTATTACATGTACAATTCTTCTTTATCAAATGTCTATTTAAAACTTAGTAGTAAAAAATGTAAGTAACTTTATTTGTAAATGGTTTATGAGCACTTACTGCTTTGTAATTACTAACTTACAATTAATCTTGGGTCCATTTTGGCAACAATTATTTTCCAAAATATAAATTGAAAAATCAGAAACATTTGATATTACATTACAATTGCAAAATTATAAAACTTTTTCCAATAAAAATTGAAAAGCTCTAATAAATGCAATGAAACTACACATAAACCATATATGTAAGATGCATTAAAAAAAGTAGAGGGACTAAAACATAGAAGGAGGAATACCAACAATTTTTAAAGTAAAATTTCATAGAAAGATTTTCAACTAATTGCAATACATCTATTTTCAGGTAGATCAATGTAAAAAAATTGTTTTTTTTTTACTAAACAAAATCTTCATTTGTTTCTGTTTCAGATAATGTATATATTTCTATATTTGTGTTACATTATTTGCTAAAACCAGACAATTTTTAAAAAATCTATTACTTAGTAATAAACAAAAACTAATAAAAATAGACAGATTGTTTTATTTTTTAACAATGCTACATTAAGTTCATAATTTTAAATATTTTGGTGATCTAATTCCAAAGTATTACAGAATATAATTGAAAATAAGCATTATAAAGATGAAACAATGCCTCAAATACTGGAATACATACGCCATGTGCAAAAGTGATAAGGAAGTAGGCCACTGCGTTTAAAAAATAAAATAAAAAAAGTGTAACAGTGTCAGAAGAGGATGGAATCTCAGTAAATGGCCAAGTAACTTAGTCTAATAAATTTATTGCAGACTTACTTTGGGTTAGCCATTAGATGTCATCAAAATTAAACAGCCTATTTGGAGCCATCAATTGTCACAAACTGGACAATGATGAGACTCATTTACACTACTTTTGCCCAAAGTATAGTAAAACAATAGTGTAAATGAAATACATCTTTAATTAATGGTGATCAGTATTAACATATTAAAACTTCCTAAATCAGTTATAGAACAATCAAACCAGTTTTTAAAAATTTGAACTATAATGAATGTTTTTTTGATGTTATAAGATGGAAAGACCGAAAACAAAAAATTAACTGAAATTCAGCCAAATGAAATTTTAATTAATGAAATATTTCGATCTTAGAAGGGGAAGGAGCACATCAGTTCGAATCAGACTTCATCTCTTTTTTTTTTTAAATTGAAATATATCGATTTTTTATTAACAATTATTAACCTCTGATTGTAAAAAAATTTACAATAAATAATAATTCAATAATAATAATAAAAAGAAAAAAATTTCATATGTTATTAATGAAATAAAATTTTATGTACTTTTCATTTAAAAAATATGTATATATGCAATTTAATAGGCATACAAGGAAGTCATATAGTACCCACAACAGTTTTTTTTATTATGTACAACTGAATGTACTGATAAGCACATGAGACAAGCAGTTTTTTTTATCACCACATAAGCTTGAAGCTTGTGCATGGGATATGAAAATGGGATTTTGTAGTGTATGAAAATGCCATGCCTGACCAAGATTTGAACCCAGGGCTTCTGATGAAAGCCCAACATGCTATCACTCCGCCATGTAGATCTGTTACTTAAAAAATAACTGACACTACAAAGTAAGCTAAAATCAAATCAAACCCAAAATAAAAAAGGAATTACAAGAATGATAGGATGGATTTAGGAAATTCCAATCTTGTGCAGAACAAGTTATTTCTGTTTTTTGAACTGTTTTTCTGCAAAGCAATGCAATATCTAAAACCTATGTAGCATACTTTGTTGATTTAAAAAGCATACTATTCTGCAGACTGATAATCCCCTTTTTAATATATCAAAAGAATTTAACATGAAAAACTAACAAACAAAACTTCTGAAGTTAAGTTTTTAAGTGATGTTCCTAATCCTTTCCTCCCTGTTTGTTTAAAAACAGGAATAAGGTTGGGTGATGGACTCACTACTGCTTTTCATTGTATCTTAGAAAAAGTTATCAATGAGTGGAGAAACAAATAAGAACAGCAAAACCTTTCAAAATTGGCAAAGGAAGACGCTGCATGGTTGTTGACTCTCACCTTCGCAGATCATTTAGTTAACATGTTAGATAATCCCAAAATAGTAACAGAACAAATAAATATATTGCAAAATACTGCATAAAAAACAGGTCTACAATATATGACAAATATCAAGAATGCCCCAACTTTTTTAAAAATATAGAAAAAGTAAAACAGTTTAAATACCTTGGAGAAACTGTAGAGCAGATGGCCAAGAGAAAATTCCCTCAAGATAATGGGTGAAAAAATGGAATCAGTCACTTGTGTACAACACAAAAAATGTAGGTCTATACAAAAAAATCTATATAATGCAAAATAAGGCATTTGAATATAGTGATTTGCTTAGAATCATTGTACGGTGCAGAATATTTGATAATGATCAACACGGGTTCTTTAAAAGAAATCCAAAAGAAAGAAAAGGGATTTTTAAGGAAAACATGTGATCTTATAAATATTTAGACACACATTTAACAAAATATATATAGAGAGGGGTCTAAAAAATATACTCCCTGTTTGCCAGTTCATATCTCATGACAAATTTGACTTGACAAGACAATTTTTGGCACTGAGAGAGGGGGTTATGGTAAGTGTTCAAAATAACCACCTGCAGCTTTTACACAACACCTATGGTGCCCAACTGCATACCAAACTATGGCTGTTAGTGTATCTGGTAATGGCAGCACATGACTACCATTTTTTCATGTAGTTTGTCGACTGTTGCTAGTTTTTGTCGACACATGTCATTCTTGACGGTCTCCCAGAGATGTCAAATCAGGAGACCAAGTTGGGTACTCAACAGCACGTCTTTGATCCACCCACTGTCTGGGTAGAGTTTTATCAAGGTACAAACTGACATCTCAATTGAGATGGAGTTCAGTCTTGTTGCATGCAAAAAAGTTCATCACCATACAGGTTTTGGATGGCAGGCAAAAACCTTGTTTGAAGCATACCAAGATACATCTCACCAGTTACAGTACTCTTGAAGCCAATCAAACCATGCACTGATAGACCACACCACACAGCAACCCCTGGTAGATTCACTGCCCTTTCCACATGAGCGTGAGGATTTTCAGGAGCCCAGTAGACACAATTATGTTGGTTCACAGTACCATTAAGTTAGAATTGTGCCTAATCAGTTCACACAAACTTCCCAGCAAATTCCTCATCCTCGCCAACCATGTGCTGAAACCATTCACAGTACTCCTTCGATCTCGGTTATCCTTATTCATCATGTGTAGCAGTCTTGGAATGTGCACTTTCCACTCTTCGGAATGCTTCTTACACTTGATCGGTTCACCCCACTTTCATGCGTTCCCTAGTTCACTGAATTTTGCAGTGATCAGTTGAAATGTTGCAACACCACAGCACTGGATGCAGGACTTTTAGCTGTTTATGGTCAGCCAGATCTTTCCTGTGCACATCTTTAAACTCTGTCTGCCACTGCTGTTGTACCTTGTGAATGTTCTTGTACTTCCAGTACCACTTCAGTACAGCCTTGTGTTCAACAAACAATAAGTGATCCTCAGCCATTGTTGCTATTCGACTGTCTTCTGCTGCACTGGCTAATATGACTGGTTTATTCCATTACCAACCACCTACGCATACACAGCATAAATTGCCAGCTCCGTCTACCACAACAAATTTAATACCTTACATTAGATTAGCGAGTGTAAGTCTTTTTGTTTAGATATTATTTAATTACAAACAGAAATTAGATTTTTTTGGACTGCTCTGTATATATATATATAAATATATATATATATAGAGAAGAGACTGGCTCCATAAAATTTTAAAGATGTGATAATAAACTCCAAGAAAATCCTCCTTTTTCTCTGGAAAGTAAAACTCAAACTGTATACTGTGATGTTAGGACAGAATTAAATTAATCAGCTGCAGAAATTCCTGACTTACAAAGTAGGGGATTAACAAAAAATTCAGGAAAAAGGCCAGTGGGAGACTTAAAAAGTACTGGTAGGAAAAGAAGGAGAAGGACGCTAGGATTGCAGTCCATAACTGACTGAAACAAAGAAATAAAATTGACTAAAAATTGCATAGAAAATTAAAATCTTCTCTCCAAATTTTAAATATGTTGTTTTGATTCTAGTACATAATGCACAACTATGTGTTCAGTAATAATGGAATCAAACCACATAAAAATGTCATCAAAGTAATACAATCCTAGCCTAAAGAAATAGTACCTACAGTTGAGCAAAATTTACATGTAAATGACTGAGAAAAGCCCAACACATCACAGTATATCATTAAAAGCTAATTCCAAAACAAAGCAATGGCTGAATCATCTTTTCCAATAATATTACGTTTTTTATAAAATTTTAAACTACTATTAATAAATGAGGAATACAACAAGAGAAGGATACAGTATTTATAATAAGCACTCATATAATAATCCAGCACTCATTATAATAAAATTAATAATTAAAATAAGAATTCAGCATTTATTTTTATTTTATTCAGCAATTCTATTATACGTTGCAGTTAGTAACAAAATCCCTATACTTAAAGTAACAAAATTAGTACCAAAAATTTTATATTTTGAACCATTTCCATAAAATATTTACAAGTGTTTCAAAATGAAAATAAGTAAAATTAACTGTTAGATTTCACCAAAATAAGAAAATTAATTAAAATTTGAGTAAATTCTAAGGTCAATCAATGATTTAATAATACTGTTAACTAAAACATTCAGTATGTTTGTATGGTGTCTGTTGTGACATGAGGTTTCTTTAATCACATCTGTTTATAAACATAAATATACATGTTTGTATGCATAATGTATGGTAAATATTAATTAAAGTATTGTGGCAGGTAACAGTCTATTTCTTAACATTAAAAAATGATTAGATTAAGCCTTTTCTAGGGAAAAAGGAGATTTATCCATTTCTGACAATCTATGTAATGTATTATTATGTACCAAACAGAATAAAAGATTTATTTACATATAATTAAGTCTTAATAAATCCCTTGTTACATCATTTTATTTAGCATAAAACTGTAAACAACTAAGCATACACAGATTAATTAATGGCTTAAGGTAATCATCTACATAACTTGTTGCTTAGCTTTCATGAATGTCAACATGAACACATATTACTGCTTTTGTTGAAGTAGAATTAAACAAAAAATGACTACATTTTACAACAGAACGGGAATCAAGTAAGGAGACGAATCCAATAAAGCAATAATTTTAAAAGCACTCATAAGGTTTTAATTATGCACACATTAAGTACAAAGTATAGTTCAGACATGAGTAAAACGAGGAAACAATAGCATAACTGTGATATTAAATTACACTTAGTTTTTTACTTACTACAACTTACCACATTAATGAAAATATTCCTTCACTTACAGATAACGAGTTTTACTTTTTGACGGGGCAAGGCCCCAATTCGAAGGTTAACTTATGTTAAAGCACCAATTCACTCATACGCCAAGTAAACAGCAACATTCACGTAATTTATTTTACAAACAGTCAAAACCTTAAAAAATATAAAAACCATAATTTTCCCACAATAAGTAAACTATATCCATACTAAATTCCATTCTAAAAATCAAGAACACACTACCACGGCACTCATAATTTTTGACAGTTGGCTGACAGAGCCGAGCTGTCATCAAACGCCTTGGAAGGATGTATTTTTAATTACAAAATAAAAGCTGAAATTGAATATTCAAGTTTACATTTCTAAAAATAATCATAAATAAAAAGGTTACTACTAATAATGATAAAATTGATCTAGTAGATTGGGTAATCGTATTTTGATTAAATCACTTTGAATTATTCGATAATCTTTTCAACAATTAAGGAATATTTTAGAATATAAAACATCAGACACAGAAAAATATCTCATAACTTTTTTTAAGGAGACTCTTTCTGAATTAACCTTTAATTTAAAAGTTATGTTAATTATTACAAGTATCCTCGCGATCATGATTTCAAAGGCATTTGAATATAGGTGGCAATGAATAAACAGAAATGAAAATTTTGTGACTCGCTTGTGAATTCATGTTCTTGGAGGAAATAATCTCTTCTACTTGCAAAATATTTAAAAAAGAAATACACTGGACCAAATCATAATCAGTGTATCAGTTTATTATTGTGAATATGGTAAGTAATGTAAAACAACATGCTTTAATGTTTGCGATTTTTTTTTTAGGTTGTATTCGAGTTATAATTACATTTTTATGTTCTGCCCTCAATAACTCTTGTTAAAGTTTATTTTGACACATAATTTTTTTTATTTTTATGAATATGATCTTGTACTTTCTTTCTCAATTTGTTGTGTCGTCCAAATTTTCATTTAACTCTTACATAATTTTAGATACGATTTAAAAATCGCCATGGGTTTTTCATTTGTATGCTTAATTTTATTTCAAAAGAATTAAGTTCTTAATTCAAACTGGCCGTCATACCTTATAATGCATTATACGAATGCTATTGTCAGGTTAGTTTTAACCTCTAGTAAAAGTTTCAGCTTAAAACTTTTATAACCTCATCATGAAGTCTGAAAGTAATGTGGTTATAGCAAAGTAAATTTACCAGGAACTAACTGTTATAGTGTTAATATAAACACTGTACTTTAGTGGGATATCTAAATAAAGAAATTCATCATAATTATATATATCTTCTGTTGTCATGGTTATCTTATGTGTATCTTGATTATTATGATGTTATTTAATGTGCTTTCAACAAATTTTATAAGTTTACCATGATAACTCATTCTACTCTGTATCTGTGATTTTAAATCAAAGAAATGTAAATAATTATTTTTAAATGTTAATTACCTTAGTCCCAATTATTTGTTTATGTAACTACTACTACTCAAAACTCTCAGAAATAAGAATAAAAATGACAGTTGAGTTTGCATCCTTTAGTATTTTTTTTTTTTTTTTTTTTATGTGATGTTTCCCTATAATTTCTCAACATTATTTCTAAAAATATAAAACATATAACAGTTACTTTGGAATAACTATGGAAATAAACATGTGAAGATTTTTAGTTAACTTAAATAACATTAAAATCTGATGATATCTAATGGGTTAATAACAGGATTATATAGATATTTATTATTTTCTGTTGTAAAAGGAACTTGACTAAAAAAGTGATACAATTTTATCACATTATGTTAATTTTACTATGTTTTTGGGAAAATGTGGAAGATTATTGTGTTTGTGACAACTATCTATGATGCTTCTATTTCCAGTTTGCTAGCAAGATTTTTCTGCAATGCATACACCATACATATCTATAAATAACAAATATGTCCAAAAAATAATAACATGTAATTATTATTACCAGGGCTACAAAAGATAATGTTATTATTTTCCAATATATGCAAACAAAGAAACCACGAGTTAAATTTCACAAGTGAATATAACCATAATTTCTTTGATCTTAACATCACATAAAATAACCAGTGAAGCCATACTTTAAATTTATACAAAAAATCAATAATTAATATGTAATATTCGTAAAATCTGTGCCTTTTAAACCACACATGAGTATTTATTTATGTTAAGGAGTGATTAGAAGGCCTGCATTACCCAACAAACCTCATTGTCAGGGTGAACTGTTTGTAGAGCCACTTAATAGGAAATGAAGTCTTGTACAGGAACCCAACTGCCCATACCATACATAACTTCTACATAAGAGTATATGCAAATTAAACCGCAGTGCGCAGTGACTGCAAAAAGTAGTAATTTCAGTATACTGAATATGCATTTCAAAGAATGTATACAGGTACTGCACACAAAAAACTTTAAAAATCAGTTCATAAAAATGGGGCATGTAGAAAAATAATGATTATCACAACATACAAATTTTATACACAGAGTTTAAGTTGTATTTTCTGGATAGTGTTGGCCAAAAACTAGAAAGTAACTTGAATTTTAAGCATATTGCATGAAGAGAGGAAGTAAGCTATGTCATTTAAGTAGAATGGTATAATGGAATAATGTATACACCTAACAGTGGTAGAGATTTGAATTGCTGTTACTCATTTAATAAAAATCATTTAAAATGCATGTTATAATTGAAAATTCTACCAGATGCAAAGTATGCTCAAAATAAAATTCCTGTAACCCAGAAATTATAACGTAGTTGAAATTTGTCAACTTTGTGAAATTTGTAGAACATAATAAGTGTGGGTTATGGTAAGTGTCTTTGATTAAGAATTAAGTGCCTAATTTACTGATGAATTGGTTAGAAAGATTGATGAAATGATTCAAAAAAGCTGGTGACACTTTCTGATTTGTTTCCTTAAAGCTTCATAATGTTAGCTTGTATAACGTATATGCCTAGTTGGTTCTTTTATTGCACAAGACATAACAGATGGGGTTGGTGTTAATATTTCTAGAGGGTTACAACAATAAAGATGGTGCTTTGTTTTGAATAAAATTAGTTGGTGATAAGACTTGAAAATAATTTTTAAAATATTTTCTGCCAGGAAAATCAAGGCAAAACTGTATGCGACCGTATTGCCGTGTCTAGTGTGTAGAAGGACACAGTACTGCAGACAGAAATACTTTGACCACCTTGCACTCTGTAAGTCAGATCACCCTGCCAACTATAACAATTGCAGAGCGTACAGAGAAATACTGAAGAGGAAATAGAGGCAATGGGTTCACCACATTTCAAGGATTAGTACTACTCTGCCTGAATCTGGAGGCCAAGGGTTGGCATGTTTTGACTCAGGCAATGCAAATTTTTCCATACTGGGAGAAAGGGCAAATAGGAACCTTACTGATTTTAATAACCTCCCACAAACCTATGTTGTGGAGTGTAGCATGTCTGCTGAGATGCTGAGGGTAAAATAGAGAAACTAACCTTCAAGTTGGAGTTCCTCATTCAGCAAATGGGAACCTATAGGCTTACTGATGAAGCTAATCACCAAACTTTGCTGAGGCCAAGTTTTTCAAGCTTGCCATGTATTGTTGGTTGAAGGGAGGAATTAGAGGCTTTGATTTTTACTGAATTGTTAGGTGTGAGGATCACACCTAGGTTTCAGAGATCAGGAGATCTCTGAAACCTATTTAAGTAATTTAGTTACTTTCAGTTTAGAGGTTTTTCTGTATATACAATGAACCTTCAAGGAACTGTGGTGTTAGTTAAAAGTTCACTAAGATATCACCACTCTAGGAATTCAGTAGAAAACAATTTCAAGCAACTCAGTTAAACTTCTGGACTAGTTGGAGCCTGTCAGGTTTTCAGCATTCTGTTGTTCCCCATATCATGTTATCATGAAAAAATTATTTACAGAGTTCTTTGAGGCGCTGGGCTCCCATTTCGTGAGGGTGGTGACTGGAACACGAATCATGTTCATTGGGTTCGAGACTTACAACCACTTGTGGGAGAATATTAAAGAGCTGCTTCTTAATGCAATCTCTGTTGCAAATCACATTCTGGCCATCAGAGCCAAGATAGTTGTTGGACTTACTTGATTTTTATGTGACCTTGGATGTGTCATCATACTACACTTAAGTTAGGGACAACTATGACCAGACATCAGACCACCCCCCTATCATACCATCAGCACGACTCTGATAAAGAAGAAAAATTCTAGGACTGATTGGGGCTCATACCATACATAACTGGATCGAGGAGGGGTTGGTTCTACCTGTGCTGTTGAACTGTTCAAGGTATATTGGATATACAGTATTGAATATTGTTGACACTTGATATCGGAAGAGAGGTAGAAGGAAAGAAAAATAAGGTATGGACTATCCAAAGGAGGTGATGGATCTCATTAATACTAAGAGATGTCTTAGGAGAAGTTGACAGTGCTACAGGAGGTCTGAAGATAGGATAGGACTATTTTCAACAGAGCGGCACATAGATTAATAGTAGTGCTGAGTAAAGTCTTTTCATCACTGGTCATACAGTGTCCTGATGAAAATGAAATAATTGAATTTCTAGGCTGTCTGATTCCTCTGTCTACCATCTTAGCCTTTTTCAACATCGGAGGTGCTAGGAGTAATCAAGGAAGGAAAGATATTAAAAAGGCTCTAAGCTTTGATTTTATCATTCATAAGATGTTAGTAGTGCATCCAAAAAGGCCATTCAGAACATAACAGATCTTTTCAATAGGATCCTTCAAACAGTGTGTTTCCCATCTGAGTGGAAGGTCTCCCATGTAGTAATGGTTCCAAAGCTAGATAAACCTCCTCATGATGTTACTTTCTACAGATCTTCTACTGATACTATCCAAGTTTAGAAAGCTGTTTCTTTGGAGGCTGTGGCTTATCTTGGAGTGAGAGGAGATTATACCAGTTTATCAATTTGGCTTCAGGAGTGGGCACTACTATTGAATAGACCCTTAGACCTGTTGTTACCATCGTAACTAGATACTTAGAGGAGAAGAAGTACTGCTCAGCAGCGTTTTTGGGTGTTCAGCAGGCCTTTGATAAGGTCTGCTGTATAAGCTAAAACAGGGCCTCCCTCAGCCATTTGACTAGTCCTGTGGAGTTACTGTGGTGAACGCTTTTCCCAGCTTAAGTTCAATCAGGAATTATCTGGGTTCTTTGATACGAAGTTGGGAATTCCTCAGGGCTCTGTTCTGGATCCAGATCAGATCTTCCTGCTCCGGATTTTATCACTGTAGCATTATTAACAAACAATACAGCAATCCTAGCTGATAATGAAGATCTGAAACAAAGCTCTGCTAAACTACAGTCCGTTAGATGCTTGATAGTTTGGCACATGGCTGATGAAATGGAAAATGAGGGTGAATTAGAAGAAATTGAATCATGTAACACTAGCAGAGAGAAGGGATGATTTTCCACAGTCTACATCCCTCACACAGAATGGGTACCTTGGCCTACACTATATTGTCGCCTGATGTGAAAAGGCCACGTGGTAGAAAGGAGAAAACAGTTCAACATCAAGTACCGGGAACAACTGGTAGCTGGGTAGGAATTCACAGTTATTGTTATCTAATTACGGTTGCTATCTTGATATACAGAATTCTTCAACCTTTCTGGACGTATAGGATATGACAAATAACAGTAATATTGAGATAATTTAAAGATTCCAAAATAAATTGGTGATGACCATAACAGAGGCACTGTGGTTTATTAAGAGTAGAAAAATTCATGACTATCTAGGATTACCTTCAGTTTACGAAGAGATCTAAAAAATTACCTTGTAGTACAAACAGAGGTTAGGAAAACATGTAAATTATTGACAGTAAATGTATTGGCCAACAGCAATGACATCAGGTGACTAAAATGTTCCTGCGTGCTGGACCTGGTTGATGGAACCAGAACAGTGACCTGGAGAAGGAACCTACAACTGGGAACACAGAGTGACTCTAGTCACAGTGTAGTGATCATCACTTTGATAATCTATAAATTATAGCTATTTCTGTTTCCCAATGAATATTTGTTTTATCTTTAGTGTTGTTTTCATATATTGGTATTGATGTACTTATTTTTGCAATTTATTTCTATTACTAATATAAATATTGAACTTTGCATGGACCACTTATAGAAGTTTTATTTTCTACATATGAGGTGTTGAACCTTTGTATGTTTAATGAGGGGTTTCGTGGGGGACCTCTCTTCACGTGGTTATCATGAATAAAATTTACATATGGTCTCTACAAGGTTCTGATTGTAAATTTTAACAGATAGACAAAAAAAAATGTATATATGAAGGTTATAACTTTATGATTTAATGGAAAAAAATTCATAATTGGGTATTGGACAAGTGGAAATTTACTATGTATAAGTGCTATTTTATTCTAATTTTGTTCATTTTAATGCTCATTTCAATGTTCATTTTAATTATTATCTTAATTTATTGAGAAAATATACTTTGTATTTTGTTTTTAAGTAATTTAGTATACTTGTAGTTTATTAACTTTGGAATTGGGGAGTTCTTATTGTTGGAATTTTTTTTGGGAGAAGTTTATACTGTTGTATTAAAGAGGAATACAAAAATAAATGAAAAAGCGCAGAACTTATACAGAAATTGAACACAAGATCTATTAATTTTTAAAATGAAAGGTTTTTTTAAGAAAGTAAAAATGTATAAAACTTCAAAAATTAAATATACAGTTTATTTTCTTCTTTTTCAGCTCATATGGGTTCTGCTTGTGGGTTCGGGGTTCACTGAAATGAGTGGTGGAAAGAATCCAGCCCCACAGTGTTTACTACTGGTCGTAAAAGCGACTAAAGGGCAGCTACCCGTTGACCTTACCTCTCTTTCCTTCTCACTCCTGCCCCTCCTACCCTTATATACCTTCATATTGCTCTCCTATCACGGCCATTTCGATGTGTTATGAACCGCAACCGTAACCCAAGGTGGAAACTATTGTACCATTGGGTGGATGACTCTACTTAGTGATTCTCAAACGATGTCATCTAGGCGAACCCAACTGTACTTATCTTTGACCTGTGTATGCATGGGCTCTACAGGGGCAGTTCTATCTGACTCCAGTACTTGTGGGACCAAAATTAGCAATCTTGAAATAGTACCAATGATGGTTGGTTGTCCATCTGAAAAAACCACCGATGTAGTCTTGTGAAAAGGCCTCATTCAGCGTCGTCTGACAAGGATAACCGTTCCAAACAAAATAGCAATTAAAATGTTGGCACATCCCATCTACAATATAAAAAAAAAAAATAGACTTCAAAATAATCAGGAAGGTGGCTCGTTTCATTAGGTTTCATCTTTCCTGATCAATAAAGTAGTAAAGGGTTCAAGTGGTTCACTGAAGAACATCAGGAAATTAAGAGACGTATCGATATTGATGGAGACATTTAATGATTAGCAAAGCCAATCTCTCTTATGTCTCATCAGTATGAGTGGTATTAAACACATAAATACGGTATGCCACAAAACCTTGAATACCAGCTGAGGAGTAATTTTTGTCAGGATCTGTTGGAAATTGATGTTACTGAAATTACCGATGAGCTTCGTCCCCAAGTTGTTATAGAGGTGAAGAAAATAATGAAACGTCAGAGTGGAATGGAGGATCCTACATACTCCTTCCCTCAAATTAACGCCCAACCTCCTCGTACCACTGGAGAAAGTAAAAGAAGATTACCTGTCAGCAGAGTATGACCACTCATCCCCAACCCACTGCCATGTTTCCAATGTCTAAGGTATAACCCAGGTGTGGCCAACAGTTTTTGCCTCTGAGCTGAATTGGAAAGAAAACTATTTTCTAAAAAAATATAAAATTAAAAATAGTAAAACGATTCATTAAAGAAAAAGTTCACAAATATAAGTAGAGCTGAAGATTACTAAATATTTCTTGGCAAGTTTTTAAATTTTTGTATTTTCCATTATTCAATTGCTTATAAAAAAAAATAATGTTGAAAAAATTTTCATGGGCTGCATAAATTCATTACACAGGTCATATCCGGTCAGCGGGCCATATATTGGCCATGCCTGGTATAGCCACACTACAACAACTTGCTTGAAAACTGCAATATATTCTCAATGTGCTGAAGAAGATCATAACAACACTAACTGCCAACAGGAAGAAAAATGTACTAACCGTGGTGGATAACATTTAGCTCGCTCACAAGATTGCCCAACTTTCAAAAAAGAGAAGGCAATTCTCAAAATTTGTACCGAGCAGAAACTATCTTTTTTGGTTGCACAAAGAGAATATAAAAATATGCTGAACTCTCAGAATCTTCTTAAATCGATGTTTCTTTTGCCGCCGCTACATCAAATTTGTCAAAGCCCCTACATTGTCCCAAATGTTGATTACATCTGCCTGCAAACGTAATCTGCAGTGAGTTCCGCCATGTTAGTTAGGACTGGTGCTATTTTGGAGATTATGTCCTTTGAAGCTATAGGGGCTGCAGAAACCTGCGATCCCCGACAGGGAGTCTTATTCTTTAAGACTGGGGGTTGGCATCGCCAAGGGCCTAGCCTCTGCAGCTTTTCTTCCCACTACCCACCGAGCTGCAGAACATTTTACACTATATACATACACTACACCACTATACAATTTACAACATATACCCATACACAACTACATTACAACATTCTACACTATTTCTTCTTACACGTACACTCAATGATGTTGCAACACCGTACGAAGTGCAACCGTAACCCAAGGTGGAAACTATCATGCTGATGGGTGAATGGCTCTGCGTAGTGAGCCTCAAATGATGTCCTCTGGTCCAATTGTATTTAGCTTTAGTTCCAGTACACACGCGCTCTGCTGAATTGGTCCATTATATCACCAGTACTCGTGTGACCAAAATTTCAGTTGCAAAAATAAATCCTGTGATGGTTCATGGTCTATCTAAAAAATCCATCAATTTTAGTCTTGTGAAGAGACCTCGTTCAACCTTGTCTGATGAGGATAATAACCTGGTAGAAGAGAGTGCATTAAATCTTAAATACAAAAACATACGATTTGTTGTTCTCTGCAATAATCAGGAAGGTGACTCCCTCCAAAAGATCTCGCCTTTCTTGATAAACAAGGTTATAAGAACTTCAAGTGGTTCTCCAAAGAACATTAGAAAATTGAGAGACGGATCGATTATGATTGAAACTTTTAATGATGAACAGAGTCAATCTATCTTACGTTTCTGTAATATGAGTGGTATAAATATCAGTACAGAATGCCACAAAACTCTAAATATGAGCCCGTAAGAAATTTTTAGCCGAGACCTTTTGGATATGGTTATCACAGAAATAGTTGATGAGCTTCGTCTCCAAGATGTTGTACAAGTAAAGCGTATAATGAAATGGCAGAGCGGAACAGAAGAACCAACACTCTCTTATATTCACATTCAATCTACCAGTATCATCAGAGAAGATTAAAGTGGGTTACCTTTCAATTTGGCTATGACCATTCATACCCAACCCACGGCAATATTTCAGATGCCAAGGATATGGTCACACTATAACATCTTGCTCGAAAACAAGATCTATGCTCAATGTGCTAAGGAAGGCCACAAGGACACTAACTACCAAGAAGATGAAAAATGTGTGAAGATAACAGTATGTGATCAGTGGTTCACATGCAGCTTGCTCCCGAGATTGCTCAACTTTTAAAGAAGAAGAGGCAATTCTCAAAATTTGTGCTGAGCAGAAACTGTCTTTTACAGCTGCACGCAAAGAATATAAAGACTATTAACTCATGGAACCTAGTTAAACCAGATGTGTCTTTTGCCACCACTAAATCAAAGCAAGCTCCTACAAATGTAGATAATCAACAGTGTGGCTCCTGTAATGAGCTGAAAAAACTTAAGATGCTTTCTGACCAAGTTGCTTCACTTACAGCCATTATTTCAGAGCTTCTTTCTTTTTCCTTTTTAGCCTCCGGAAATTACCGTTCAGGTATTACTTCAGAGGATGAATGAGAATGATATATATGAGTGCAAATGAAATGTAGTCTTGTTCAGTCTTGGTTTGACCATTCTTGAGATGTGTGGTTAATTGAAACCCACACCCACCAAAGAACATCGGTATCCACTATTTCAGAGCTGACAAAAACGAACAGAAAGTTTTAGTTGCAGTTAGTGAAACGAATGTGGGATCCCTTTGAAAGTCCCTGTCCCCAAAGTTTTACCTGTACGGGCAGGAGTAAACACAATTAGCAGTAAGCCATCTATAAGCTCCCTGTTAAGGAAGTCCACACAACCACCCCCTCTAGGATGTCATCTACGACTCCCCATCCTTCAAAATCAAAAATACAAAAAATAAAACCAGATCACCTATAACTAATTTTGTCGTATATTTATGTGCACTGTTGCATCTACCTACCTTTATTTATGAGGATTATTCAGTGGAACGTTAGAGGTCTTCGGTCCCACATTAAAGATGTTACAGTGTTGATGAGCACACCAACCATTAATAATGTACTTTCAAGAAATGCATCTACTACAGCAAGCTGCGATAACAGTCAGAGGCTATATATGTGAGAGATACGACTGTCTTGTAGATAGTAGAGAGAGTTGCGGTGTTGCTATTTTCATACAGAATGAGGTGTTGGTTACAAGGCTACAACTTGCTACCCTTATTCCTGCTGTTGCTGTAAAAATCTCAGTCCCATTTAAATTGCATATCTGCAATTTGTATCTCTCACCAAACCCTAGTTCAGTGCTCTAGAAATATAAATCTCCTCACACAAATCCCATTGTTGTCATTAATAGTAGGAGACTTCAGTGCCCACCATATTTCCTGGGGCTCATCTTTCTGCTCCTCTTGAGGAAATATGCTTAATGGTGGGTCATACACATTTATATCCTCATCTTCTGGTACACTGCCAAACATCAACCTCTCCATATGCTCATCGAGTTTACTCCCTCGCCTTAATTGGTCTGTTTGTGAGACTTTCATGGCAGTGATTACATACCAATTATTATTGCTTTTGGTGTTAACCGCAAGGTGGAAAAAAGGCCATGAAGATGTATTGTTAAAAAAGGCAGACTGGAATGGTTATCATAAAGCCTTCCTGTCACAGTATGATGATGGTGCAGACATCCTTGATCAACTTTTCTTTTTTACATCCATGATACTTGAAAATGGTAATAGTTATATCCCACAAACATCGAGTAAACCAAGACGTCCTTCCATTCCTTGGTGGAATGATGATTGCAAAAATGCTGTTAGCAGTCGATGGTAGGCACTATGCAAATTTAACCATAGGGTTAGAGTGATATGTCGTTGAGTATTCTTGGATGCTAAGAGGAATTCTTGGATGAAGTACTCCCACGTCTACTGTGTGGAAAAAGATCCGTGCAGTTTGCAGATCATCAAAACAATCCATTCTTGGACTCATTCATAAAGGAGAACTTACATCACCTACTACAGTGGCAAGTATTTTGGCAAATTATTTTTGTACAAGGTCCGTCACTTCATCATATAGTAATGAAGTACAAATTGCAGATGGAAGTACTATCATTAAACGTGATTTGGTCGGTGAATTAAACACTCCATTTTCATTCAAAGAATTGTCACATGCACTTAAAAACTCAAGTGACACCTCCCCTAGACTTGACAACATTCGTCTCAGTATGCTCTCACACCTTCCTAATTTGATGTCACAACACCTGTTGTATATTTATAATAGACTATTCTCCTCACAAGAATTTCCCTTTGGTCGGTCAGAAGCCATTGTCGTACCGATTCTTAAACCTGGTAAAGACAAAGAAAACCCCTCAAGCTACTGCCCTATCTCTTTGACAAGCCTTTCATGTAAAGTGATGGAAAGAATGATGAATCGCAGGCTCACATGGTACTTAGAGAGGGATGGCCTCGTATATCTAGAACAATGTGGTTTCTGCCTAGGACGTTCTTCCATTGACCATATAGTGTCACTGGAAGCAGCTATCCAAAATGCTTTCCTATTCCACAAGTGTCTCATCGCCATCATCTTTGATATCAAGAAGGCTTACAACATGGTATTCTTAACACCCTTAAAGAATTGGGAGTAAAGGGCTGTTTACTTGCAGTTATTAGGGGTTTCCTAAATGACCAAACTTTCCATGTTCATGTTGGAGATTCCTTATCGGGTAGCATCACTTAGGAGAACGGAGTCCGTCAAGGAAGTGTATTGAATACCACCTTTTTCACTATAGCCATTAACAGTATTACTGATTGTGTGCACCCACCTGTTTCATGTTTGTTATTTGTTGATGATTTTGACATACATATTACATCCTGTTCAGCAACCACAGCAGAGAGACTACTACAGAACACAATATCTCACCTTGAAGCTTGGTCCAAGGTGACTGGCTCCACATTTTCCCCTGAGAAAATAAAATGTGTAGTCTTTTCTTGCTTGCAGGACTGTTTTATACCACAAATCTTTCAGAATGAAGAGCAAATTGCTATCTTTTGTGATATTAAGTTTTTAGGTTTGTTTTTGACAGTCATCTTTTGTAGGTCAATCACATCAACAATTAAAAACAAAATGTTCCAAACTGCTAGATATGCTACAAATTCTTAGCAACACTAATTGGAGAGTTGACAGGTCATGTATGTTATTATTCCATAGTTTGTTCTTGCTTAGATTATGGTTGTATTGCCTGTTCTTCAGTGCGTAATATGTTGAAGATATTAGATGCTGTACATCATGCTTTTCTCAGTCTTGGTACAGGTGCTTTAGATCAAGACGTATCACTAGCATACTTGTTGAATGTGGTAAACCATTATTTTGGGATAGATGTGACCAACTTCTAGCATCGTATTTTGCCGGTCTTAAAGGGCAACCGAATCACCCGGCTTTTACCACAGTTCTTGCAAATCCTAGATTACAAAGATATGAAGACCATCCACGTGATACTGCACCTTTGGGTGTACATATCCGGTGGTTACTACAGCTTTTAAACGTCAACATACCTTCTATTTTTCCAATGTATCACTGTTCATATCCTCCATGGAGAATCAACTTTTTAAATTTTATTTTTGATTTTACCATATACAAGAAACAGTCAACACCACCCTATCGTCTTTCAGCAAAGTTTTTGCAATATTCTCTCCAAAATAAATCCAGATGCAATATTATACACAGATGGATCAAAACAGAATGATACCGTTGTAAGCGCATTTATTCTTAATAGCAGAATCTGCATGTTTGGTCTACCTATTTACGGTTAAACTTTACACTATTAATAAGGCATTAAATATCGATAACCCAAAATACCGCCATATCCTTATTTGTAGTGACGTGTAATGCACTTCAAGCTGTAGAAGATTTTTACTCTATACATCCTTTTGTCATTGAAATCAATAATGCAATTGCTGAGTTGAATCATCGCAATACACAAGTGAATTTCTGTTGGATTCCTTGCCACATGGGAATTCCAGGTAATGAAAGTACAGATTCCGCTGCTAAAGAGCCATGTAATCAACCTCCCTTCACCACTTGTGTTGTTACTTCTGACTTTATTAATTATTTAAAACAGTCTCTTCGAGCAAAGTGGCAAGGTGACTGGACGGCCACTGTTGATAACAAACTCTGGCACATTAAAGATTCTGTGTTGACATGGGACTCCTCATACAGAAATATTTGTCATGAGAAAGTGGTCCTCTGTTGATTGCAATAAGGACATATCAGAGTGACGCACGAGTATCTGATGTCAGCAGGACATACACCACTATGCGCACAATGCAACTACCACATGACTGTGCAATACATACTTGTGGATTGCATATGTTATGCAGTGTTGTGTCATAAATTTAAATTGCCCAGAAATATCCGTCAATTTTTGGGCAATATTAATAAATTTTTAGACCGGATGTTTCTGTTTTTGCATCGTATTGGTCTTTATTAAAATTTGATATTGTGGTGTATAGTTTTTGTTTTAGAAAAGTTTTTAATGTCTCTGTTTTTCCTTTAACTTTTTTGTTTATGTGTTGGTTTTTTTATTCTGTTATCTAAGAAAGGGCTCTTTACACTCCTTTCGGGTATTGTGAAATTCTATGTTTTTGTAAATTTTATATTGTTTTTATTTTTATGTTTGTTTTAAATAAATTTTATCGTATTTTAAGATGCTGATTGTGATATTAGTAATATTTTAATTTAAGTTATGTTTAGTTTTTGTGTTAGTTATAGTTTTTAGTTTAAATATCTTAGTTTTTCTTTTATCCAAAAAGGGGCCCTTTACAACCCCCTCCCTCCAGGAGTTTGTAAAGTTTTATTTTTAGTTGAATTTTATTTCTTTTATTTTTTTTTTTATTATATTGTGCTTATTTTTATTTTTTATGAGACCTTTTTATTCTAGGCGATGATAATATGAAAGCGTTTTTTGCGTTTAAAAAAAAAAAACCTGCAATATGACGAAACTTTGGCACTACTGGCCACAATTTTCTAAGTAGCTAACCTTTTGTATTGTCTTCACTTCCTGAATAGTTACTTCTTCCTTGTAAGTCGAACAGTAATGGGATCTCACAGTATAGTATCCATGACAATTGACATTACAGGTGGGTCCCTGCATGGGTCATGAGGATGTAATGGCTCATCACAATCGCAGATTTTTTCCTGGTACATTAGTTCCTTGTCGCTGTATCTCCAAATTGTTGACATCCAAAGCATGACAGTGGAGTCTGGATAAAAGAATGTACATCCAATCTATGAAATCCTGCTTTATTTTCTTCTCAGACCTCAAATCATTAATAACATATAATTTTATTATTTTCTATATAGCACAAATTCCTTCAGTCTATCATAGTGTCTTCAACTGATTATTTAAGGGAGAAATTATATTAATGAAAAAATGTTAACCATAGCAGCATAAGCTGAATGTCAGCCTAATTATGTTTGGCCAAGATCTTAGCCAGCTGCTGTAAAAAGCAGTAAATAATGATCCCTGCTCATCCATTTTCTTACATGTGCAGCAGACAGCATTATCTGAAGCGGTGTTCAACTATTAGTTGATGCTCTCATACTCCTCTTAATTCCAGCATGTGCACATAGTATTTTTAGTAAAACAGTTTGTTGTAGATTTGTATTATATCATTTTGTCTCTCTTATCCCAGTTTTAGAATAAGTTTTCAGGAAGAATGTTGACCTTTTGTTTTTATTGATGGGTTGATGGTAAAGCCTGTGATAAAGAAATATCTTATTAATAATTAAAATTGATCACTTCAGGAATGGCTAGGTGTGTTACTCTTCCCAAATCAGCTGATTTGGAAATCGAGAGTTCCAATGTTCAAGTCCTAGTAAGGTCATTTATTTTTATACAGATTTAAATACTAGATCATGGATACCGGTGTTCTTTGGTGGTTGGGTTTCAGTTAACCACACATCTCCTGAGATGTGTGGTTGAACTGAGACTGTACAAGACTACACTTCATTTACACTCATTTGTATCCTCACTCATCCTCTGAAGTAATACTTGAATGATAATTTCCAGAGGCTAAACAGGAAAAAGAAAGAAAGGTGTTACTCCATTGGTAAAAAAAAAGGAACTGCCTCAACAGCTATCTAGATGGATTTAGGGAAACTGTGGTAAAATTAAAAACATAATCACAGCAGTGTAGCAAGATTTACAAAAAAAAAAAAAAAATAGGAGTGGTAAAAGTCGGTATTAATAATTAAAAATAATAAATTCATGTAAATTGATTGTGTTAAGATTTTAAATAAATAGGAATTACAAGTTAATGAGAATTATTTGAGCATATATTTTTGTAAGTTAAATGGAAATGCAGAAAATTGATAGTTTTTAAACATTTTTTTAAAATTAGTATTATTTAAAACTTATCAGCAGAGTAATATTGTGTATATAAAAGAATTTTTTTTTTTGATATTATTTTGAATAAATTGGTGGGAATATTTTTTAAATGTTTCAGTAATTTAACAAAAAAAGGCAATAGACACAATAAAAACCCTTTCTTCATTGTTGAAGTATTGTCTAGTTACACAAAAAATAATATTTTTAACTGGTTAAATAGAGGTATATATTATTGCTATTATTATTATTATTTTTTTTCAACTATAAGAATCTATTCTTTTTTAAGAATAAGTTATTCTTTTTTTTAGCAAAGAATTCATATTCCTAGATATGAACAAATGAATAAGTTAGCATTTTAAATCTATTAATTAATGGTATACACGATTTATATTTATAACCTCCACACAATAAACTAACAGTTATTTTGTTTCCTGTAAACTTGTTCTGACTTTCTGAATACTAAGATATGGATATTTCTTTCTGGTCTGCCAATATGTAATACAAAGATCTAATATTACAGTTCATCTTGAAAAATATTGTATTTGGTTTATTCAACCCTGGATAACAAATTACTAAAAGAAAAAAATAAATTTTTTGTTGTAAATTATAAAAAAAATATATATTTTTCAAATAAATTAAGACAGTCTTAATATTTTATTGCACTGATCTTATTTTTGTGATGTGTGAATTGTTTCACTATTTATAATCTGACTTTCTATTATTACAGGATGTCTTCCTTATGATCAGGAGGAAAAAGCTGACAATATTTACGGATGCTAAGGACACAACTTCTGTTTTAGAACTTAAAAAAATTATAGAAGGTAAATTTTAAATAAATTAATTTAATTTAAATAATTTTAAATTAAATTAATTTTATTTGTTATAAATGTAGTTATTGTAGCATTAATTTCAAATTAATGAAGATTTTATATTACTCAAGTTTTTTATCTTTATGTTTTTCGGTTGTATGGCAATGTTACTTTAATATGAACAGTGGCTTTAGTATCATTATTATTGAACAATATTAGAGGAACTAAAATTGCCTATTTATCTATGCAGATAAATTGGCAGTCTTATTATTCAAACAGAAAACATCATTTACACAGTGTTTATGTGTTAAATAATTGTTATATTTTAATTTGCTTACATTTCTGGGTGTTTTGGTTTGACTTAGTTCATGCAGCCATTTATCCTTCACCTTTATATATGTAAGATGTTAAAAGTCAATTTTATATGTCAAAGGAAACATATGACACTAAGTTATAATTGAATACATATTTGTTCTTGAGTTAATTGACTAAATAAAATAAAAAAAAATTACTAAAAAGTGCTTACTGTTAAGCAATGTTAGAGGTTTTTACATGAGGGTAAAAAAATGAAAAGATTTGCTTGTTCACCAGTTCAAGAGTATGAAATATAAAGTTGACTGCTAAAAAAAAATTTATTTTTAGACTGATGTATCCTTGAAAAAGCCCTAATGTTTGATCATGTAATAGCAAAGCAAGAGTTAATGATAAATTGCACTCTTAGATTAGAGTAGTTAGTCTGAAGTGGTTAGTTCCCCAGTTACAGGTGGTTACCTCAATCTTAAAACCTGTTAAAATTGTTCCTTCTGTAACTTAATTCCAGATATCCTTTATCTATAAACACTTTTCACTGTACAGTTTTAGGGGGTTTAGATTGCTCATTGAAATTAAAATGTATGAATCATGAAATTTTTCATAATTTTAAAGAATTTAAAGTTTTGACTGGATTATGATGTGCTTCATCATGAGATAGATTCTATATCAGAATCTATATATCTGTAGCGATGGGATAGTACCCAATCATAGGTGTCTGATGATAATAAATAGAAATTAGATTCCAAACACTTCTTTTCAAGGTAATTATTTATATTATGGAAAATACTCTTCTGAGATACTGTAGAGCTTACTGTATAATTTTTATAAGTAAATTATGAAGCAGACGCATCTAAATGAAAATTTATAAAACTTACATGAGATCAGTTGTACATATTACTCCATGATTTGTGCAGTGATTTTGCTGATGAGATATTTTTGAAAGAAGAATCTTAAGAAGAATTCATAGTCCTGTTAAGGTAATGGAAGTAAAGTATGTGTTTACGAGGGTGGGATGAAAAGTTCCAGATCTCACACATAGATGGCATTAGTATGCTTAATTTCCCAGCAGCGTCGCTTGATTCCATTCTTCATTACTTTACTATAAGAGGCAAGTCGTTGCATCATATAGTTTAGTATTTGCAGTTTGTCAAAGTGGAGAATTAGGGATTTTTTTTTGGAAAATACGAATTTTGTGCAGTGATTAAATACTTTCTTCTGAAAGGCTTAATTGCAAAACAAATTAAGGAAGAACTTGATACAACATTAAGAGATTCTTTGCCATCAAATACAACAGTTAAATAAATGCTGGGTCGCAGAATTTAAAATGAGTCTAACATGCACTAGCAATGAACCATAGAGTGGATGACCTGAAGTCACTACACCACAAATTATAGAAAAAGTGCATAAAATCTGTTTTGCAGATCGATGAATGTCAGTGAACAAATTAGCATAGTCTGTAGGCATGTCAAGAGAATTCATGCACAATATTTTGCACAAAATTTGGGCATGAACACGCTGTGTACTAGATGGTGCCACGTTTACTCAGGCTCGACCAAAAACATTTCAAGCAATTGTTTTGAGCTCTTTCACGCAATCCAGAGAAGTTTTTTCATTGATTTGTGACTTGGATCCATCACTACACTCCTGAGATAAAACAGCAGTCAGAAGAATGGGTTAAAACCTGCTCCAAAAAAAGCGAAAACGACTTTTCTTGTGAAAAAGGTATGGCAATTTTTTCACGCAAAAACATTTTTTGGAATACACATGGAGTAATTTTCATTGATTAAAAAAGGAAATTGAAAGGGTGAAACAAAAAATGATGAATATTACACTACTCTATTGCAGCATCTCAGCGATGGAATTAAGGAAAAATGACCTCATTTGGCAAAAACTTATTTTTCCAATAACACAGTGCTCCAGCTCACATTTCAGTCATTGCAGTGACAAAAATCAATGAATTATGGTTTTAATTGTTCCCATATTCACTTGATCTGACTCCCAGAGACTATCACTTGTTTCCTAACCTTAAACAATGGCTTCGAGGGAAGACCAATAATGGAAGTTATTGCCATTGTAGAGAGTTGTTTTAAGGAGTTGGATAAATTGACATACTGAAATGCCATAATTGTTCTTGTGGAATGCTGGGCTAAGTGTGTAGACTTCAGTGGTGATTATGCTGAAAAATAAATCAAAATGTACCCAGAAGAATGTTGTTTTCTTACCAGGTTTAGAACATTTCACCCCGCCCTCATAAATAAGGAACTAAAAAAATTAGTAAATGAGATACAGTAAAATTTATATTGAAGTACAAAGAAAAAGTTGGAATTACAGAGGACACAAGAATGAACAAACAAGTAATAATGAATTGCAGTTTATCTAACAAGAGGAAATGGCAGCCTAGAAATAGATGGATGGATGATGTTTTGACTTGCAAAGGCTCAAGGATATTTTAAGATGACAGAGGAGTTTAGTGGGAGTTTAATGTGAAATCCTGTTGGATTATTGTTGAGGAAGCCAAGGCTTTAGAGCTACATATGAAAAATTTTCTATATTAATTTTTACATAAGCAGTCATTCATAAACTACTGTACATATTCAAAGAATATTATATTAATTTTGTTTGTAATAAACTTCCTCTCCCCAACATAAAAATAAATGTTAGTAATTAAGTTTCATTAAGTTTTAAATTTAAAGTCATATTATCTACAATCATCTTTCTGAGTTTAATTTTTTAATTGAAATGATGAACTGTGATACAAAATAAGAAAATGTAGTAAATTACTGTCTTCGTAAATGCATGTACATCATGTACTCAGCAAAGTCCTCTGAAACACTTTATTTTTTTATTGTTATTATTATTGGGCTATGTACTATCATTATCTACCATATCTTTAAAGGATTTACACTGTGTATTATCACAAAAAGATTTGGAAGTTGTGTTTAAAAATCTTTGAAGTAATTCTTCTGCCTTAAAATCTTAACTGACATATCAGTTCAACCCTATATTAAGATAGGTTTGCTACAAAAAAATTACATCAATTGTTTATCTATAACAAATTTAAGTAAAAGTGTTTTCTATAAAATTCCTGATAATGTCCAACAAGAAAAGTCATAGAATTTCATTTATAAAAGTTATTTGATTTTAGGCATACTGAAGGTTCCTCCTGTCAATCAACAGTTGTATTATAAAGACAACCAGTTAATGGAAGACGATAAAGCATTGCAAGATTATGGTTTGAATTCAGGCATAGCAAAAGCCCAGAGTCCTGCTTCTGTAGGCTTAGCAATTAGGTATGTTTATTATCATTGAAATTTTTCTGATTTAACGTTGTTAGTGATTTCATAATTATTTTGAAATTTTTGTATTCTCTATGTTTTTTAATTTAAACTGTTTACTACTTCTTGTTTATAGAGATGCCTAAATTTTAGAAATTCTTTTGCTGTTTTAAAACTCACATTGAATTAAATTTTTGTTCAAAAATAAAACTTTCATGAAGAGGATTTTTAACAATGTTTAAAAAACCATTTAAACAATTGGTTTTTTATTGTATACTTTTTATTTATGTTTTTTCTGACACCATATTTGCAAGTAATAAGACTTGTACTGAATAATTCAGTGTAACGTTTCTAAATTTTGTACAACTTGTAAAAAACTCTTTAATGAAGAAAAAAAGTGCTGATATTGGATATAAAATATTCTGTGATGGTTATACCCTGTGTATATATATTTTAATTAATTTTTCAATAAATTGCTATATACAGTGTGGCCAGGAAGTCACTGTACCCCTAAAGTTAAAAAAAAATATGAGTTAGGATATGTGTTTAGAACGTATAGTATTTTCATTGGGTTGGTTGGCAACAGTTTTTTTACAGTGTCACACACTCTGAGTAAGAGGTAGTTGTGCTAAAATGGCTGACACAAGTAGTTACAGCGTCGAGAAGCATTAGTGACAAGTGTATGGGTTCATGAACAACAACGTATGAATAAACAATGAAGCTAATGCTTCATTGTTGCATAAAATGCAACAATGTTGGCTCCAGAAAAATGTGCTTTTGAATTAAGCAGTGCTAAAGGTAGATCGCAGAGTGGATGAAAGTTAACACGGTTAGAAACATGTGCTGCTGTTGCAGTTTCCATTAAACAATCCCCAGTGAAATCAACTCTTAAATGGTCAGCTGAACTTTGTATACTGTAGATGACAATGCAAGACCATATGAAAAAGGGCTTGAAAATTAGGCCATTTTGTCTGATGTTTGTCAATGAACTGTCAGATACAGACATGGAACATCATGCTGCATCCTGTAGGGCTTTGTTAGAAAATTCCCTGCTTTAGTGCACCATGGAAAGATGCTTTTTACTGAAGGATGTGCAATCTATTGCAGTTCGCGTGCCAGAAATGTGTTATTTTGTGTGAAAGAAAATCCTTATTACCTAACAGAGTTGGAAAGAAATCTACTGCACGTCATGATATGGGTTGGAATAACAGCTTGTCATTTGTTTGAACCTTATTTTTTTGATGGCCATTGAATGCACAAACTTATTTAGAGATGTTAGAGGCATGGTTAATATCACAGCTTCAAGTGAAGGATCTCATGGAACAAGTATGGATGCAGCAGGATGGAGCACCTACATATTTTGCTCGTATCAGTCCGTGCATTTCTGAATGAAAAATTTCAAGATGTTGGATTGGCTGCAGTACTCCAGCGTCACCAGTTCCATTATCATGGCCATTATGAAGTCTTGATCTCATCACACCAGATAATTCATTATGGGGAATTATCAAGGCACAGGCATCTGCACCTCGCTACACCACAAGTGATGCTGTGAGAGATGTCTTCCATAATGTAACACCAGAAATACCCTGTTGCATGTCAGAGAGGACATGGCAACATATTGAAGTTTGCATGCAACATGAGGGCAAACACAGACCCCAATGTGTACCGTTAAAATTAATACTATATATCAAGTTAGTAAATAATTCATTATTATATCGCATTTTTTATTTATAACTCATTACAAATTTTTAGTTCTAATTTTAGGGAGTTCAGTGACTTCCTGGCCACTCTACTTAGAAAGCTTTGATGATTTTTTTTTTTAGGTATCAAAATGATTGATTGATTTTGAGTTGATTTTATGGGGAATATATATGTTTTTTTTTATTAATATGTTTTTCAAATATTATAACATAGAATTATTATTGTTACATAAAAGAAATTAAAAGAATCTTCATTATTGACAGTAATAAATGCAGTAGTTTTTCTTAATTAAAAAGTTTTTCTAATATAGTTATAGTGATAAAATCTACTCATACCGAAAGATTTTATGTATTAATATAAGGTGAACTCTTCTTAACTGGCCCAGTTTGAAATCAACAAAAAATATCAGTTTCATTTCTGTTAATAAATAAAAGACATTTTGTTGGTGTAATTCAATAAGCTAGTATTCTTCTATATTTTAAAATATTAAATCTAAAAGCTTCTAAAACAGTATCAAAATTGCCAATACTATTTTTATATGAAATTGAAAACATTTTTATGCTTGCTCAGTACTTGTATCATATTAACAACTAATGTATATTTTTAAAATTTTTTCACAGGCTAGATAATGGTGATTTTGAACCTTTAGAACTAACACCTTACTCGTCACCTCCAGACTTGCCATATGTAATGAAAGCTCCTGAAAGCAACGGGCAAGAGCCTTCAACTTAAAAGTCATTTCTTATCATCTACTCTCTTAACAATAATTTCTAATTATTTTAATTTTTTTTTTTTTTTAGTACATTAAATTTTACCATATTATTAACAGTTAAAAGTGTAATATCACCTATAGGAAAACATCATTAAAAGCTTGTATAATATTCGGTTTGCTAAATTTAACCATGAATGAAACTACACATATGTTCACATAGAATAAACTATTTATTTAAAATGACAATTTTTTTTAATGTGAAGGAGGGTTAAGTTATTTTATTCTCTTATTTTGTAATAAATTTTAGTTATTACAAATAGTTACTGTTTACATTTTAAGTGTTGTAATTAAAATGCTCAACATGTATTCTGAAAACTTTATTGTTTAGTAACATATTTATGCATTTAAATTTTTTTTTAATTTATGAACATTTTAATGTTTTGGTTGTGCATATATTTCTAAGTAATATATATTATTTATACATACATATATATATTATATATACATATATATATATATATATATATATATATATATATATACATATATATATATATATATATATATATATATATATATATATATATATATATATATATATATTTCTATTTAGAAATATATATACGTATTTACTTATTATATGCATGTATACATATGTGCTTAATAATACACTATATTTTTTATTAACAGTTCACTCGTGTGTCTCCAGTTGAGTAAAAGTTAAAATTAATTCTTAATTAAAACCTTTTTACATTAATGGTATAAATTACATGTTTATGTTATACGATAATCTTTGCCGGTAATAAGATATTTCTTATTCTGGGCTTAGTGTAAATGATATTTCAGTTTTATAAAAGTTGTTTTTTTTTTATTATATCGTATCACTTTCTGTTATAAGATACAATTTTTTTTATAGATTTCTCACTGATATGATGATTCGTAGTGATATTCGCTTAACTTGTTTTAAATGGCCATTCCATACATAAAAAATATTAAATAAGATGGAGGATTTGTATATCAGTAGAGAGACAGTTTTACTGTTAGTCATAGTTAATAACGATTGAAAAATATGAACATCCTAAGTTTTTTGTAAGTATACATTGGAAGGAAATAATTTGCAGCTAGTAGTTTTACAGTATTAATTAAGTGCAGAACTTCTTAATCCGGCATTGTGGCAATTAAAAAGAACACAACCATTATGGCCAGATATGTAATACCCATGTATAATTTGTGCCACATGAGTTTCAGTTTACTTATTCTTAATAGAAATAAAATAGTCGGGTAAGTAGAAACAATAGTATATAAAAGAAGACACTCATGTGTTATAAAACATCATTTTAATCATAAAATAAAAAATGATAGAATCTTCCTCACAATAAACAACTTCTTAAAAACATAAATTATAACTTAAAATAAAATTTAATTTAACAAATACTACTACTTGTACTACAAACGCTACTTTAAAAAAATATGTAGTTTAGTAAATTATAATAACAAAAAGTTATTCAAAAATTAAATAAGTAGTTGGTTTTTATTATTAAATTAATTGCTATTGAGATAAACACAATTTTGGCGTATGCAGACAAAGAGACTTTTTACACACATATAGCTTAGCAGCTATGTCTTTTCTATATTTGATAGAAAGTCAAGTTTAGAACAGTTTAGTCCAGCTATACACATAAAGTCAAGCAAAGCCAATAATTTGTCTACGGTACTTTATTTCAACAAGTAAGCTTATGAATCATCACTGTTAGCTACTTGCTTTGATGTTATTTTAGGGTTGGTGTGGTAAAGTATTTGTTTCATTATGTCATTGTCGATAAAAAGTTTCTAGTTTTTTGTTAGCATTATGAGCAACCAGGTTTGTCAGTTTTTAAGTTTTCTGATCTTGTCAAACATGGATTCAGTGAAGGATTTAAGATTTCTTAGTATACAGCCTTTTCCATATAAAAAATTGTCTGCCAGTTATTGTTTGGTTGTAAATTCTCATTTCTTCTTCATTAATAGTTAATCTTGTTCCATCCATGTCATTGTTGGCATTCTGCTGTGAAACATGCTCAACCTTTTCCTAGTCATCAAAACTCCACTCTCTCCCACTTGAAGCTTCCTCAAATAAGAATTAAAGTCTGCTCTTTTTGTACGACATTTTGATGTTGACTGTAAAAAAATACTAAAAAAACTGCCAACAAGAACTACACTACATCCAAAAATTATAATGTGGCCGAGTGTAACCTGTCCACACACTCTTTTGTATACATTCTTTTCCCTTTGTGTGCACTGCAACCGCTGGTTTGAATGACTAATATGGTAGTAAGTGACTCATTCTACTGTGAGCCCAAGTGATAGTTCCAAGCTGTTTTAAATTATCAAAAATTGTAAAACTCTGAGGTCTCATATACCCAGCCACAGTACAGCTGGGTTAAAGGAGGTTATACATGGTTTCAGGAATCAGAATTATAGTCAGCAGTCAAATTTTACATCAAATCCTGGCAATTCCTTAGGTTAGCTGAATGAATTGTGTATGTTTAATAGCTGTTTTTTCTTCTTCTGGAATATGATTGTGGTGGTATATAACTGCTATCATTTTGGCACTAATAAATGCTAGGTTCATAATGAAATTCCACTTGTCATTGTTAACTTAAATGTTATATGGAAATAATTTATTTTGAATGCAGTTTTTATTACTGGCATTTTTCAGTATTTGGACCCGCTTCATTTTACAGGATATTCCTGATCTGCGGAATGTGGAACCGTATGGTTTTTAAGTTATGAAGTTAACCTTTTACCCATAAGTACTTATTTAAAGTCTGTCCTTATTTTTTTTACTTTTTACAGTTTTTTTTTTTATTTAATATTTTCAATAACCTTAAAATAGCTTTTGCAGATAATGTGAAAAAACACAAGATTTGTTGGCTTTATCTGATTATTAGGAGCTGACTGTAATTTTGTACTATATTGACTGGTGAATCTTTGCAGCATTTGTAATTTGTGTAGTACTATATTTACTATTTGCTTTTTATACTAATCTGATAACTTTGGTGTTTTCTTATTATATTTCTTGCACGACACAAATATATTCTTAATATAAGTCTTGAAAATTATTACTATCCATGCCACATAACCTACACAGTGGCAGCATTGTTTCAAATCATTACTACTATATGTGTTGTGGTAACACTCATACACACACATATATATATATTATATATGGTAATGTATATTGAAGATGGTAATTCCTTAACGATTCATAATAATTCTTAATATAATAATAAATAATAATTTATGTTAATGTAATGTTTCGTGTGCTAACTTCAAGATCAGCTGATCTCAGGTCTAACTCCTGTCAATGCTATTTCCATCTCATCTTCTTCACTGAAAAAATATGTTAAATCATGTCTGAAGTTATAATAATAATAATAATAATAATTTTAAATGTAATTTATATCTGCCAGTCTCTGCAGCAGAATGGTAGTTTCTCTTTAATGTAGAAGATTCTGGGTTCAAGCATGACATTCTTCACTGACTACAAAATTCATCTTGCATCATCAGTAATTGCAATTGGTTTTACTGCCCGTGACTATTTGAAATAATTTACAAGTAAATAGATATATTAGGTTTTTTCTATTTAACATTGTATTCTATGTTAAAATGTATCCCCCAAAAATAAGAAAGGAACAGTTGTTTAATAAGACAGTAGTTCTTTTCAGTTTCAGATTTTATAATTCAAGAGTGGTTTAGTTTACTTAATTACTAATACTATTAATGTGAGGTAGTTTTTATGTCATGATTAAAAATTTTACAGTTTCTGCAAATGATTTGATGCTTCCTGTTAAATAAAAGCCCTGTTTGGGGTAAAAACCTATTCTTATTTATTATTTTTTTTAATTGGTTATCCATATAAAAACTCTAGGATAAGATGTCAACGAAATTTTAAATTATATTTACTCATGTTATTAGGGCAAGCCTGTTTTGGCTTTCTTGATATTAATTTGTTATACATATACATGTAAAGTGTAAATTATTTGATTGATTCCATGAAGTGTGGTTTGTTTATTTTTTGTTTTTATTGTAGATATCTGTAAAGTAGTTGTTTAATCTTATTGGAAAATTAAGTGCTTTTACATTCTGATTTTTGAAATGAGAAATTGGTATTCTATTAGCTGATATTTTATTGAATTATTTTATGGTAGTTTCTGTTTAATGTGGAAGATTCTGGGTTCAAGCATGGCATTGATTCAACCAGGATTGACCCCATATTGGGATTGGTTATATGGATTTTTATATGAATCCTCATTACATTAAAGGTTGTCTGGGTAATTATTTAGGCAGTAGGTATTTAAAAAGAAATGTTTTCCCTGTCTTCAGTAATCATATTGAAATAATTTTATAAACTAGTAAAAAGCAGTATTATAACAGATAAAAAAAGATCACGTCTAATAAGTTTTTTCTCACATCAGCAAAATGTTATTCAAGCAGTAATTTTTTTTTTTTTTGAAATTGCATCTATTATAATAAATGTAGACTTAATAAATTTAAGCAAGTAGTATACTGTTAGTAATTCAAACAAGTTTTATTTAAAAAATTTTTTTTAATTAAAGCATATCTAAGAATTTGTTTTTTCATTACATTCACAGTCTTCAGTTGAGTCCTTCGTTAATATATTCATTTGATTTAAGTGTTATTCGGTATATAATTTATTTAATTTTAACTGAATAAATAATTATGTTGTAACATGTAACATTTTGTAATTAATTAATTTATTAATAAAAATTTGTAACTTTATTATTAACACTTTTAAATTTATGATGTATATTATTTTTTATTATTAAAACAACTGCATTTCAAATAATACATTAATTAATTAAATTTATTATAATTTTATATGTCATTTTAGATAATTTTATCAACTGTTATTTCAAGAATTTAATAATTGGATATTTTATTCAGTCTTGAATAATTTGGTACGAAAAATGATATTAAGTATACAGAAAAATATATTAAATGAAATTATTAATCATTTATTAACGTTTGAGACGTTAAAGTATGATTTAAAAACTAGTTAAATGTTAAATTCATATTTTCAATTTCAGCTCATCTTGTTACTGTATCATTCAAGTTATACATGTGACAACAGTGAACACTGCAATCCAGAATATGTAATACATGGAATCGTAAAAATACATTTTTTAAAGATATACCTGTAGTAATTGTAATAAAAGAATGTACACCTGAGTTTGAGAGTTATAACTTCGTAACTAGGAATTGGAAATAACAAAAGAATACCCCATACCCCATTTAGATATGTTAATTTCATTTGCAGAAACCAATGGAAAACATTTTTGTTTTTCACTGTATATAAGTTCAGTTATGTAAAATATGTAGAAGCAGTAAAAATTTTGTAAAATATGTAATTAACATTATAAAATATGGATTTTAATATGAATTCTCATTAAATTATAGGTTTTCTGGGTAATTATTTAGGCAAATGCATTAAAAAAAAAAATTCCCAGTCTACAGTAATCATATTGAAATAATTTTATATTTTAGTAAAAAGTAATAGTATTATAACAGAAAATTAAAAAGATCACTACTTATAGACTTGGCTGGTGTTTGAAAAAAGAGTGAAATTTAAAATTTTTATAAACTTAAATTTTTGATTATTAAAATCTAAAAACTCAGTTTATTTTCTTTAATAACAAAGAATCTTGTGAAGAAAATAATCAAGTCTAAAATGGTAATTACTAACATTTTTTTCTTCTTTACTTTCCCATCTAGATAGCGTTTTAGCTCTTTAACAAAGCTATACTATTAGAAGGGAAAGTATTGTAATCAGGCCAGTTCGGGTGCATATGCAGTTTTTACCAGATTTTGACAGTTAAGGACTCTAGACATCTTTGACAGTTAAGGACTCTAGACATCTTTGACAGTTAAGGATTTAGACACCTAAGGAACTCAAAAAACCGGATGAAGATTTTTCGGGTTAATATTCAAGTATATGTGTTAGTTGTTGGCCTCTAAATCACCTTATATCTTCAGATCTACAGGACTGATTTTGACCAAACTTGGTGAGATTACTTCTATGTATGGGGCATTGATGCCATTAAACTTTCAATTTAAAAGGTCAAGGGGGTGAGGCTGTAGAGCAAGGTCATCCTCAGTATCTCGAGATTTCACCTAATTAAGGTCATATTTTTCATATAAGATCAGATTTGTTAACAAAAAAACAACAATATTTGCAAAATCACACCCCCACTCCAAAAAATGTTGTTGTAGTCATCTGTATGTTGTGATGTCATAGGTGAGTGGTAGAATTAAATAGATGAATAATATTTAAAGTGTAAAAAAGTAATTCAGACTGGCTGGGTCTCGAACTCAATTACCCAGTTTGCTCGGTATCTGGTGCATTAAGCCTCCCAGCTACACCTATCTGCTGACCATACAAGCAAAATGTTTTGTATGTAAGTTGTGAAATTACATTAGTTAGTGCTGACTGGAACACTAGTACTGCCATACTCAAGCAAATTAAATGTGGTATGTGTGCACGCTTTGGTTAGAATTATTTAATTAAATAAACGAAAAGTTGTTATATTTAAATAAAATGATAAATATTTTTAAAAAGTTGTGTGTGTAAGCCATGTATCAGAAATAACCCACAGTTGTAGGACTTTCCTGGAACGCGACTTTAGCCGCATGATGGGAAAGTCCTACAGCTGTTGTCAGCCTTTTTTTTATAACATAAAGTTTACTTCATTTGTAAATTAATAATTTATATATTTACCATAAATATTTATATTTTTGATTGTTGATCATGGTCAACTGTAGTTATCATTCATTAACTAACGATGAATCCATAGATTCAAAAAGTATTTTATATTAGTAAATTTATATTGAGGTTATTTATTTTGGTGTGTTTATAGATGACTCTTGTTAATAATCATTGTAACTTTTCTATTAAATATGTTGTTCAGTGTGGGTGTCTGTTGGAGTTACTATTACCATCTAAAACCACTATAATCACACCAGATTAATAGCAGGCTTATCAATTTACATAAAATAATTTTCAAATCCATTGATTTAAGAAGCTCTATTCAGTAAGTTGGCATATCATTCATTATTCCTTCAAGGAATATTTTTCTCCAACTAATTAAAACTTTTTGAGAATTAATTCAGGTTGGTTTAGTAATAGCGTAGAAGATATTTTTTGTTTAACACACACACACACACCACTGGACAGTTCCCCACACTTTTTTTACATGTTTTAAGATTATATTTTTGTAAGTTGAATTTATTAGTGTAGTGTGTAAATTAATATATTCTGAAAAATTTTTATATTTTAAATTAGAAAGTACACTCCATTCTTTTAATTTTGCAGCTTTTTATTTTTTAAATATTATAGTAACTTGCCAGGTTAGTCTAGTGGTTAAACTTGTCTTTAAAAAATCAGCAGATTTTCAAAGTGGAAAGTCTAAGGTTTGAGTCCTTGAAAAGTCAGTTGCTTTTATATGGATTTGAATACTAGACTGTGGATAGCAGTGTTCTTTGGTGGTTGGGTTTCAATTAACCACACTTCTCAGGGGTGGATGACCTGAGTCTGTTCAGGACTACATGTTTACCAGTACATATACACTTACATTTGCAGCTGCAGGCCTGGCAAGCCAGTAGCAGTAATTACATTTACCTGTGTATACACACACACACACACTGATCTGGCAGCAGCTGGATAACTGGTCGAATAAGAACAAATATTACATTAAAGTCTATTTTTTGTGGTTTTATTTTACATTAAAATGAATTTTTTACTTTTAGGCATTGCTTCAAAAGGATTGTACTTTGTTGTACAGATAAAGTTGACCTTTGCTTCAAGCATGAAAGTTTTCATACGCTATAAAATGTTTTCATGCCCATGAATTTTGGATTTATGTGGTGAATTACCTTCAACCAGAAAAAATGAATTGAAGACTCAATTCTTTATAAAATAACTTAATCTCTTCAATTTTGCTTATACATTAATTCAAATTTCACAGAATACAGGACAAAAATAATGAATGAAAAAATTCTATCTAGATTAAACAAAAGTTACTTTCAGAGCTATGATTATTTCTGTAATAATGTGGCCATGCAGGGAAAAAACACCAGTCTCTTAACATCACACGTTATAAGGTTTGAGATCAATTGGGACTATGTTACACATAAGAAAAATTTATTTAAATTTTTGCAGTAGCATCTGACATCATAAAATGGCAGCTTCAAGCAGACTACAGCTGATGTAGTACTACTAACCTCTTAATTATTAAAAAAAAAATTGTATAAATTATGACTTAGATTAGATTGCAACCTGCATGAGCCTTGAGCATGGGCAGATTGTGGAGCATAGAGTGGATAGAAAATCCTGCAATCCTATTTGCTTGTGACATGAAACCCCTATTTTTGTGCTACAAAAATTTGTTTTAAATATTTTACACTTAATAAAACCTTATGGAGTGTATTATTTTGGTGTAAAGTTTATACTCTACAACATAGACTCATCTCAACATGCTATAAAATCCAATAATCTTGTTTTGTTACAAGTCATTGAAGAGATAACAATCTTAATTTAAAGAACAAAATTCTATACAGAAAATCATATAAACATTTTATCCATAAGAAGTTATGGTTAATGAACTTTTGCTAAAACGAAAACTACAATTAACTTAAGTTTTGGCATTAAAAGCATATATTATGTTTTAGGCAAATTTGGTCATGAACTACTGAATGAAATATTAAATCATTTTCTAAAATCAAAGTATTTATTATTCTAAATGATACGTGATTATTGCTTTAAGACTGTTAATGTTTATAATATTACACTGCAGTTATTACAATAAAAAATAATTGTAATATGATTACTGAAGATTGAAATAACATTTTTTTCTAACTTCTCACTACTGCTGAAATTTCTCCAAATTTCAACAGTACTGAAATTTCAACAGTACTGAAATTTCATGTTTACTGACACAACTTGAAGAAATTTGATTAGGGTATAGGTAAAAGTCCATATTCTAACATGTTAAATAATATACAGTTTACAGAATTGTTTTGTCAATGTTTTAAAGTTTGAAATTGCATTTACAAAAGAAAGAAGTTAAAAAGTGCATTTTCCCTTGGTTTTCTGCTATGTAAATGACATGCTTTTGGCTATTCAACGAAATAATGTAAAACAAGACAACCTGGAATATATTAGTTTCTTTTACTGTTTGTTACAAAGTTATAATGGATCAAACAAAGGGTATACGTTCATTAAACAAACAAAGATATTTTACACATGCTTTATAATTACAGAAGAAAAAGTGTTTGTAATACAAAAATTTATTATTAAAATACAAGAAAGATTGCAACCTAACATCATTCAGTGATACATCAATGTAAAATGTAGTTTATTATGGCAGCAACATGTACAAAAAACTTATTTTTATGAAATTTGCCAAGATCTGCATTAGTGAACTTGCTACAGAAATGTATAGAGAAAGAAATAATCAGAAAGCATTTTCAAAATATTTATTATCCTGGATAATTGGGTATATTGGTTGAAAATTTTGTCACATTCATTGAGTTGATACTTCATATCTACTATGACATTATTAGAATTGCCTTTACACATGTCAGTTTGATTATTCGTATTTCAGCTGACGAGCCCCTCTATCTATTGTGGAAACTAAATATACAAAATAGTCCACCTATTGGATATCATTGACTCTCTGTACATCAAAACCTTTGTTTATCCGATATTTAATTTCAGCCCTACTACCACACTTTCTTGCTGAACTCTGTTGATGTCCTTCATTTCACCTTCAGACCCTGTGAGTAGGATCATATTGTCAGCAAACCTTACCTTGGTTACACGCCAGCCTCCTATTCTCACACACCGTCATGCCAGTTTTTCAAATTCTTCCACAAGATATATTCACCGCAAATGTTCAATAAGATGGGAAACAAATACACCCATGTTGTACTCCACTAGATATGTAAAAGGGCTTAGTTGTGTCATTTGCTAGTCTAACCACCATGCTGTTCTTTACAGATAGGTTCCGGATGAGGGTAACAAGATGATCAGGAATGCCTATCTCCAATATTCACCACAGATCGTTTCAACCTGACAGAGTTGAAGGCTTTTGTGTAATCTAGGAAGCATATTACAAGATAAGTGTTGAAGTTTGCTTTCTCTATCAGCTGCCTAATATCCAGATTTCTCAGCATACTCTTTTGAGGAATCCGGCTTGCTCTGCCTGCAGGAATTTCTCTGACCAGATAGTATTGTGGACATTCATGGAGTATATTCAGCAAACTTTTAATCGCATGTTAGATCAGAGAAATAGTTCTATCATTTTCACAGTGCTGTGTAGGACTATGAACATCAAGGTTATCTACTCGTCTCTATTTGCCAGTTAACTATACATATTTTCAGATCTGGGTGTTATTAGTCAAAATACTTAATTCATTCATTCGTTTGATCATCTCCACTGTGACTTGTCTCTCAATTTCTTTCTGCACTCCTCTTTGAGAATTTGTGGTTCTATGTTGGGTGCTAAAGCTACCTCTGTAAGCTCTGCATAGTTGTCACGATTTAGGCTGCTGCAGTACTTCCATTTTCCACCAATCTCCCAATAGTTGGTAAGAAGTTTAACATCTGCGTCACTTTTTTTTTTAGCCTTCAGAACCATACTAAGGTGTTACTTCAGAGGGTGACATGTATGAATCAGTGACGACCTGCTTGTAGGCACTGTGGAACTGCAGCACCCTTTATTTCCACTTGATATTATCAATAACATTTATGAGTCCTTTTTTCTTTAATTCTTTTTTTATTTTTGTGCAACATATAATCCTTAAACTTAGTCAGTAGCCATCCCCCAGTTTATGAAAAATGTACAAAAATCTTTGTGTGGAACTATGCGCTTCACAGTTCCAGTGGTGTGGTGTTTGGCCATTGTGCACATGCACACATATGAGGCTGCGAGGGAAAGAGAGAGCACTGTTGCTCTCACAGTGCCGATCCTGGCGTGCTGGTGGAAAGAAGTTTTTTTTTTACTCCATGTGTATATGGAACCTTCCTTGTTCGTTCCCTTTTCTAGTTTAGTCAGTGGAAGGAATAGAGTGGTTTAGTTGTTTTAAGTGATCAGAAGGTGGCAGAGTTCTTTGATTGTCAAATCTGTCCAAAAACACGCTGGAAGGGCAAAAGAGAAGGTAATCAGTAAAAACTAATTGTGTATTAGTTTCCGACATGGAAATTTATATTAAGCACCACTGGACTATAGTGTTTTTAAGCGAACATTTTATTAAGTTTTATAATAATACTAAAAAATATTTGAATTGACATTTTATTATTTATTCAGTTAAACGAATACGACTTTTAAGCACAATGTACTTAAAAACTGTGTACCATATTCTTGTATGTGATAAAGTGTAGAATTAGATTACTATCTTGCTTCCAGCCATTCCATTTCATTTTTTTCGGTTCTTTTGTTTTACAGAAAACTTTAACCATGGCTTGAAAAGGCCCAGAAAAAAATTTTCTGGAGCAGTACCCTCACTAATTTTAGCTACAAGCTGCCATTGCTGGACATTAATTGTCAATCAGTTGGGACATCTTGTTTTATATTTATTAAGAAAAGAGTAAGTGAGCATGGATCAAATAAATGTTTATCATACTTTCAAAATTAATGACATTATTTCATTTAATCATAACGTAGTACAAACTGCTGGTTGAAGTCTTACTCAAAATATGCAGTAAAACTTATTTAAATATATTTTGGATAAATGTGTGAAAGATCAACAATAATCAGTATTATAAGTGATGTCTGCTTAATTTCATTGAAACTTTAACAGCAAGTTTTTAAGGAAGAAGGAAAATTGTTGGGAATAAATGGACAAGTGTTTCAAATTCAATTTTTTATGGAGTTAAAGACATGGTAACTTCAGTTAATTCAAGTTGCATACCGCTAACCTTAAAATTCCCGAGGCCCCGAAGGGCTGAACGGGGGAAAGTGCAGGTTTCTTTGTTCTTCCGTGCTGGGCAGGTGACTGCAGGGCTGACGGCTGCTGGGCTCGTTCCCTCTTTCTTCTTTCTTGAAAGGAAAGGAAATAGGGAACTTACAAAATGGTGATCCTATTCGCGATCGCGGTTTTGGGGCGGCGATTTTTCTTAGAAGAAGTAAACAGAAATTATTCGCTGCACATAATTATTAATCTCCAGACACACGTGTGTCCGGGAAGGGGTTGGGGGGACCGCGTGGCCGCAGTGAAGAAACCATTTGTTTTTGTGGTGGCTGTTGGTATCTGCAACAAAAGAAGCAGAACACACACACGAAAAAAAAAAATATTTGACTTTTATTTTATTTTAGAATGGCAGGATGAGAGGAAGGAAGGCCGTTTCCCAAGACGGCACGACGAGTCGATCCACATCCACGTTTCTCCCGTTTCTGAAACAAGAGAAACAAAACACACGCTGGGAGAGAAAACAAAAAAAAAGATGACCGCGTTTTTGTTTTATGCACGACTTACCGTATTTGACCTCTAGGATCAGTTCACTGTCAAATTGTTACAAACGGTGAGGTGTGTTTATCACATATAAAACATTTTACATTACTTTTATGTTATCAATACACTTATTTAAAATGAAACTTAACAAAAAAATTATGTGGATTTTCACTGTATTACTTTTTTAAATAAAAATAACACCATATAAATATACACATCAAGAATTTATAGGTCATCGCATATACATGAAAACAAAATCTGTGTTTAGGAAAAAATAAAGTGAGTCTTTAGTACTTGTCTTCCGTTATAAACAAGAAATTTTGTCCGTTTAAAATAGGTTACTATATTTTATTTGTATTAATATGTCTACAAATTACATAATGCTTAAAACTGCACACCTATTTTAAACTTTTAACCCATAATTCTGTGACTCACGCGTCTCTGTTCGTCATAATATCATACTTAAACCAAAGCAATTGATGTAAGAAATTATATTTTATTTACTTGTATATACTTTTTTTAGTGCGATATATTTTCATCATGCTTGTGTTTTAAAATAGATTGACTAAGAAAACAATCATTGCTCTTATTACAAAATAACAGGGAATAATATAAAGTTCATTATTTATTAAAAAAAATTGCCAAAATAAAACAGAAAAAACTGATGTTTTATTATTAAACACTGAAATTAAAATAACATCAATTAATTCATTAATATAAATAAAGCCTAATATATATATAATACTATGTAACCCAATCATGATGTGCGTCTGCGTCCATACACCCAGACGCAAATGTCTAAAGCAGCAATCTAATCTCACGGCAGAAGTCGCAATTACTTTACTAGTACCACTGAAGTGTGACTGTACACAGCAGTAGTTCTTAAACTAAGCGAAGTTCACTTCAGTGAACTTCGCTAGTCATCTCGTATTTAAATACTTCAAAATAAAAAGAAAGAAAAATTTTGAATAATTTAAATAAAAAGTCGATTTTAGAAAATGTAAATCGATACGACATATTAGCTTCAAAGAGTCTCTATCTCTGTTTTTCTGCTTAGCCTCCGGAACCACCGTAAGTTACTAATTCAGAGAATGAATGAAGATGATATGTATGAATGTGAATGATGTGTAGTCTTGTACAGTCTCAGGTCGACCACTCCTGAGAAGCGTTGTTAATTGAAACCCAACCACCAAAGAGCACCATTATCCACGATCTAGTATTCAAATCCGTATAAAAGTTTACCTTTACCAGGATTTGAACCTTAGAACTCTCGACTTCGAAATCAGCTGATTTGCGATGACGAGTTAACCAGACCAGCCCGATGGACTACCTTCTAACAGTCTAAACACTTAAATCTCCATTCGCACTGACCGTCATACCATGCTCCTTATAAAGGTTGGATAACATAGAAATTAATTTCAAGAAAGGCAGTTCAGTCGAGGAAATATGAACCCATCAGTTGTTAAAGAAATACAGAATGATTTTTTAGTCCTGTTGCCCAATTTTAAATGTAATTTAAGAAAGGGAAATTTAGGTGGAATAAAAAAATGTATTTGTTACTTACAAAAGAGATTTAATAAAAAGCTATTACTTACATAATTGTTAAAGAATATGCTCTAAATGCCCACCCCTTCGGTTATACACGCATGGACTCTTCAGCATATTAGCAGAAACCTTTTTAGGAGTTGCATTGGAAATATTCGTGATTAAGTCTGTAATATTGACTTTAAGTTCATCAATAGTGTAAGGATTGTTTTTTTTGAAGACCTCGTACTTAATATAGCCCCACAAAAAGTAGTCAGGAGGTCTGGGGACCTTGAGGCCATGAGCCCTTGCTTATTATTCGATCATCAAAGAACTCTTGCAGAAAATCCATGGTTTCTCGAGACGTGCGGCACGTAGCGCCGTCTTGCTGAAACGATCAATACCGTTCTTGAGGTTCCAGGAGGGACAAATTGGCGCACAATATTCCTGTATACTTCACCATTTACTGTCTGCTCAAAGAATATTTTTTTTGTCTTCAAAACCCCATTTTTTCCACCCCCTGGGCCAATGGTTGGTGATATCAAAAGACTTTACTAAGATACATTTTAGGCCCTTATCCAAGGAATAGTAGGAAATTTAAACGAGTTTAATATTTTATTTAATAAGAAAGTTATAGCGATATTTTGTTTTTTTTCTAAAAAGCTATCCCAACGGTCCCATTTTGGCCGTTAACAAACGACCGAGATTTTTGGTCGTTATTTTTAGGAAACAATTTGAAAGTGATTGGCGCAAAATTACAGCAGTTACCGTGTCCACAAGAAAGTATTAAGATATATATATTGTCACCGAATGGCTTCGACGGTTCGTATTTCATAAGCTTGTGGTGGCCCTGAAAAGGGCCGTCTTTTGCGTCAGCTCTGAGGAGAGCTGTTGGGTCCGGAAGCTGGTCTCCGGCGAGGTCGGGAAGTTACGGCTCGTCCACTGCGGCGAGGTCGGGAAGTTGCGGCTCGTCCACTGAAGTCCGACCGGGCTTTCCCTCAGCGGCAGTTGGGTCCCCACTACAGCGTGGCAATGGTGGCCCTCAGAGTCGGGTCGGTCGTCCTTCGTTTGCGCGGCCGAGGCGGTTCTCCCCGAGTGATCTCACGCTGGGCCGGCGCTTATGGTTGAGTCCGCCGGCCAGGGCGTTTGAAGCTGGAGCGGGAAGGTAGCGCCCACATCCAGCGACTCCCTCGGCGGGCCGGCTGGGCCTGCTGCTCCGGCGGGGATATTGGCATCCGCCGGGAGGTCCCACGTTGAGCCAGCTAGGAAACTTCTAATGCCTTCTTCCATCTTCTTGATCTTCTCCAGGTGGTGTTCGACGATGAATTGCAAATTCACTCTAGTCATGCTCTTTTAATGAAGGCTGAGAGTGGTGGGGCTGCAGCGCTACTATGGTGGGAGACCTGCGCGGTGGGAGTGATGTTTTTATCAGCGCGTCCGTATCTGTGCACCCCGCTCACATCGTTGCTACCGTTATCGCCCGCCGATATTAAATTAGGCATATATGTGGTAACAATATATATATATAAACTTTTGAAGTGGCAGTGGTTTTAGGGTCTGGGGGATGTGAAACGCGAAGATATGTCGAAATTTTCCGGAAGTCGAATCATGGTTACCCATTACAATAGATAGTTTTCTTATGAAATTTACCTAATAACGAACTTAACTAAATTCCGCAAGTACGTTTTTTTCTAATTCTTCCCTATAACTTATAAAATAGTTTTCGGCTAATTTTATACGAAAAAAAAACGTGATTTTTAATATTGATAAATACATTTTATTTACTCGGTTAACATTTTTGGTAACTCAAATTAATCGGGTGAATTTCAAATAAATTATACGTTAAAACATTAATTGCCCTTTCCATACAAAGTTATGTGTAAGAGCAATATATATAAAACAGTCAACAATTGTAGTGAATAGACTGAATATACAGAATGTTTGAAAAATCGTTGTCAATGGCGGCTCGTGTATAGGCACTGTGGTACTGCAGCAACCCACTATTTCCACTTTATATTATCGATAACATTTAGTATAATGAGTTCTTTTTTTCTTTAATTCTTTCTTTATACTTGTACAATATATAATATTTACGGTTAATGTCAGTAGCCATCCCCTAGTTTATGAAAAATATACAAAATCTTTGTATAGAACTGTGCGCTTAACAGTTCCAGCGGCGTGGTGCGCACATAGGAAGCTGCGAGGTAGAGAGCACTGTCGCTCTCGCAGTGCCGACCCTGGCGTGCTGGTGGAGGGTAGTTTGTTTTTTACTCCGCGTGTGTATGGAGCATTCCTTGTTTGTTCCCTTTTCTAGTTTAGTCGGTGAAAGCAATATGAAAGTGGTTTAGTTGATTTTTCGTAGTGATCAGAAGATAAGGAAAACAACGGCTCTTTGATTGCCAAATCTGTCCAAAAACACGCTGGAAGGGCGTAAAAGAACGTAATTACCAAAAACTAATTATGTATTTGTTTCTGTACATAGAAATTTAAATGAGAACCATTTGACTATAGTGTTTTTAAGTGGTCATTTTATTAAGTTATTATCTAATAATACTAAAAATATTATCTGTATTGATATTTTATTATTTATTCGGTTACACCGAATACGTCTTTTAAGTACAATGTGCTTAAAAACCGTCTACCATATTCTTGAATATGATAAAATGTAGAATTAGAATATTATCCTGCTTCCAGCAATTCTATTTAATTTTTTCTGGTTCTTTTATTTTACAGAAAACTTTAACCATGGCCTTGAAAAGGTCCAGAAAAAATTTTCTGAAACTGTACCCTCACTAATTTTAACTACGAGCCGCCACTGGTATGAATGTAAATGAAGTATAGTATAAGTAAGTATAGTATAAGTCTTGTACAGTCTCAAGTGGACCATTCATGAAATGTGTAGTTAATTGAAACGCAGCCACCAAAGTACACCGGTATCTACGATATAGTATTTAAATCCATATAGAAATAACTGCCTTTACTAGAATTTGAACCTTAGAATTCTCAACTTTGAAATCAGCTGATTTGCAATGATAAGTTCATCACTAGACCAACCCGGTTGATTTCACATCTGCGTCTCTATAACCTGAAATTTTGGTTTAAAGGTGTTCATAAGTTTCCTTATTTCCTTGAACACGGACTGAGTTTCATTTCTCTCATGCTCAATTTTATTATTACAAATTTCTTGGATGTACGTATTTTTACCACAATCCTTTGGATTTTAGCTGACAATCTCCGGTAATGTACTGATGACTGATCGGTGTTGCCTTTCACTCTTCGTTCCTCTGCAAGTTGAACAGTTTCATTTAACAACCAGTTTCGTTTACTTCTACAATGCCGTACTTCTTTAGCTATCTCCTCTGTGGCTTCCAAGAGCGATTTTTTATTTCTTCACATTTTTAAAGGTGCTTGTTCGTTCTCGACATATTTTTCATTGAACTTGACTTTTAGTTTCTGAAGATGATCCGTCTTTTGAATTCTAAAAAGACTAGTCTTCTATTTTACTCAATTGACGTGCAACTAGACTCTAAGAAACTGACGTAGCAGCTGAAACTAAGTCGCAGTCTGGACACGTTTTTATGTTCTTGACTGATATTTTCCATCTTTCTGAAATCAATGCATACTCGATTTGCTTGCGATAACTGGTGCACAGTGAGACCCACGTATACAGCCTACGAGGATGTTGTCAAAAGTTTGTATTGGTTATTTGAAGTCTCCTCTCCTGACAGAATTGGAGTAATCATTCTCGCGATCATTTCTTTCAAGACCATAGCCACCTGCGCTGTTTTTGCCGTTTCTTCACCTTCACGTTAAAGTTGCCTTGCATAATTGTGATTTCTTTTGACGGTAACAAGTCATAGGCAAGTTGATTATAAAACTCTTCTATTTCTTCATCTTCAATTGCTGATGTTGAAGCATATACTTGAATTACATTGAGTTTCACCAAAGAATCCTTCACCAGAAGGATTTGTGTTTAATCTTACCAGAAGGCTTCTGTTGTTAATTGGTCTACATTCATGTACTGCATCTTCCCATTCTCTTGATACATAAGTGGAACACCACTGCTTGATTGTTCTGAATTTTCTGAGAAATATACCATATTTCCTTTTGATGTACTGAAGTGGCTGTTGTCTCTCAAATGTGTCTGCTAGCCTCAGTACTAGAATCTGGATTCCTTCTCATCAACTGTAAGCGTACCAAATTTCATTAAGCTTCTTATGTTCCTTCTTGCTATCTTGTCTACTCTTCCATTGATGTTAGATGAGGTCTCAGCTGCAATTTCCCCCTTCACAATGGAGATCTGATTGGGGAAATTGAAACTCTTGAACATTTAGCTGCGTGGAAGATCATGATGGATTTTCTGGAAAGAGTTACTCATGGTAGTTTTTCATTGCCTTCCACAAGGAGTTTCTATCAAGGTTTATCCCCTTAATCGAAAGGCTCAGTTTTAAGGTGCTGAATACTCATCTCACTCCAAAATGTATGTAACTAAGCCTTACCTGCTTGTAGTTTTGAGTAGGGTGTCAGCTGTCTGCTAATCTTGATGTGGTCTGTGGTTGTTATTATTCAGCAACTATTTACCAGGATGCCTCCTTTGACGTGAGGCACTTCACCGTCTTATATCCACCAGCTGGAGAATTCTGTTCTAGTCCTTTCATCTGTTCCAGTTCTACCAAAGAGAGGTTTCCACACCGCTTGACATGGAAGTGCAGAGATAACCCTGGTTGTCATCATTTGTTTCATTCATCGATGAAACTGGCGCTTATGACAAATGGCTGACTACAACCTAGAGATTACACTTAAACTCAAGTTAACTTAGAGCCAATTTACTGCAGCAACAAAACAACTTGTACCCTGCAGGGGGGCACAGGGAATTTATAATACATCATATATATTTTATGTATAAACACTGTAATTATAAATTTAAAAAGGGATCACAATCATTGTTTATTGCTAATCAACAGCTCATCAAAAACTCTTTTGGTTTTAAATCAGTCATTACCACAATGAAAAAAGAAACTTCATTCCAATTAAAAAATTTTGAGTAATAGTCTATAGAAAAATTTTATGTAATGGAAAGAAACTTTCCCTATATATGAGGGAAATGGAAGAGCTACATCAAACATAGTGTGCTAAAATTTAATGACAAAAAAAGATTACATGAAATGTTAAAAGCAACATAAAATATTTAGAATTTCAATGTTCAAAATTGGAATTCACTTAAGATATGATTTTAGGACTTATTTCTTTAAAATTTGAAGATATTAAAAATATCAAAGGATAAAAATTAAAGAAAATAATATTTTAATCTATTCAAAAAAAATCAGAACTCCCATTCCACTGATTGTTTCTTTGTTTACAATTCATTTTCACAATATTTATTTATTAATATTTTTAAGTTCTGATTCTTTAAATATGATGTTATTTATAAAAATTCTCCCAAATTGTTTTTGTTTTTAGATTTCTAATTTATTGCTTCTAGCTCTTTCTGTTTAGGTTTCATTTATGCATTACGATTTGTTACTTTCTAAACAATTATTTTAGTAGTAACAAAGAAGTAATTGTTAAACTAGAAGCGCTTTTTCATATTAAAAGATCCATGAGCTTAACCTACCACTCATAAACTTACAACAAACCTCAAGTCATTTGATGTAGAGGCAACATAAAAGCTAGTGCCTGAAAATGAAATAACATTTACTAAGAAAATACCTAATATCCCTATTACCTATATGAAGAAAACACCTAAAATTCCCATTATTACCATTATTATTTTCCCCCTAGACACTTCAAAGAAGTTTGGATAGTTAAAGAAACTTTTCTTTCTTTCTTTTTCCTGTTTAGCCTCCGGTAACTACCGTTTAGATAATACTTCAGAGGAAGAATGAGGATGATATGTATGAGTGTGAATGAAGTGTAGTCTTGTACATTCTCAGTTTGACTATACCCGATATGTGTGGTTAATTGAAACCCAACCACCAAAGAACACCGGTATCCACGATCTAGTATTCAAGTCCGTGTAAAAATAGCTGGCTTTACTAGGACTTGAACGCTGGAACTCTCGACTTCCAAATCAGCTGATTTGGGAAGACGCGTTCACCACTAGACCAACCCGGTAGGTTAGTTAAAGAAACTTAACAGCTGACATGCATAACTACTACCAGAGTATAACAAGGGCAATTCTAAATGATGGACTCAATTTAGTGACTTTATATTTCCTGAACTGTACATTGTATCTGACTAATATACCTAGTATTTGAGAGAATAGGTTTCAAAATTTTTAATAACATCACTAGAGCGCAATTAGTTGTAAAAATGACCACTAGAGTACTTGTGCTACCATTATGTGTCAGTTGTAAGTAACATGGTTACAGTGCAACACAAAGTTTTCTGTGCTCTTGAGTATGACAAATCTTAGCAGCTGCAGTGCAACATGTGTGTTTCATCTCCGATTTAACATTAACCCTCCAACAAGGAGGAGCATGTCATTGGTCTCACCAGTTTAACAGACAGGGTGTTTGGCAGAGAAGAACTTGAGATGAATTGAAAAATGTTTTGTATGAAGCCCAAGAGAGTCAACCCATAGAGCAAGCAAAGAACTTGTAATACCTCAGCTAACTCATTTACTTTTCAAGCCACACCACCTACAAACTTTTACAGACTCTTCGCAGAGATAAGAAACCAAAGCATGTTGAATTTTGTGATCAAATGCTTGAAAATATGGAGGATGACTTTTTTTCTGCATTTAATTTTCAGCAATGAAGCGATGTTTCACCTCAGTGGAAAAGTGATGTGTCTACAAAATCCCCATGATATACTGCTACATGGGAGAGACTCCCCCAAGGTAGCAGCAAGGTAACAGCACACATTGTATTTTGTGTCCTATCGCAGACTAATATTTATGGAACATTCTTTTTTGCAGAACATATGGTTACTGGGATAACATACCAGGACATGCTGGAAAACTGGCTAAAATGAAGATTTACAAGACTTCATTTTCCAACAGGATGAAGCTTCACCTCATTGGCACCTAGATGTTTGACACTATCTGAATGAATCTCCACCTCAACAATGGATGGGATGCTTTGGGAATGAAGACCTTGCTGTTCAGTTCTGTTGTCCTTCTTTTTTCCTGTTTATCCTCCAGGATTAATGAGGATGATATGTATAAGTTAAGTGAAGTGTAGTCTTGTACAGTCTCAGGTCGACCATTTTTGAGATGCGTAGTTAATTGAAATCCAACCTCCAAAGAACACCAGGATGCACGATCTAGTATTCAAATCAGTATAAAAGTAACTGCCTTTATTAGGATTTAAATTCTGGAACTCTCAACTTCCAAATCAGCTGATTTGGGAAGACACGTTCACCACTGGACCGGGTTGGTCCAGTGGGGTTAGTTCTGGTGTCCAAGATCACCTGATCATGCTATGTGGCTTTTTCTTGTGGAGGTTTGTGAAAGATGCAGTTTACGTACTACCTCTACCAACAAATCTGGCCGACCTGTGGAACCATATCACAGCTGCAGCGAACTCAGTATATGCTTCCTTGCGTATAGGACGAATTCAACTACCACTTAAATATGTGCTGTGCAGCTGTGTACTGTGGAAATCTATGAATTGTATCAGTAAACTTTATTGTGAGAATTATCAGATGTAATTCACTTCTCAATTGTCATTAGTTCTTAATTTGGAGTACAGAGTTACGAAATTGAGTCTATCACTTTGAATTACTCTCTTTAATTATGTAGTTAAAAAGTTAATAACATCACTGCCATAATAAAGTGTATAACACATAGGCTAAAAGTCAGTTTTCCTGCATGTAGATTAAAATAAAGTTACAGATGGGGAAATTTGTTAACAGTTTTTCATTTGTTAATAGAAATATTACTATAACTATTCAGGTAATTTTTTTATCTGTATTAACAGTAATGGTACTTCAGTTTATAAAGAAGTTTCTGTGCTTTAGTGTTGGTAAAGAAATAAAGATATTGGTGTCTTTCATGAAGAAATTTACATTAGATTTACTAATTCTTTATTACCTATACATCATTATTTGCTAGTCATGAAAATAATGGAAAAAGTTCATATAAACATAAGTCCTAAAATGCTTCGTTTGCGAGTTACAGTTAGTGAAGGATTTCGCCCAGACTTTAGCTACTTTGGTGAAATTAGGTCATACTGAAATTTTTAGGATGTTAATTAAGGAACAGAATTAGTGATTTCTTTTGGTTTTTAACATAAAAAATTGAATAAAACAGGTCCCAGAACCGTATCTCAGTAATTTTTTCAGAAATATGGGGTGAAAACTGATAAATTGGGGTAAAAAACTGTTTTTTTATGTTTGACATACAATAACTTTGTTGATTGAGTAATAAAGACACAAAATATTTAAACAAAACTTGTAGAGAATTTAATTCTGAACAAAATGGTGCAAGATACATTGAATAAGACAGAAAAGTTAGAAAAATTTTAATTTTATTTTGAAATAGTACACTATACCAAAGTGCATTATACAAACCAGTTTGTAATAAATGTTAAAAAATGAGCTCTCCATTTTCAACATTTCTTAGCATGCTTTTGTCGTTTTTTTTTTGGTTCTTCAAGGCTGTCCTTGAGTTGCTCATCCATAATGCAGACAATTAATTCCTCACAAGAATGTGTCTTTGTTTTGTACATGTTCTTCATTCATCTCCAGATGCAAAAATTTAAAGGTGTTAGATCAAGTGATTTTAGTGGCCAGGAAAATGGACCTCAATGACCAATCCATTTCTCAGGTTAATGATGATTATGTGTGTGGAAATGGCAAGAGAAGTGGGAAGGCACACCATTGCGCTAGAAGTATACTTTGTGTCTCAGCGCTAGAGGAACATCTTCAAGCAGCCACAGCAATTTTTTTTGAAGAAAGTGCAAGTAGACGTCAACATTTAAATGGCCAGGTAATATGAATGGTCCAAACAGCTGATTATGAAGAAGGCAGCACTATACATTGATACTAAATCGATGTTGAAGATTGCCTTCCACCGTTTTATGAGAATTTACTTCTGCGGATATATACTCATTGCGTAAGTTGTTGACACCATCTAAAGTGAAATTTGCCACGTTGGTAAAGAAAACATACTTTTACAGTTGTCGATTTGTATTCAACCAGTTGCAGAACTTTCTTGGGGGGCGGTCGCCACCTTAGCAGAAAGCATTCTGAGGGTAAAGATGGCTGAAGAATATCAATAAGGATAATCATCAGCAGTGTGAATAGTGAGAGAGCAGCCTCGGTAGGGAGGCAGTTGGACGCCTCTCAGGGTCGTCACTGCTGCTGACATACTCAGGACTCCCCAACCCAATCCGAGAAGATCTGCAGGCAGTATGGCAGCCTGTGAGTTATGCCGTAAGGTCGTTATCAGGGCTCAAATCCTAGTGAAGGATTGTTTTGTACAGATTTGAATACTAGATCGTGGATACTGTGGTTGGGTTTCAATTAACCACACTTCTCAGGAGTGGTCGACCTGAGACTGTACAAAACTACACTTCATTCACATTTATACATGTCATCCTCTGAAGTAATACCTTACGGTGGTTCCAGAGGCTAAACAGAAAAAAAAGAAAGGAAAAGTATCCAGGCTGTTGTACAAAAGGGGGTGATGTTTTTAGTGACTCCCTGCACTATGCGGGAAATGCCATACACCCAGTAGCAGCGGGCTGCTGGAAATTTGGTTGCAGATTTTTCCTCCTCCTACCGAAAAAAAAGTTACAGAACTCCAAGCGAAGCAGACCCCCTCCTGAGTGTAGATGTAAAACTTCAATCCACTTCAAAAGATGTCGTGTACTGATACCTGTACCGCATCGATAATAATTTTATCGATAACAGTGTCGTATTAGACAGATCATTCGTAGCTGGTTACGAATACTTTGTAGTGAACCCTTATCCTGAAGATTGCGAAAAGTCACGTTAATTGTTTTGGGATCTGGAACCTGCGATCGGGAAAACGTATTTCATATTGTACTGCAGAAGGTGTAGAATTACCTTACACACACCCAAAATGGATACTAAACAGTGTATTCCTGTGTTGTAAATAAGTACGGCGACACTTCAATGGCAAACCGATCACGTTCAAACTAAAATTTAGAGAAAACCTTCCGTAATGACAGTACAGTTCACAATACCTTATAAACATGATGTACATTGCAAAATGAGTTAAACAATAATACAGTACTGCCCATTGCTGATGAGCTGTTGTTATTTTATTGCCAACTTTGAAATAATAATTTTTCATTATAAAACTTTTTTACATTAACAAAATAATTATGTAAGTAATTTCTATTTATTTATTTTTAATTTTATTTGTGTAATTACTATTATTTATTTATTTTTTTAATTTTTAACAGTAAATTTTGTTATTTTATACAAATTTTTCATATCACCAAAAAAGAATTTGCTTTTTGTTAACATTAGGTACTTTTCTGACAAATGTAGTAATGTGTTGTTTTTTAACTTTTATTTAGCTTATCTTACATTTTGTTCAGAATTAAATTCTGTAAAAGTTAATTGTGTTTATTACCCTTTTAAAAAATGTATTGTATGTCTACCATAAAGAAACAGTCTTTTTACTCCATTTAATTGATTTTCACTCCAGGTTTCTCAAAAACTATTGTAGATACCGTTCAGGGATCTATTTTATTCTATTTTTCAGCTTATAAACCATAAATCACTAATTCTGCCCTTTAATTAAAATCCTAAAAATATCAGTACGACCTCATTTCACCGGGGTAGCTGAAATCACAGCGAAATCTTTCACTAGCTGTAACACACAAACGAAAGCATTTTAGGAAATATGTTTATAAGAATTTCTTCCCTTATTTTTACGAGTAGAATAGGTTACGTAAGTCCCGGTAGAACTTCGTGATACACTATGTACAAACCAGAAAGGTTTAGAAAAATTAATAAACTCCAATAGAAATTGAAATTTATTTCCTATGGGCCAAGATTCATCTTGTTATGATGATTTTGACAAGAGGGTGAATTTCGTGAGAAAAAGTGATCTAAAGAAAAAAAAATTGTTTTGTGTAACATCAATGAGATTATATATTTCTAATTGATTTTGTTGGGTAAAGTAAAAAAAAAAAAATAATAATTGAAAAAACCTGTAACATGTATTGATATTTTGTTAACAGTAATATTGTACATGTCATAAAAATGAAAAAAAAAGAAGATAATTGGAACAGTTATTATTATGAAATAACAGTTTATTTAACCACATACAAATTTGTTAGGCTGTGTGAAATGAAAATAAAATAATGTTAACAAATCCTAAATATAACATTTTGTTTTTGTGAAATCTTTTTACAAACTAGTAGTAGTTGCTCATTATTGTTAAACCTCAGCAACCTTGATATTATATCACCATGGTCCTAATGTCCTGGTGGAATATCATTCCTTGTTCATCGCTAAGTACACTAAGATTACCTGGAAAGAAATTTATACAGGAATATAGAAAATCTATTTTAAGCAGTATTTGACATCCCATGGCTTGGTAAAATTTAAGAAGCTTTTGTACTAGGGTTTTGTAGTTTTCTTCTTTATTGTTGTCTAAATATCCTTTTATCACCTTTACAAAACAATTTTCATGCTACTAATTCTTTTAGGTTGTTATGCTTCAAGAATAGGATTGAAAATCACTTTTTATTCGTCAGGTCCGCTAAAAATATACCCTCTCTAAGTTCTCAGAAATATCTTTTCATTAGTTTGTGCATCATCATGGTCATTCAAGCTTCTGATGCCTTTTGTCCATTGAACTAATCGCATTACAGATTACATAACAAACATTAAGATGCCTAATATTTATCTAGGTCCCAAATTTCACAACCCAAAAACAAAAAATAGGCTTTTCACTTCTTAATACAAAATATTCACAAACATAACAAAACTTATCTGGTGAATTTTTACAAGCTCTGTGGTGAAAACTTGACATTATAAAAGTAAACTGCTTTCAAAAAAACACACAACCACCCTGATTTAAAGGCTGTCTCTTTCTACTGGGAGTAGACGTAAACAGCATTCACTATCTCCACCAATAACCAGCAGAGTTGCCAACTGTGACATATTGAAACTACTACAAAATTATGGGAGAGGGTGGCAATTAATGATTGGGAACATAAAAATGTATGATGTGCTGAGACATTTTTAATGATTGATATTTAAATACAAGTTAAATGGATAATAAGATTATAATTTGATCCTTGTTAACAGTGTTATTTGTTGTAAGCAGATTGTAATTTCTGTAGCTCAGTGATATGATGGTTAGAGGAAGCATTTCAAATTGAATGGCCTAATAAACTATCAAAATTTGTTTATTTATCTGATCAAAATTCTTGCATAATTACAGTAAAGAAGCTTTTAATATACTGAAATTCATATTTGGTGTAATATCACAAAAAAGTAATATTTAGACCTTACTTCTTAAACAGAAGTCAACAGTGTCTTACAACTTGCTATTCCCAAACAATTAAAAAATTCTGTGTTTAAATACCATCCCTATGTTTGGCAGCAAGATGGGCTACCTCCTCACTATGCTCTTAAACTTAAGAGACTGTTTTAAAAATAGAACATAAAGAAATAAGTTAATGGCACAGATTTGTGAGTTCTTATTCTTCAGAATTGTTAAATAATAACATTTCTTTTCATCCAAATGACCTTAACAGCATTAAGCTACAGAGTGGTTATAAAAACTCAATTGAGTTAATCAATCAAGACAAAGTTCTGTTTGAAAAGTTGCATAATACAGTGGTTAAATGCTACCATCCATATATATTTATATTAAATGAAATCTAAATCACCAAAACATAATAAATTCCAGTACTGGACAGCAGAATTTCCATATTCATCCATAATAAATTTCAAAAAAGAAAACATTTTCAACAAATTAACAAAATCATTAAAAAAAAATGTTTTTAATGTAATGATAGAATTTAATAACAACTGAAGATGTAGGATCCTGCAGTGAAAATTGATTCTTGGAATTAAAGTTAAGTTTAACTTATTAATACTAAGAATCTATTTTGGAATTAATATGTGTTTTGGTGATTTATATTTCATTTAATATTAAATTATATTATCATAGTAGTCAATATGTTAATGAATTATTTGAATTTTCAAGAAAAAAAAAAAATATATATATAGTGTGGCAGGACCAGTATAACATATTTCTACCAATGAAGAAGAAAGAAAGAGAAAATAATAATGAAAAGAAGAAGAATCTAGAAGAAACTAAAAGGGATTATTTTCTTACAGTAACAATTTGGTTTGTTAAACAATTTGTTCTTTGAAATACAGATAATGGCACCCCAAAAACTCTTCTTGTTAGATCAGAAGGGTTACTGGACCGGAATATGAACTTATAGAAAAACGTAAAGGTGTGGAGGACAGTGAAAATTATTACACCTCAACAATTAAAGAGACGACTCGGGAATCGGTTCTGCTGGCCATGGAACATAAATACTGCCAGGGACCAGTGAGGAGAGTCAGTAGTTTGGTGAGGCCTGTTCAACGCATTTGTGGTAACAATGATATCAGTATGTGGTAACAAAGAATGAAGAGTATATCACGAGTACTTCAGTGTGGGCAGTGGGTGAATACAATTGGTTGCTCGATGAGTTATTGGTAAACAGTATTATATTCATTCATAAAGTGTAGGGTAGTTCTTTTATAAACAACAAAAGTAATATACAGCAAAAATTTAATTATATGAACTTCAGACTTTTGTCGTATTATCTTGTTGTTAAATCATTATTAATTTCAACAGTGTAAATTGGACTGTATTTTGTTATTTATTAATTAACAGTCATTAAATAAATGTTAGGCTTTTTATTTAAATTAATATTCTGTATGTTACTTTTTCAGATTCTACTTGTAAAACTAAACAAAAAATATCCTTATGAAAAATGGCAATTTATCCTTCATTCCACCCCTGCTCGCCATTTTGTTTATATAAAAATTTATATCTCAAGTTCAGATACAGGAATCACATTAATATTTGGTAAGCATTTTTGTAATAAAGTTTTAAAATTAGAAAAAATCAGGACTTAAATACCTTCGAAAATTACATAATGGTGGCCATGTTTATTTTTCAATCCGTTATATATCTTCATAAATATAATTTTATCAAAATGTATGTTATTTGCTAAGATATTAAACATTTTTATTTTGAATAAAATGACATTCTATTTTTTACAATTTATTAACAAATAGCAGAGTTATGGCAAAAAATTTATGTAATTTTGTGTTTGTTTTCATGTTCTCCACTCTTCAATTCAATTAAATATTATTTTTATTTATTAATTTTAGTATTGTAAATTAATATCATATTAAGTAATAATTTTCTCACAATAAAATTGAATATTACATAATAATAAGACAATTGATATTAATTTTTCACTTTTGAATAATTTTACACAGTGACTATTACTGTTAATCATGTTAAAATGAAGCTTCTTTCAAAAGGAATGGTGTTCAAAACTATCACAACCAGTGTATCTGGAGCAACAAGAATTCTCAAGAAAGTAGTCATCAACAAAGATTTTTCCTGAACGTATGGGCAGGTACTTTTAAGACTATCTTTTGGGTCCTGTTATTCTACCACATTGTTTAAATGGAGAAAATTATCTTGCTCATTCAATCAAAAATGTTCAACATTTTTTGGAAGTCCTACCTCTACACATAAGAGGAAATATGTGGTTTCAGCACGATGGAGTTCCAGCACATTTTAATCAGTTGGTATCAGATTTCCTGCATGGAACTTTCCATGAAAAATGGATAGACCGCTGAAGGCTAGTGCCCTGGCGTGCCTGATCACTTGACTTAAACCCTCTTAACTTCTACCTGTGGGGCCCTTTGAAATATATTATTGTTCATTCAACTCAACACTGAGAATTTTCAACAAAGGATCCAAAATGAATTTCAAGAAATTAAGAATATTTCCGGAATTTTTGAAAGGTTAATACAATCTCTCAGAAAAATACTGGAGACTTGTGTAATTTCTAATGGAGGACACTTTGAACATCTCTTATAACTTTTAACTGTTAACTGTTTATTTAGAAAAAAAAGTGTACCTAATGTTCTACAACAATTAACATAAGATTATCTCACCAGTAGTTGATTTATTTTTTAATTATTTGGTCTATTATTGAGAGAAAATTATTACATACTTTGATACTAATTTACAATACTAGAATTAACAATAAATAAAAACAATATTTAATCTAATTGAACTTATAGTGGGGGACATAAAAAATTGCATCAATATTCTGCCATAACTTGGTTATTTGTCCGATTTAAAAAAATAAAATGTCATTTTGATCAAAATAAAAGGGTTAATAATATATTAGCAAATAAAATACATTTTGATGAAACTTATATTTGTGGATATATAATGGGCTGAATTATAAAAATGGCCACCAACTTGTAACTTGCAAAGGTATTTAAGTCCTGAGTTTTTGCTAACCTTAAAACTTTATTACAAAGATGCTTACCAAATATTAATGTGATTCCTTCATCCAAACTTCAGATATAAATTTTTATATAAAAACAACAAAATGGTGGACGGGGAAAATAAAGGAGAAATAGCCATTTTTCCTAAGGATACTTTTTGTTTAGTTTTACAAGTAGAATCTGAAAAAGTATAGCCAGCCAACCTTTTTAGAAACAGTCTGTATATATTATTATTTATTTTATTTTCTATAATTTTAGAGTAATAAATTGTATTTATAAGAAATTTTTGTTTGTTAGTCTTTCAATCTCCTGGTCGAACCGCAAACACTGACACTGCTTTCAGAAGTGGGATATTGAAAGCGCTGGAGTGTCATTGGTAGTTTATGTTTTGTTCAAGGTTTATATTTGTCACATTTTATTTTAATTAGTTGTTGGTACTGCTTGCTTTAATTTTTATGTTATGTATTTTTAAATTTGGTTTACTGTTAATTTTTTTTTTAAATAGCAGAGTATTTAACCCTTTTGATAGTAATAAGATTTTTTTTTTTGTTTCTGCATTTATAATTGTATTTTATTAGTTAAAAAAATGACCAATACTAATAAAGACATTACTGCGTTAACCCAAATGAATGAAAGTATCAATTGAAGTATGAATAAAAATATGAATAGAAGGGAAGGGAATATAAATGATAATATGAATAAAATCACTGACAAGATAGATGTTCCTATATCTTATGTAGAAAATAAATTTTGTAGTCTTAGTACCAAACATAGAGATGAAGTTGGTTAAGTCAAAGGATAGGTTAAGTAAAGTCAAACAATTAGTTAATAGAGCTTAGGGACTAATGTAAATCAGGTTAAAGAAGTTAACCATAAGGATATCACATGGGCAACAGAAGTAGCCCATAGTGCCAGGGAATCTTGTGTTAGGAGTTCACAGGACCAAGGACTAGGTGCATTGGGGTGTTCTATAGGGATGAAGCCACCAAAGTTTGGCACAAGTACTTCGTGACCTGTCTTCAAGTTGCAGTTTGAGGTGGTACCCAGTCATAATGGTTGGACAGCACTGGAGAAGATCACGTTCCTGATCACCACACTTAAGAGCCAAGCAGTGGAAATTCTTCAGTATGTACTATTTACAGCCAGCTATGATGATATCATCGCAGCATTAGAAGGTTGCTTGACACAGCACAATTTGGTGGCTAACTACAGGTGTGAGCTATGGGGAAGAGTCCAGACCAACGAGATGCTGCAGGAATTCACCATAGTTATTGAAGAGCTAGGTCAACGGGCTTCAGTTCAGCTGCTGCTAGCAAATATCCAGGAAGAGACAGCAAACACTTTCATTGATGGACTATGGGGCCCTGAGATCAAGATGCACCTTCTTCTTGGATCAGCAAAGTCAGTCAATGATGCCTTTATCAGGATCTGCGATTGGAGGCAGCCGACGCACTGTCTTGCCTTTAAAGAATGGGAATCATCTATGAGGGACCAGTGAACAAGACATCTATGAGGGTACCAGTAACCAGCATGATTACAGTGACAGACTGAAGAACAACGGTTGACCAGTCTGTTGGACGTGCAACATTTGAAAATTGATTGCAGGAAGACAGCAAGAAGATTAAGAAGCACTAATCAGTGGAGGAGAATGCCAGCAAGATCATCGGCCTCATCTTGCAAAGTTTTGCTGAACATTTCTACAATAAGAAGAGGATTTGACAGCCTGATCGTTGACTGTGTAGTTGAAGGTCGTCCATGTTAGATAACAGAAATCATGGAAGTATTGATATCTGTTCCTAGACCAGACATCAGCATCTGAGAAAAGAAAAAATTAGATAGGTCTTATGTCATCATCAGTACTGCATCTGGAGATATTCTATCTGTTATCAAAAAAGTCTGTGTAGATGTACAGCTTGGTCGCTGATGTCTTATGTGAATGGGTATTCGTAGTTGATATTAAGCGATTTCATACTTTGACTGGACATCCTGCAAGCTTACAACTGTATATGTCGGATGACATCTCCTGCAACTGGACAACAAAGAAGTAGCATCTGTGGAGTGCGGGAAGTGAAGTGAACATTTAGCAAGAGTGATACTATTAAATATGAGACGATTCCAGCACAGAGCAAAAATATGGATGGCTGATTTGTCATCTTCTCTCAGGGCAGTGGCAGGAGTTATAGAACCTCACAGTATAACAGTATGGCATCCAGCAATGAAGTTCAAATTGGTCATTAATTAGTTATGAATACAAGGATAATTGTTCCCATCCAGATGATAATTCTCGGAACAACTGAACAAACTATGTCTAGAGAAACTGCTCTGTGAAAGTGTGAACTTTCACTCTAGTTAACTACTAGAAATTTGGAAGAGAAAGTGCTGAAGAAGAAGGGGAGAATGGATGGGCACAAAGATTAACATTGGATGCAGGCTTAGATGTTGGAGACCAGAAGCAACTATGGCAGTTTATCATCAAATAACAGATCTCTTTGCAACATAATTAGATTCCTACGGCCATATAAATAAAATGTATCACCGCATTGATAAGGGAGAGGACCAACCAATTTGTCAACCACCACGCCGCTTGTGCCTAGCAAAACAAAATGAAGTTGAAAATATGGTGAAGGTTATAAGGTCATAAAAGAAAAAGAAGTCATTGAAGATTTAGACAGTCCTTAGTCCTCTCTTATTATTTGGTGAAGAATGGTGAACTACATTTTTGTGTGGATTACAGAAGATTGAACATTTCATAGAAAGAACTGCTTTCCTCTACCATGAATCACAGACACTAGACACGCTTCAAGGTGCAAAATGGTTCTGTATGCTAGATTTGAAGAGTGGATACTGGCAAGTTGCTATGTACCCTGAAGACGGCTTTTTCTACTGGACAAGGTCTGTGGCAATTCACAGTGATACCTTTTGGTCTATGCAATGCACCAGCAATCTTGCGTGGTTTAATCTATGAATCCTGCCTAGACTACCTGGATGATGTGATTGTTGTCAGTTGTACTGTAGAACATCTTCAAAACTTACCTTTCAACAAGCTGCAAATCTGAAGCTGAATCTGAAGAAGTGTAATCTCTTTCATGAAGTCAAATACTTGGGTTATGGTGTCTAAGCGAAAGAAGTGTCTATATAGATCCAGAAAAATGAAAAGCTATATGTGATTGGTCACCACTAAAGAACAAACATGAAGTGAGAAGTTTTCTCGGACTATCAATGTTTTATAAAAGGTTTCTCTAATACTGCTAAGTCACTGTCAGAAAACAACAAATTCAAATGGGGATCAAGAAAATGGTTAGTCACCTAACAGAAGTATATTATTATGCCTGACAACATTTGAAGATGGCCAGTGATCATGTGAAAGCAAGATATGACTTTCAGGCCAATCTATCTGGGGTTCAAGATCAAATTTGGCTCTACTGTCCAAGAAAGACATTGGAAAATGTCTCAAACTGTAGACCAACTGGGAGGGACCTTACACTGAACTGAACAGAATCAGTGACAATGTACAAAATTCAGTGCAATCCAAGAACAAAAAAGATAATGGTTCATCTGGATCACCTGGAGTCTTATCAGGAGGGCTAAACAGCTTTAAGGAGGCAGTGTAACAGGACCAGGATAACGGATTCCTTCCAATCAAGAAGAAGGACAGAGAAAATAATAATGAAAAGAAAAATTTAGAAGGAACTAAAAGGAATTCTTTAGTTAGAATAACTGGTTTGTTTATAAATTTGTTCTTTGTAATACAGACAATGGTAACTCCAAAACCTCTTGTTCATCAGAAGAGTTACCAGACTGGAATAAGAACTTGTAGAAAAACATAAAGATGCAGATAATGAAAGTTATTATGCTCCAACAATTAAAGAGACAATTCAGGAACTGGTTCTGCAGGCCATGGAACATAAATACTGCAAGGGACCAATGAGCAGAGTTAGTTGTTTGGCAAGGACTGTTCAGTGCAGTTGTGGTAACAATGATATCAATAAGCATGTGGTAACAAAGAATGAAGAGTACGTCATGGGTATTTCAGTGTGGGCAGTGAGTGGGTGAATACAAGAAGATGTTCGGTGAGTAATTGGTAAACAGTAGTGAAAAAGACAGTATTATATTCATTCATAAAGTGTAGGGTTGTTCTTTTATAAACAGTAAAAATTAATAATACTTGTAAAAATTGAATTGCATGTTCTAGTGGTCATTGTAACATTTTTCACTAAATTGGACTGTACTTTGGTATTTATTTATTTAACTGTTATTAAATAAATCTTTTCTTTTTATTTGAATTAATATTACGTATGTTATATTTATTTATTGTCATTAATATTATTGTTTTTACTTATTATCCTATATTTTTAGAGTAATAAATTGTATTTATAAGAAATTTTTAATTTGTCAGTCCCTCAATATTCTGGTTGAACCACAAACACATAACAATATACTCATTACATAAATAATAAAAAAAAATTAAATTAATTTATTAAATTTTATTTTATTAACCATTTTCTGAATACTAATTTTGATGACTTTCCACTCATAGTTGTATTGTATCAAATATACTAAATATAATCTAATACAGTAAACCTAGCTGTATGAAGAAAAGAACTCAATTGAATATAATGTTTCTCAATAAAAAAATACCTTAAATGATTTTTCATCTCTATAATTTTTTATTTTAAAAGGTTGTAATAGTTTAAATGTTTTTATTATTCACATCTATGACTGATGTTTTTTAAAACAATTTTAAATTATCTTCAATTTTTAATTAGCCTTATGTTGTATTACCATCATAGATAGCTTTATTATTTTGTACAGGTAAAAGATTTTATGAACACAGTGAACAGTTTTACAAACTCAGGAATGTTAGTAAACCTATTTGTACAAAAGCCTGCTTACAATTTTTTTTTTATTGTATTTCATAGTGGTCTTATAATATTATTTTGAACTTTAAAAACTGATAGTAAATATGATCATGATAAGCACTCCATAAAATACGAGAGACATTCAATAATTAATAAGACAAACTGATGTAGAGAAAAACAATTTATTCAATGACAATGAAACTTATTATACTACTTTTCAACATATCTCCAGCAATTTTTAGACACTTGTACCAACATTCTGTAAGCTTTATGATTTCCACAGTGTAGAAGTCTTTACCTTGCTGTTTGAAACATTCGTGTACTGCTTTTTTGACTGTCGTTGTCCAACTTCTTGCTGTGTAAAAAGTCTTTGACCAGGCCGAAAAAACGAAAATCAGATGGGGCGAAGTCTGGACTGTAAGGAGGATGTGACAACAAATACTTCTCAAGTGGTTCTCCCATTCTCTGACCTGGGGTGCGTGTTATCATGCAAGAGTATCATACCTTTCGAGAGAGCACCCTGATGTTTTTGCCTTATTGTGGGCTCACATTCTGTTGTAGCATGAATCTATAGTACTCACTGTTCACAGTATGATGTTCTAAATAGTCATTAAGGATTGGGCCTTGTTAGATGCAGAAGACTGTCAACATCATTTTACCGGATGATGTGTGAGTTTTGAATATTTGTTTGGTGGGCAAATCCAGATATTTCCACTCAAGACTTTGCTGTTTGGATTCAAGCTCGAAATTGGTGTACCCATCACACGTTATTATACGATTTAGAAAGTTTAGAAAGACCTTCTGCTTCAAACCATTCTTTGAGTTCAGAACACATGCAAATTCGCATGTCTTTATGGGATTAATTCAACTGTTTGTGACCCATCTTGAACACATTTTGCAATAATTCAGAAAGTCATAAATGACTGAATGTGCGGTTCTAACAATAATATTACACAAACTAGCAATTTGAGAAATTTTGACTTGCCTGTCTTCGTGAATAATATCATCTATGAGATTTCACAGCGTGGTAGTCAAAACTTTAACTGATCTTCCAGAGCGATGGAAATCAGTCACACTTGTTCTGTCTGGATTAAACTGTTCTACCCACTTACTGCAGTTTAAGCACATTTCACCATACTGTTTCGAGTAAATTTCTACCAGTTTCACACCTTCTGATAGCAAAAATCAGCACTGAAGGTTGCTCTTCCGGCATATATGTTTCAAGCAGAGCTGACATTCTGAAATCAATAAAAGAAGTTATGTTTAGATTAATTAGGTTCAAAAAACTGATTAAATGTATCCCCAAGGTAGCCAACTAGACCCTCAAGATGTTTCATTGTCATTGAATGAACCGTTTTTCTCTACATCAATCTGTCTTGTTAATTATTGAACATCCCTTGTAATTCCACATCTAGATTAAACAGAAAAAGGAGTTTGATACTCACATTAAATCTAAATTCCTTTTATTAATTTGTAAAGTACCGAGGCAAAATTATTAGAAAAAGTAATAATTTGTTTAAAAAATAATGAAATAGGCTAATTATAATTCAAATAAAAATATTCTTCTATTTAAGAATTTAAAAAGTGTTTGAACTGGTGACAGTTTACAGACTTAGTGATAAAAAAAAATGAAATGTTAAAAAATATACAAAAATATTACGCTAAATAAAACTTTGAACCTAAGATGATTATGTACTATTACAGTAAGTAACTTTGATTAAACATTTGTCCCAACATGTTACACAATTAAAAAAAAATATATATTTACTTTTTAATTAATAGTTTAAAGCATAAATTAATAAAGAAAATCATGAATATGATTTTCTAGTTACTAGTTACTATTCCTAGTTACATCATATGTAATAAATAAATAATTAATTTTATAATTTTCCTGTTTCAACTTTTCTCTATTAAATTACTTCATTACTACAATATTTTTAAGAGCATAGAGAATGTTTCGTGATTTCCCATAGTATTGCATAAGTTAAAAATTTAATAGGAACAATTTAAATAGGAAGTATGTCCTCTGATGAAGACAAGGGGTTTTATAAATTCTTCAATGGGGAATCAGGATAAGAATTAAATTAATTAACAAAGCATTTTTTTTAGAAAATTATGAAAACAGTTTTCTCTTACTTGCTAGGTAATAGCTAAAATCTACTTCACAAAGGAAATAATAAAAACTAAATAGTTTTAATAAAACGCATTTCTTATTTTTGTTCTTGTAAGCAAAGTAACACCCAACAACTTAATTTATATAATTTATTTATAAAATTCATAAAACTAGTATCTGTCTTTTGGATACCCATATATCCCCAAAGTAGATGCAATGTATTTAAAATGCATCGTTTGAGAATAGAAAGTTATGTTATACTTGCTGCTTTACATTATCTGCCCATTATTTCTCACATCTCGATTCCCCCCGAGGGGAGAAGATCCCACCTCGTAGCGTGTCCGGTCGCTACACCACCCCCTCCGTTCCTAGCCAGTAGTGGCTTTAACGGAGGACTCTTCTCGCCCTCAAACTGATTGCGCACCACAGCTTTCAGTCCAGGCCCTGCAGAGATGCCCCGAGGGACATCTGCATTGGTAAAGTTCACCCCGAGATAGTTTTACGTGTTTATGCCTTCAGAATGAAGACAACGGACACCTGCAGCTCCCACGTCACCCTCAGGAACTAAGCTAGAAGCCTAACCGCGGAATGAAGACCCCGCGCCTAGTCCTAACTATTAAAGAGCCAATTACTGAATGTCTCAGATCCGTACTAACAGCCTCAATAACAAACTTTCCCACTAAAGTTTCACACAGAGAAATTTAGACCTAGTTCCCTTAAGAACCCCGCTTATTACTCAAAATGAGTTTCTATCTGACTCCGCTCCGGTCCACCCGGGAGAGGAGAATAAACGCCTACTCCCGCACAGCGCCATCACGGAGTCCCGCGTGACATTCACCATCTTTCCCAAACCGCCGTCAAGACTCCCCTGCAAACCACCAAAGCAGTACCCAGAGACGCCCCACCGACAGTGTCGTTAGCTCATAAATGCCCTCGTCGGAGCGCGACCGCACCCCCCGGGCAAGGATAACCATGCCCGTTGGCAGCGGCCGCAACTCCGCCGATAGCGTAATTCAGTACAAGACACCAAATACATCTAACCGAGGCACGCTGCCTTAAGCGCCTACCTCGGCCAGTCAACTGCCCAGGCGGTCCGTAGCCACCCAGGTTCCTATCAGCTACTAAATCCCTTCGGCAGCCCAGCTCAGGGCGACGAAGCGAAGGAAGCCAGCAACTATTGTCCACTCTCTACGAGTCCTCCAGTTGACTCGTAGATCCAAAACAGAGTTTACTCTCTCGAGTTCCCTAGTAACTCTGGTGCGCTCAGCTTCGTACCGGGGACATATGTGAAGGACATGGTCCACGGTGTCATCGACCCTGCAGTCCGGACAGAAGCCGGACTCAACCAACCTAAACCTAGCCAATTTGTCCCTAAAGGCACCATGTCCAGAGAGGAACTGTGTAGTGTGCCGATTGGGGGATACCCAGCTAACCGCTCGCAACTCTCTAACATTGGGAAATATACCATGCGTATAACGACGACCTGTCAAAGAATTATTCCACCTATCTTGCCAAGAGTCGAAACCTTGGTCTTCGATCTCACGCATACGCCCAGAAGTAAGAAGGCCTCCCTCCTTTGCAACATACCGCTGGCTACGTTCCGTAGCCGAAATATCAACAGGTTTGATGCCCGCGATCACAGTTACTGCCTCTCGCGAGACAGTCCTGTAACCACCGACAACCGCTAACAAAAGAAGACGCTGGGCTCGTAATAGAATGTCCCTATAGCATTGGTACCGCAAACGATGAGCCCAGACGGGCGCAGCGTACAACATAATGGCTTCGCAAACACCTTTGTAAAGAATCCGCATGGTACGGAAATTCAACCCCCAATCGGGATGGACCACTCTACGGACGCCGAAGAAAGCATCAACTGCCTTCTTCGCCACATACTGCAGGTGCTCCTTGAAGAGAAGCCTCTCATCAAGGATAACACCCAGATATTTTTGAAGGGTGACATACCTAATTGAACGACCGTCCATCACAACCCGCAGATGGCGAGTTGCAGCTAGACGGCCCTTCAAAAACATCATAGTGGTTTTCTCCGCACTGAAAACCATCTTATGCTGAAGACTCCACAACCGCAAAACCCTACATGCCTGTGCCGCTCTGAGCTCAATCTCAGCACGCGAGCCACCCTCAACCAGCAGCAGTCCATCGTCGGCATAAGCCACAACGCGACAGCCACCGGGCAATCGTAGCCGCATGAGAGAATCAAACTCGATGGTCCAGACGAGTGGACCTAATACACTGCCCTGTGGACATCCTTTTGACAGGGTCTTTCCTACTTGCGAACTGCCTTCACGAAGGACAACAGTTCTTTCGCTGAAATAACTCGAGAGAGTCCTAATTTCATCCTGCGTGCAACCACGCTTCTGCAATTGAAACAAGGCAGAGGGCCACCACAAGTTATTAAATGCCCCGGATATGTCCAAAAAGACACCGAGTACATATTTGCACTCACTGCCTGAAGCCAGATCCAAGACCCTAAGAATCGCATCCTCTGTACTCTTACCGGGTCTAAAGTCATACTGGTCGTCCATCAGCACGTGATTCGAAGTCAGCCTACTATTAATGCGGAGGTAAAGTACCTTCTCGAAAATTTTTCCAACAACTGGTAACAGCGTCAGAGGACGGTAAGAAGAACTAACGGTGGGGTCCTTGTCGCCACCTTTGAATAACAACTTCAAAATTCCACGCTTCCAGGAAGCCGGGAAATACCCGGCAAATAAACACCTATTGAACACCCTAGTCAACGGGCCAAGAATTACAGGCAGGGTGCGAACAAGGAGCTCCACCGTAATACCATCATATCCGGGGGCTTTGTTCCTAGCCAGGCTACAGATTACTTGGCGGACTTCCGCCTCAGCAATCCCCGAAGACACAGAGTCTGTAGTGAAATCCATAACCACCGCTCGAACTCTCCGGTGATACGAGGTCTCGGTATCATCGGGGAGCAGATCGTCCATTAGAAGAGATAGAACACGATCTTTCTCAACTACAACGCCGTCTTGGGTCGAGAGAGCCGACAGAAGACTGTCCTTTTTCCGCTTGTGACCAAGTACACGATAAACAACACCCCAAGGGTCCTTATTCCCCTGCTCTTGAACAAAAGAGCGCCAGGAATCTCGCTTAGAAGTCCTAATTCTATGAAAATACTCGTTCCTTTTCTGACGATACTCCGCAAACAAGGCCTCGCGCCGGTCAGGATCACGCGCACGCTGTGCGGCTCTCCTGAGTCGTCCCACGGCCTGCTTTATCGCAGTCAAGTCCCGAGACCACCAACCAGCTACTCTCTCTCGACCCGTACTCCGAGGGATTGAGAGTTCTGCGGCTTCAACCACCGCAGAAGAGAAATTCTCTGCCAGGTTATCTAGAGGGACCTCGTCCAGGGTATGAGTGAACACCCGCAACCTGGCTGCAAGAATGTTAGAGAACTTGGGACAATCCGCCCGCCTGTGCAAGAAGCGCCCCTGCTGAACAGGGGCGTCCGCCCTAAAGACATCGCGCAGCCCACCTATCCAATCAAAAACTATGAGCCGTTGGTCGCTTTCGCAATCATCGACTACAGACCAGTTCAGAATCCTACCAGGCATATCCCTGCCTAAGGTAACATCAATGTTGGTACCAAGGAAGGTCCTCCGCAATCCCACCGCGCCGGCGAAGGTAGCCAACTCGCCGGCGATATTGAACACCTCAAAACGGTGCTGCGCGATGAAGCCTTCTAGCAGTTCATCGCCGTCATCCGTGATCCCACTGTGCCAAAGAAGCGATTTGGCGTTCGCATCAACTTCTATAAGAATAGGACGACCCGCTATCAGCCTGATAATTCTATCCCATCTTTCCAAATGTAAATCAGTGGGATCTCTGTACTGAAAGTACGAACTAGCCACAAATAGGTCGAAACCATCCACAGCAAGCTTAACAACGACATGATGCGTGTCAGAGGCTTGCCGTACAAAGACACTATCTATAGACTTCCTGCACAGAATGGCGGATTTACTTTCACCAACATGGAACTTATTCCAGCCTGAAAAACCTGGCAGGTCACCCTTGACAACGTACGGGTGTTGCAGAAGTAAAACATCGAGGCTCCGCTTTTCAACGACGTTACCTAACTCCACTTGGACCGCATAGGCACCCTGGGCATTGAGTTGACCGAACCTAACCATCGAGCGAGTTGAAGTAGACCTCAACCGCTCTCAAGTAGCTACCACACTCCCTACTATTGATGGAGTGCCTATGGTTTTTGCGTAACTGCTTGCAGTTAACGCAAACCGGAGACTGCTTCTTTTGCGGACAGTCGTCGCGCTTGTGGCCCTCTTCACCACAATGCGCGCAGACCGACGCATACTTACAAAACTTGTCCCTATGGCCGAACCTACAACACTTGAAACACCTCTGCACGTCAAGGTATTCCTTGACGCGACAAGAGGCAAAATCAACAAAGACCCTACCCTCGGACAAAAACTTCTGGTGGAGACCAGCACCTAACTCAAAAACTCCGTGATACCGAGAGGCATCACGCTTTCCAGTCTTGAAGACTAGCCTACACTGCTCTTTGAACGAGGCCTCGTCCAAATCCGTGTTCTGCTACCGAATGAGAGACAGAACCTCTTCATCAGAGAGACTCCGCTCGATGTCATATATTATGACCCGGGGCTTCCTCAACCGCTTGGGGTCCACCTTGACCTCAAGCTTCTGTACCGCAGGAGAGTCCTTGATGACTTGGACCGTCTCCTTATTGTCCGCAACAACTACTAACCCTTTGCTGGTCTCCTTAATATCACGAATCCTAAGCCGATTCCGATCACCACGAAGGGCTTCACGGAAATCGCGCTTCAAGTCTTAACTCGTGGTCTTCGAGCCCTCCGCCTTGTTCACGAAGATTACCTCCGGCTTCTTCGCTGCCTTGCTGGCCTCGCGTTTGGTTTTCAGGACCTCAGCGTAGCGCCTGGGCTGCACTGGGACCTGAACAACCACCTTGGGAGCCTTGAACTCGTGGGGCTTGGAGGCCAAGGCCTCGAAACCCTCACTAACCGCCTTGAAAGCTTCCCTCAACTTGCCAAGTCGAGGGAGAATCGTCTTCCTCGCCCCCAAACTGACTCCGCCGGGAAGCGCAAGAAAATCTACTAAGTAGTCCAGGTCCTCCTGGACTACTTTCAACAACAGGGCAGAACTGCCAGGTCTGCCCTTAGAATTTTTGAAAGCCTCTACTTTTGAAATCCTCAGGGGAGGACCGCACCTGGGTGGGTGCCCCTGTATCCATTGCCTCGCTGACCTCGTACTCGGAGGAGCTGGTTGATGGAACTGGCGCAGGTTTCCTCTTCCGCCTGGATTTCTTCACCTCTTGGATTTCCGACATGGCTGAAGATTCCCTAAGTCCTACTGAATTTACTAAAATCTCGCTGTCTACCTACTGTCAAATTTGGGCAAGCCCACAAAGTGACAACTACCCGCAGCCGGAGACCCTTGCGTTCTCCTGTCACACTTCCATTATTTCTCACAACTATAACATCTGAGGTATATGAGGCAACATTTAGAGTTGCTTGCTCTGAGAATAATAATGTTCACTAAACAGCCATTATAATTATGATACAGAAAGTTTCACTTATGCATTTCATCAATCTTATGAAACAGTATATTTGTATCACTGAAGAAGGCTATAAGAAGAAGCAAATCCTAATAATGGAATGTATCCTTGAGAATGGCTACTGCATTTTTCCAACTGATTTGTGTCTTATATCAGCTATATCACCTAAAACCATTTCAATTATGGCAAATAAAATATAGGTATATTTATATTTTAAGAGAAGTGAGAAACATCTCCTAATTTTAACCGAAAGGCAACTTATACATTTATTTTTCTGGTTTATTGTGCAACTGTTGGAAAATAAGCAAATTTCTTAAACTGTATTCTCAACTAAAGTGAATTCAAATACACAATCATACAACAGATAGTACTGGCATTTCTTAAAGTGAACAGAAGCTGATATGGAATGATTTGAAAACAGAAGGGTACAGAAAAAATGCATTTATATTGTTTTGAATAGGTATTTATAAATTAATGGAAACCCATCTGTTGGTTTCAGAAAAATTTTTAAATATTCAAAAATTCACTGATTTTACCTATACAATTTCATAATCTACTAACATTAAACTTTTTTTCTTTTTTTGTAAATATATTATGAAATAAAAGCAATTAGAGCTATAATTTTTAGAGTAAAAGAATTACAACATTTTAAGATTTCAAGTTAATTTAATATCAACACATATTAACATTATCACAGTATGTAACTTAATTACAGGAATGAACATTCCAAACAGAATTATATTACAGGAAAATACTTAATTTTTAAAATATTGTTCTATAAAGGTAACCACAAGTCATTTATTTTAATGTTTCAACTAGGAATACTATTCCTAATAGTACTCAAAAAGTCGATGTATTTCTCTTTTAAGTCCTTTGATGCTGGTACATAATGACCACCAGGATGAATCAAAACCTTGCTATCTTCAAATACTGAAAGAAGCTCTCTGCTACGATCTACCAACAAAAAATTTTTTTTTTTTTTTTAATTGTCTTAGAGCTAAAATTTCACAATTAGATCACAACTATTTTACTTGTGACATAATAATTATACAAGTAAAATAATTATAGCACTAACTTCATCTCTCTTTAAAAGTTTTAAGGACAATGTTTTTTGATCCTTTCAATCTTTGACATTTAGTACTTAGGAATAAACACCTTCAAATAATGTTTAAAACTACCTCTCAACATTTTTTAATATTTAATAAATTATCTAAAATCACACACATTTTGGAAAAGGGAGATGAGGAGATGTGAATTATTAATGACAGTTCAATCAGTAGATAAATATTAAAATATTTGGAAGAGGTCTTACATAATAATAAATTAATTATTTTTATGGCATAGTTGCATACAGATATTCAGGTTTATGTAATTTTTATTAAAACAGAGAAAGCATTTTATGAGATGGATCATATTTTCTAATTATTTCACTACTGTATGATTTGTATGATGATTTGATAAAATTCTTTTATAACATTTTTAAACAAATGGATATGTCTATTTTGATTAGTATGAATTTCTTGTTAAGCCCTCAGGATTCAAATTTTGGACCTTTAATATTTGAAGTAACAGTAAATAATGTAGAAAAATGTATCTGTCGTTCACAAATTTTGATGTATAAAAATAATAAAGTATTGATAATGTTAAGATTAACATTAATAATCATAACTATTGTACAATATGATCTTGATTCACTTATTGAGTGGAATTAAAAAAACTAGTTTACTTTTAATATTAAAAGAAAAAATACAATGTTATTCCTTAACCAGGAGTTTGCCCCAATAGTAATATTATACATGATGACCAGTTTAAAAGTACAACATTATTCTATACACAAATTTTTTTATAATAATTTTAGTGTTTGGTGAATTCTGAACTCGGATGAGGTAAATCTGTGAATGTGTAGGTATTTGGTGAATGTGGGAGACATCATCAGGCCTGACCTTATCTTATTTATTGGCTCAAAAAATTTTCAGTGTGTAGTGTTGCACTTCATCAGTTTGGTATAGTATTGAGACATATTAAACAATTGAAGATTGTTCATTGTCAAACCTATTTTGTACAACCTCTTATGTTCAGTTCATGAATGAACTTACTTTTAATCAATTTTAACAAATTAATGAATACAATTCAGTAGAAAATCAATACATCTTCACAAAATCTCTTAGAAAGTTTGGGGAATTAAATATTTCATATGATTTACATCATACAGTTGTTAGAAATATTTTAAAACCGTATCCTATCATATTCAATTTTTTCATGAAGTGAGTGAAGATGATTATCAAAAAAGAATTAATTATTGTTACGGTTAAAAAACATTCTCTACTGTAACACATATTTTTTACTCAGTTTTTTTGGATGAAAATTGGTTTCACCTTACAGACAAACAAACAACTAAAACTATCATATGTGTGTGATGAGCAAACAAAACAGATGTCTTTGCAGTCTTCCTTTTACATGCAAAAAAAGTTGGCATATGGTAGTAAGCTGTGCCAAGAAACAGAGTAACTGGGTTCAGTATTTTTTGATTTAATTGTAAATTCTAAGCCATGATATACAGTTCACCACTGTCAAAAGATGCGAGGAGACTGTAGAATATAAGATAATCCTATACTGTTCATTTCATGATAAAATTCTTTTATGAGTTTTCAAAGAATGTGTATTTCTAAGGTCTGGTCCCCTGACCTATCAAATCTGGATGACAACTTTCAAGCTGTGAATAAGTGAACAGAAATAAACAAACCTACGTTTAAGAAGATTACAGAATAAATATTTATTTAAATAATTCTGAAGCTACTTGGAAGGAAGATATCTACTTTTACTATAATCCAAATTATTCACATTCTGTATAATATAAATAACTGAGCCAAATAAAGTATGTAATTATCTCAAAACCCCACTACACTGATTGAAAATAGATGCATCACATAACTAAGATGAAACTACAATGTGCTCACATTCATTATTAAAACTGCTATAAAAATTAGTAATTTGTAGCATGATGTATTGAAATTTTTTTAATTTACTTTGTTACAGGTGTATGAATATACAGGTAAAAATATCGGTACTGCAGTTTTAAAAATCTATAACATCTAGGAAAATACAACCAATATGTTCTATGTGAACTAACTGCAATAACAACACAATTTGAGAAGAGTACGGGTGACCACCACCTGACTACAAAAGAAAAATAATGGATTAGTCAGATTGACTATTAATGAATACATTGTAAAGGCTGTTCTGGAAGTCCATCCAAATCCATGTGAATTGGGGATCTGTTCCACAGAGTACAAACTTAAAGTAAGCAATTTAAACTGAATGTGTGAAAATAACAGATTGCGCAACCCTTGAAGCTGGATGACTTCTCATTGTACTGCTTCTGCAGCTGAGGTTTTGAATCACATAGACAATTATATTCAATTTGTATGTCTCTTAAGTAAGGATATTACATATATTTGGTTCAATAGCCATACTCTGTACAATTACAGAAATAACAAAATTCAATTCAATTTCTTTTAACTGCACAGCACTTCGAGAGGTGAGTTCTCACACTGTCCAGTAGATTGCCACAGACTTTGCTAGATCCTTGCAGTCGGCTGCTGATAACAGTGATTTTATTTTGTGAAATCAATCAGCTGGAGTTGAGTAACTGCATGAAGGTAGGGTTGAGTTGGTTGTGTCTGAAACTATACTCATCATAAACAAAAATTCACTGCACTTGGACAAGTTACATGCTAAGTGGTTTTGGAAGTTAATCTTGTTCTCAATTCTCAATAATATATGAAATTGCAGCAAAATTGTCTGTAGCTCATCAAGATAACATTGATGTTGCTTATATCAAATTTTGTACAAGGCGTTGCAGGTAAACATCTTCAATAGATAATTTATTTAGGGATTGTAATTATCAGGCTTTAGAGAGTGAATATGATTGATAATTGAATTCCACTTCTAATAGATAAGTGTCACTAGTCATTCTGTATGGCATACTGTTGCAACATATTTATCAATGGATAGTACAAAGACAATTATACCTATCAGAAGTGTCTGAAAACCTTAAGGCCTAATAAAATCTTCTAATCTCATAACCATGTAGAAATGTAAAACAATTTAATAATACAGTAATCTTACAATAAAATATTCTAATTTCATTTCTAAAAAAGTACTACCTTGGTGTATAACTTCATCATTTTCTCCTATAACATGAAGTGATGGTATATTTATCTTTGTATATAAATCTGTATGACCATCATAAAGAGATTTAAATCCAGCCACAATTATCACAAACCTTATCTTAAATGGCAATGCTAAAACAAAAACAAAAATTCCACATTAAGAATTTCATACCATATTTCTTCTCCATGATTAAATGATTCATGATCATTCTCATTTGGAAAGACACATTTAAGAATAGGTTCTGTTTCCTAAACTCTTTCACTGATAGGCTAATGGACAGTAACTTATAAAGTTATTTGTAAACTTCCATGCCTCAGGATGTTTCCTAAACGTTACTCTTGCTAAAGCCTTGACAGCCACCTGATCTAAATAGATATAAGCTAATAATCACTTACTTCCTGAAATCTTTTCACAAATGTATCTTAAAAATGTGATGATTATAAAAATGCATCTTCCAGTAGGGGAGTGGGTTAACAGTTTTAAGTCAGTCCTAATTTACAAAATTCTGGGAAAGGTTTTCCTAAGGAAAGAGACTATTCTTTGTTGATGTATGCACATTCCTGATTAATGATTTTGATCAGGAAACTTATATCATTCTAAGGTATAGATCCACAATTTCCTTGGGAATTGTGGATAGGATACCCAATGCCTGGAAAGGGCTTTGAAGCATCCTTTTGGGAAAGGTTTTTTATTTCATCTTACAATCTGTGGATAGATTATTCCTTTGTCACCTTCTACACTTTTTGCTTATTCTGAAGTCTTTCTTCCCAAGTTTTGGGTAATTGCCTAATGGATCCGTACTTATTGTTGTAGGGACTGCTCGAGTTACTCCATGTACAATAATTACAAAATTTGGTGGGACTGATATCTTTGTCTTGATATCTACTCAGGAACTTTGTTTTCTATCTGATAGCTGTGCAAAAAGACCAATTCAGGGCTTATATGCTTATAGTAAAGTCAGGCTTCCTACTCTTGATACACACATAAAATACCTTACTACAACTAATCTTCTCACAGTGATTTTGTGTAAGAATTTCATATGTATCTCTTCAAAAATTTCACTTTGTTTTATGTAATTTTCTGCTAATTTTCAAGTGTGCGGTGAAGTGACAATATTATATACGATTAATAAATAGAAAAGTGAAGATAATTTATTATTATATAGAGAGTATCACAAAATTCTGCTGGGAATTTCATAACCTATTCTAGTCATGAAATTAATGGAAAAAATTCATACAAACATATGTCCTAAAATGCTTCATTTGCGACTTACAGCTAGTGAAAAATTTTTTTGCTCATATTTCAGCTAGCCTGGTGAAATAATTTTGTACTGAGATTTTTAGGACATTAAGAGACAGAATTATTAACTTCTTATAGTGTTTTACCTGAAAAATTGAATAAAATAGGTCACAGAACTGTATCTGCATTAGTTCTTGAAAAATCTGGAGTGAAAACCAATAAATTGGGGTAAAAACCCCTGTTTTTCATGTTTTATGTATAATAACATTGTTAAATGGGTAATAAACACATAACACTTTCAAACAATACTTGTAGGGAATTTAATTCTGAACAAAATGGTGTAAGATATGTTAGAATAAAACACAGAGAAATTAGGATATTTATAATTTTATTTAGAAACAGTGCACTAGACCAAAGTGCAATATATGTACAAGTTTATAATAAATGTTAAAAAATGAGCCTGCCATTTTCAACATATTTCTTGACAAACTTCTGTACTACTTTTGTTACTCTTTTTAGTTCTTCAGTGTTGTCCTTATATTGCTCAGCCACATCCATAATGTGGACATCCCAACCCCGTAGGGGGAAGACAGCCACCTTGTGACGTTACTGGTCGCCTCACCACCCCCTCCATTCCAAGTCCTGAAGGGCTTTACCAAAGGCCATAATGTGGACACTCAATTCCTCACAATTTATTTTTGTTTTGCACACAATATTTTTCATCCATCCCCAGACATAAAAATCTAAAGTGTTAGATTAGGCAATCTTGGTGACCAGGCTAGAATAGGTTATGAAAATCACAGGAGAACTTTAACAGAAGTTAGCTGTTGCTCAATACTGCCTTGGGTAGTTTTCCAGTAAATACTGTCAAGTGAGTGAACTGCAGTTGAAGGGAGCTTGGAATAAGATTTCAAGAAGGTTGAAACAGTGGCACCGACAATAATCTATATGCTGGATTATTCCAGCATATGGATTAATCCATATGATTTGTTACTTCTTTCCTTTAAATATTTTGCTCCAGCAGCAAAATGTTTAAAGGAAAGAAGTAGCAAATGGTGCTTAACATTATGGTAATTAATCACTTATAAATTACAACAGGTGAAAGGAAAAAGCATCCAGTACTATTCAATTTTATTCACTTACAGAAATCAATTTATTAAATGAATATTTAGTAAAGTACTTTACTTTAAAAGGTTTAACCATGATGGATATTCAAAAAGAGTTAAGAGTCCACTTTAAAGGATTCTTCCCTTTTGTTTTTGATGATAAAAAAAAGGGCTGCTGAATTTAAAGATGGTCATACACCCATTCAAAATTATGAACACTTGAGATGCCCAAAAACCTGTATGACCGATGAAATCATCACAAAAATCCATAATGCCATATTAGATGATCACCAAATGGTGGTAAGTAAGCTTGCTGACATTACAAACATCTCAACAGACTGTGTTCACTTATTTGATGTTGGGTATGAACATGCTTGAAATGGTTTCTGTATTTCTTAAAAGTTGACCAAAAATGTATTTATCTGAACATTCCTCAAAGCGATTCTGCTAAATTTCTTTAACGTTTTATAATTGTAGATGAAACATGGATTCATTATTACACACCAGTGATTAAACACTGGATGGTAGCAGGTAAAAGGGCACCAGAGAAAATGAAAACTGTCATGACTATTTTGGGATTCACTGGTTATGGTGCTCACAGATTACCTGGAAAAAGGCAGGACCAATAATGGGGAGTATTGCACTTCACTACTGGACCAAACACAGCTATTTAATCTAAATGGCCACATCTGATTAAAAAGAAAGTGCTCCTTCACCAAACTAATGCATCTACATATATGTTTTGGGTTGTTCCTGCAAAACTTCAAAACCTACAGTTCAAAAAGTGGTTTCATATGTGCATATTTACCACCTTTGGTTCCTAATGATTACTCCCTTTTCCCAAATCTGAAGAAATCCCTCACTGGATGAAGATTCACTTCAGATAAAGTCAAAGCTGAGACAACAGCTTTACATAGTTGGATAAATAGCATTATAATAAGGGCATTAGAAAGTTGGAAAGTCATTGATCTAAATAATCAAACTTCCAAGGTACATTAAGATATAAAAAAAAAACTCTTGTAAAATCTTGTACTGGGTGACCCAAGATAAACTGAACCAGATATGGAAGAGAAGAAACCAATAAGCTTTAATACAATCAATGTAGCAACAAGTAATAACATTTCGAAAGCTACACAGCAAGCTGTGATGCCCATTGACTTTGAATGGCGAAGGGGAAACGCACAGGAGGGAGGGGAACATCCTTCCTGTGCGTGGAATGTGGATGTGTGAGGGAACATCTGTAGCTGTGAAGGAAATGCAGTTGACATAAAGCTAACCACTAGTGCACGCACACAAATATGCCACAGATGTGTAGGATGCCAGAATATCCATCGTCAAGGATTCATTATGCTCAGGACAGATCGATCAAAGGAGTGCAATTCCATGCACAGTTCAACAGTGAACCACCCACACATTCATCCATATGGGAGCTCATAAAGAAGTTTGAATGAAATGGATCTATGCTCCTGTGAAAAGAATTGAGACACAGAAGGAAGATTTTTCTAGCAAACATGGCAGAGCATCCTAAAGGACCTAAACCTGAAGCCATACACGATTATGGCTTTAGTTAAAGCCTACAGTCCATGATAAACGTGTATAGTACTGTATAAGATTACTGACGATATCGAAAGTGGTTTACTCAAACCAAACTTCTACTTCATGATCGACAAGGTATGGTTCCACCTCGGAGACTATGTTAATTCACAATATTGAGCTTTTAAAAACCCATGACAAATATTCCAGCTACTACTGCATGATATAAAGATAGGAGTGTTGTGCACTATGTTGGGGACAAGAATCATTGGAATCATTTTCTCCAGACATGATGAATTCATTGGATTACATTGCTGACATCTTTCAGCACTTCATAGAGCAACTGACGCCAGACAAATGACATTTTGCACATTACCAGCAAGACAGCATGACAGCACATGTTCTTTGGAAGCAGTGCACTCAATTTACACATGTGACAGGACTGTCTTGAAGGATCTACGGCTTCTACAGTCACCTGATTTATCCAGTTGTGATATTTATTTATGGGGCAACCTGAAGGTCAAGGTTTACCAGAACAATCCACTTACTCTCGACTCACTGTAACAGAACATATGCAACCCATCACTAACATCCAACGGGACAAGTTACAGCAAGTCACACTGAACGTGATGGACCAGGCTCAAACCTGGTCCATGGCAGTCAACATTTCCAATAGTACCTAAGACAGGGGAACCCATGTAAGTAGGTTTTTGTCTTTCATTTATCTGTATAATATTACCTTATAGATCATGTATTCTTCACTTGATTTTGGTTCGATTTATCTTGGGCCACCCCATATTTTCTTTATCAGGCCAAGAACTAGGTCAGTCCATGTACTTTCCAGATAATTCTTGCAGGTAAAAAATTAAGATTCCATAAATGTAACATAATTAGCGAGGGAAATTAAAAAAAAATACAAATATGGATGCGCAAACTTATATGATTTTTCATACCACAGTTCTAAAGTTAAAAAATAGAATGCTATCTCACCATTTTTCCCAATAAGACCACAAATAATAGCAGTGAGGGCAGCACCCTGTGAAAATCCTAAAATTCCATCAAATGGTCCTTCTTCTGATACAATTTTCTTTAAAGCAATTAAACTATCTTCTAAGCCGATACAAAAATTTGTTTTAAGCTTTGACTGATAAGTGTTATCTTCACTTGTGAACCACCAGCTCCTTTCATCTATAAAAATAATCATATTAACTTAACCAAAGAAACTTATAAAAACCTAATATACAAAAGTTCCTAAGTAAATTTCTTCTCATGATGAGAGTTATCAATATACATCAAGATATTTATCTTTTTACTAATATTTGTGGATATATCTTTTTACTGTATTTGTGGGATTTCAATCTATAAAAATGGCCAGTTAAACTCCAATGGTTATTAAGAAAGTGGTAGCTTGTGGCTGGCATGAAAACATCACCTTTTAGTTACTTTCTACACTTTTATATTCATATTTAGGAAAGATTTGTAGGAGGCCTGGTTTTTCATAATGGGCACTTCACCTATTATCCTTTATATAGTACACATACAAGGTTTGATAAAAAAATACACGTAACTTTAGTTTTTCTCAAAAATCTTTATTCAGTAATATTTATTTTGTCACCTTTCAAAGTACTCCCCTTCAAATATAAAACATTTGTACCAGTGCTTTTTTTCAATCTTTGAAGCAGTTCTGGAACGCAATTTTCAATGTGGCATTTAACTCCTTCACAAATTCTGTCTTTATCCCTTCAATGTTAGCAAAATGTCGTTCTTTTCAGCTTGGCGAATAGAAAGAAGTCACAGGGAGCCATATTCCGTGAATATGGAAGCTGAGGCATCATAACAGCATTATTTTTGGCCAAAACTTCACAAACAAGCAGTGAAGTGTAAGCAGGTGAATTATCATAGTGCAACTGCCATAAATTGTTTCGCCACAAATCTGGGTGTTTTTTTGGATTGCTTCAAGCAAATGGCGTAGAACTTCCAGGTAGTACTACTTATTGACATATCATCTGGTGGCAAGAACTCACGACACACTAAATCACTGAAACAAAACCTTCACACTCAATCGAACTTGATGGGTTTTTTCAGTCTTCAGGACGGTTCCATTGGAACAACTGACCCTTGGTTTTGATGCCATACTCATACACCCATCCATGGTGATGAAACATGGGTGTATGGGTATGACATCAAAACTAAAAGACCCAGTTGTCCCAATGGAACCTTCCTGAAGAGCCAAGACCGAAATCACCAGTTATGATCCATTTGAGCAGTTCTGGATCGTCATTCACTTCATTCAGCAACTCCTGAGCGATGTTCATTCAGCACTGCTTTTGGTTGAAATTCAACAATTCTGGAACAAATTTTGCAGCCAAATTTTTCATGTCTAAACCATCCAAAAAAAATTATTTGGCATGAGCCAAATGAAATGCCAACATTATCAGCAACCTCTCCGATAGTGATTCAATGATTGTCCATAATCATTTTCTTCTCTTTTTTGATGTTGTCATCAGTTGTTGATGTGCTAGAATGTCCAGCCACTCGTCATCTTCAACTGTCTTTATAGGTCTCTTGGAAAAATTTATACCACTTATAAATACTGTTTCACTCATAGAAAAATCACAAAAAGTAACAATCCATATTTTCAATAGGGTACTGCACTTTATTCCATTCTTAAAGCAAAATTTAATGCAAATTTTTTGTTCTACTTTTTCCACAAGTTAAAAATCGGCGTCCATACAAAAACACATGCAGCCTTTTCGAAAGCCAACAGTAAACTTATCATCCAATATGGCTATCTATGTAAATATACATTAGGGATATGTGTACCAACACAACAAAAAAAGAATGTGACAATTGGACTTATACAGAACAGAAAATTTAAAACTTTTTTTGATCAAACCTTGTATTGCAACCCTGATGATCTCTAAGTGCTGCCTATGAGGAACTCTTTCAGACATCCAGGTTGATCTACGTCCAACATAAAAAACTTGTATCTTACATGGTACCTTACTTGACTTTTATATTTTCTCTTCAACAAGCTCAACTGTTATTTTAATTTATGAACTTGCATTACGGTTAATCAAAAAATAACTATATTTAAACGTATGGGTTGGATAAATTACTTACAAAAATAACTGCACTGCATTAACCAAACAAAAAACCAAAATGACATACTAATGTAATGGAATTATTTAATTAGTACAAAAATCTGATTTGTAATTTTTTTCAGTTTCATTTTTACATTCTGTTATATAGTTACACTGAATTACTATATAGTATAATGTATATGAGAAACTACATTAATCAGGTCAAATTTTGCATGTTGGGGTTTTTGTAGATCTTGATGTTTCAAATGACAACTTGATGTTTGAGATCTTGATGTTTCATGACAAATGACAAGTAAAAAGCCCCCACCCCTAAATATGGCAGTTTGAATAAGACCATATAGCATTAAAAAGTACTGTAGGTACCCAAGAAGCATTAAATTATATGAAAAGACGTATCTACCCTTTAACAAACATTTTGAGATACAGGATGTATGAAGTCCACCATGATGTTTCTCTGCCCCCTTGATCAGTTGTGATCAAAATTAAATGGCAACAATACAGAACGTCAAATGTTCAGAAACCAATGTGCCAAACTGGTTCATCTAATCTGGAAATATCAAGTAGAAATCTGGCCGACATGTACTTACTTGCTTACTTATATGTATGTACATACATCCTTCTGGACGTTTTCAATGCTAAAGCTGTGTCTTTTGGTTAGAGGGGAGTCATGAAATATCAAGATCTGCAAAAACCCTAACATGCAAAATTTGACCTGATTAATGTAGTTTCTCATATACATTATACTATATAGTAATTCAGTGTAATAATGTAACAGGAAAGTAAAACTGAAACTGAAAAAAATTACATGAATTACATTACAAAATGTGTCTATAAGCATTATTAAAAGGGCAAGTTTAGAGTTGGTGGACCAGTTTCAGCAATCATAAAATTAAAAAAATTATTCAAAATTTTAAAAATACATATTTTTGAATTAAATAAGATAAATTCTGTTAAATGAGATGCATGTTTTATAATTTGTTAGTCTTTTCTTTTGTTTGAATGACTTTTCAACTGTTTCATTCTACACTCAGTCTGCAAGGCAAATGCCTTATATAAAGTCAGGTAGAAAACCTGTTATGAAAAAAAAAGTTTTTAAAGAAAAAACAATTGCTTTTTTAACCTACTTGTTTTAAAATATCATACATATGCTGATCTACATTACTTATTCAAATTTGCAATCTCAGCCTGAAGTTTCTCATTATTGTATGTTAATTTCCAGTGATATCAGTTTTTAGATCATCAATTTTCCTTGGTTTAAGTTTGAAGACTTCAAACATGAAGAAGTTTTCAAACATGTGCAGACCACAAAAATGTCAAATCTGAAGAATAGTCTGGCAAGATATAATGCAATTCACTTATTCTTGTTAACTTAATAGTTGCATGACTATTACCTTACATGGATGAAACTTCAGATCCACATGTAAAATTTTTCTTTACCTACCGGACTGTCAAATCGGACTTTGACAGTCCGATTTGACTATTCAAAGAGGCAGCATGTTTACAAGTTGATGTGGGGATTGTGTAAAAGCCAGTCTCATTCGTCTGATATTTTCAGCCACTCAAATGGTTACCAAATAGTTGTAAATGAATGGTGTATAGCCTACCAAATGGTTTATTTTTCAAATGTGTAAGACCCGTAATGGTCTTGCAGACAGGAACCACAGAATTTTGACAACCTAAAATAAGAGAGAATAAATAATTCCTGTGTTGTGGTGACAGAATCACCAATATTTAATTTCAATGGGGAATGTATGCTGCTGCTCACTATCCCATACCATGATACAACTGAAATGATAAGTCATTCGTTACAATATAGCATAGCACTGCATGCACCTCTCTGCAAGTGATTTTACAACATTGGTGAGAATTCTAGCAGTTAATTTTGCCAGACCTTATTCAATTATTTATTAAATATTTCAGTGTGAAATACCTGCATTAACACCTGTAACAGCTGTTGGGGCATTCTGAATGGAAACTACATGTGGTGCGTCGGTGAAGTAAAATTCAGCATGTTGCTTTAAATTCTTTCTGAACTGTCCTAATTTTTCTCTAAATACATCTTTATTTTGTCTATATCCATGAAGACATAATATCTGAAAATAAATATTTATAAAATAAGAGAAATTATCACGAGATTTATCAACACAAATAATTTTTGACTAGTTAATGTAATTATTATCCTTTTTCATACATCACTGATATTTTACCATTGATAGACCTCCTATATCTTTATTACATGCTTTAATTAAACTTATTATTTTACAATCATCCTTTCTACTTTTAAATTATGTACATTTACATGCTTGATATTGTTTTGAATTAGTATAAATTAAGTTATAATAAAAATATACAAATAGAATTAAATTATTAAGAATAAAATTGAGAATATCATTAATGAACTGTAATTAAAAAAAGTCTAATTCATATAAAATGTATATGTGCAAGTAAAAGTGTGTTAAACTAAACATCTTACACAATATTAAAAAACAAATTACTTTATCAACAGTATCTGTAATTAATTTGAGTGGTGAAATGTAATAACCAGTATTCGATTGTATTAAACAAATTTTAAAAATTTTATTGCATCATTATTTTTTATTTTGATGATATTTGGTATATAACTAGCCACCTTGCAGTGGTAATAAAATATTTTTTTATATTTTTAGAAAATTTTTCCTTGAGTAATAGACAATTTTCTAACATGCCACTAGGTAAAAACAGTAATTTTCGACACTTTTTCAATGAGCTGTAGAAATTTTATTTTACATCATACAGAGGTCAAAAAGGGGTCATTTTGTTACATAAGCAAATCTTGTAATGTTTACTTAAGTTATGTTTACAAATTGTTTTTTTTTTCAAATTTTAGGCCCAAAATAAAAAATGAAGGGCTTAAAAAAATAACAGACCTGTTTTTTACCTTTTAATTCTTAGGTACTAGTAGTACTTATAAAAAAAATTAAACTATTACAGAGTGTCCTTCATTAAAAAAAGATGGACGCCAAATCGCAGGATTTTGAAAGTGTCTCATTTTTGGGACCCAAAAACCATATGTGGGACAGGTGGCAAAAATCTGAAATGTATACAGCAGTAAGTACCTTTTATGTACTTTAAAACCATATAAAATTTATTTTGTTACTCAAAGGGGTTGATGAGTAATGAAGCCATCAAAACCACTCAAAACACTGTTCCTTCTAACAGTGAAAAATATATCCAAACATTCACAGCATGTATTTTTTCAGATAATAATGCAGACTTACTATACAAAATAGCTTGATAGGTCTATAATGAGATAACTTATATTCTAGATAGTTTGTTACTTAAAGTATGACTCATACACACAAAACATGTTTAAACACAAAAGTGAATAGACATGCATGAACATGAATGTTTGCGTAATCCCGAATATAAACATTGTAGAAGGCTCAGTTACTGTTTTGATTTCAATGTGATATATGTTGTATTGTTTAATACTGTGGTTAGGTAATGTATACTTGTTTATGAAGAAATTTTATTAGCAGTGAACTTCTATTCGATATCTTTTATTTTTAATTTTATTAGAGAAATTTATATTTTAGCTGTAGAGAAATTGGAATAAGACAAAGTGAGGTGCAACTGGTAGTTTTATAATTCATACTAACTGTATTGTTATTGTAAGAACCCTTGAATTTTATAAAAACAGATTATGGAGTTTTCATTTGGCATTCACACTCACACTGAAACAGTATGTTGCAAATTGATTTCAGTATTGCACCATATTTTAGTTTACTGAACAGCAAATAACATTGATATCTTTAAGAAGTGGATGTACTAAAACAAAAAATATCTGTACTTTTCATAAAACTGAATATTTAGATAAATATTTTCGTAATAATGGGAAAACTTGCTCTGACCCATTTAGCTATCACACTAAACCGGTTAAGAAATTTCTTCGAGAAATATCTTTGACACTTTCAACAAGCAATCCAAATTCAAAATTAATTCCAGGAAGAACAGTGTGTACAAAATGCTTTAAAAAAATATAAAAATCACAAGATAATACAGAAAGCGAATCAGAATTTCAAGATATATTTGAGCATCTGTGTGTTATAGTTGAGTCTGTGAATAAAGCTTATTCAACACTTGGCATTTTCCCTGTTAAGGTTCAAAAATGATTGAGCAGCGCAAAGGAACCAATTTTAAAAAATAAATAGCATTGTCAGTTACCAGTAAATTAAATGATTTCTTCAATTTAAATATTTCTACAGAAGAAACCGGTTTAATACCACAAAATTATGCTGACTTAGGTAGGGAATATGAAGAATTAATCATTAAAATAAAGAATAAAATAAAACAGTTACATCAATCCAGCAAAAATCAATATTTTAAGTTTACTACCAAGCAGCTAAAGCATTCAAAAAATTCAAAATGAGTTTAGTGTTTTAGCCCTTCAATCCAATTAGTTAAAACAAGTGGAAAATTGCCACAAATCGGCAAACAGAAACCCAGTCACATAGTTGATGAAAATGTTATTAAATGTGTTGCAAGATTTTTACCAGAATGAGTACAGCCGAATGATGTCAGGCAAGAAGGATTGTGTCTGTAAGACATGCTGACGGGAACAAGGAAAAAACTGTTTTGTAAAGCAATTTAAATACAATAATTAATAACTACACAAGTCTGAATTTAACTAAGGTAATAAAAAAAGATAGTAAACAACAAGAAAAATAAAAGAAAACATCATTTATTAAATATTCTATATTCTTCATTAATTCATATTGTACAACTAGTTCGAATAAAAACAGCAGCTACACAAGTAAAAAAAAAAACAAAACACAAAACAAAACAACTATTATTAATTAAATGCATTGTCATAAACGGTATTAAAATAAAATACCACAGACAAGCGCTCAAGAGTGTTAATCACCGGAATAAATTTGGGCTATACTGTTATATTGTAAGCTGAGTTTTTTTTCTTTTGAGTAGGACTAATTCACAGTTAAGTAGTATTATAGTTTTTGTTTTCAGTTTTTTTTGTGTGTCAGATAATTGTCTTTTTTAATTATTTCGTAATTATAAAGTATGTTCTTTGCATCTATTTCCATTTTAAATTACTTTCCTCATTTCTTCTGATTATGACTAAAAAAATCAGTTATGATTTAATAATCAAAATAAATGTGTTTGTATTTTTTTTTTTGTCTTCAGTCATTTGACTGGTTTGATGCAGCTCTCCAAGATTCCCTATCTAGTGCTAGTCGTTTCATTTCAGTATACCCTCTACATCCTACATCCCTAAAACAGATGAAAATGGTGTACTTAGAGTAATTCAGCTTAGTGTAGATCATGATCTTTCTAATGAAGATGAACTTTTACGTTTATATAATCTTGGTCTTCGATTTGATAATGTATTTAAAGGTAATGTTTTTATAAAAATATTTAATTACTAATATATATAAAATACATAATTACTTTTGTTATAATTACAGACTTATTTTTACAATGTTGGTAATTGATTAAAAAATAATAACAGAATAGTAGTTATCTAGCCAGTTATTGTGTACTGAATGTTTTTCAACATTTTAAATCAAGACATTCATTGTTAATCATACTGTGTTTGATAATCACTGAACTAGAATTCTGTAATTTCCTTTATTTATTTTGTATTGTATTGTATGAGTTGTATTTTTTTTTTGTCTTCAGTCATTTGACTGGTTTGATGCAGCTCTCCAAGATTCCCTATCTAGTGCTAGTCGTTTCATTTCAGTATACCCTCTACATCCTACATCCCTAACAATTTGTTTTACATATTTCAAACGTGGCCTGCCTACACAATTTTTTCCTTCTACCTGTCCTTCCAATATTAAAGCGACTATTCCAGGATGCCTTAGTATGTGGCCTATAAGTCTGTCTCTTCTTTTAACTATATTTTTTCCAAATGCTTCTTTCTTCATCTATTTGCAGCAATACCTCTTCATTTGTCACTTTATCCACCCATCTGATTTTTAACATTCTCCTATAGCACCACATTTCAAAAGCTTCTAATCTTTTCTTCTCAGATACTCTGATTGTCCAAGTTTCACTTCCATATAAAGCGACACTCCAAACATACACTTTCAAAAATCTTTTCCTGACATTTAAATTAATTTTTGATGTAAACAAATTATATTTCTTACTGAAGGCTCGTTTCGCTTGTGCTATTCAGCATTTTATATCGCTCCTGCTTCGTCCATCTTTAGTAATTCTACTTCCCAAATAACAAAATTCTTCTACCTCCATAATCTTTTCTCCTCCTACTTTCACATTCAGTGGTCCATCTTTGTTATTTCTACTACATTTCATTACTTTTGTTTTGTTCTTGTTTATTTTCATGCAATAGTTCTTGCGTAGGACTTCATCTATGCCGTTCATTGTTTCTTCTAAATCCTTTTTACTCTCGGCTAAAACTTGGAGAGTAACTTTTTACTTACTTTCAACTTTGTTGAAATTATGATACACAATTGTAAATTTGTTTACTACACACTGAAAATCAGTATTTAAAAAAATAAAATACTGAATTACATTTACATAAACATGTTCATAAAAACAAATTTCAATCTGTTAAACCTTCAATTTTTAAACCTGTTAATATCAATTTCTGAATTGATATTAAATTTTTCAACACAAAACTTAAATGACATATGATCAAAAGGAAAATAAATTCTAATTAAACACAAAATTTCAATCATTTCATTTTTTCAAAAATGTGTACAAGCATAGATATAAAATTCCATAAGTATTATAACCACATATTTTTTCTTTTTTTTTTTAATGATTATATAAAGAGAAGATATTGATAATTTGCTATTATAACATGTTGAAAATGATTACTCCTTATACAAAGGATTAAAACAATTCACAACTAATGAAATTCACTTTATTAAAATGTTAAGGGCTACATCACCCACTCATATTAACAAATCATCCTACATTAACACTAACAAAAATCAATAGAATTTTTATTGACAACAAAATATTTGCAATTTCAACAGTGCCATATTTACATTACAGAATTTTAATAATTTCTCAGCCACTTGCTAAGTAAACTTACAATCTGCCATTTAACTAGTTCAATGCAATTCCTGATTTCTTCCTATTCTGTGCACTCAACAAATTACATCCACAATCTTCTATGTACATTCCTATTTTTTGATTACTTATTTTACTACCTGTACTTCCTTTTTATTTGTCCTTATCTTAGAAATTTTCTTGCACCAAACTGCTCTTTTACAAATTTTCTTAAAACCTTTTGATTTTGCATACTATCATTGCCTAATTTTTAATATTCTTTTTTTATAATTTTCATAAATTTCTAAAGCACCTCTGCTATTTTCTTATTTCTCCATATTGTTCAAGATTTCTAGCTATAAATAATACATCTATAAAAATATTACCAAATTTCTAAAACAGTGTTTTATAGAGATACATTTCTATTGTTTATAAACGTTTTCCTGGCTCAAGCCAATTGGCTTTTGATAATTTTTTTTATTTTGTCTACGCTTATTAAGTTTACTTACGAAATAACAAAATTTGGCAACTTCAGCTATGTGTATATGTATGCATATATTTTTTTCTTTTACATAACAGGGTAATTCTGAGCAATTACTTGATCATTTTCAGTTTTTTTCATATTTAATATACCAAAGTACAAATGCTTCAAATCAGGGAAACACATGAACTAAATGTCAGAAAGAGGTGATCCATACAAAGTTAAAGTCTGTGCAGCATTATTGATACTCTAGTCAGTTAGCAATCAGTTTTATGAATTATGAAAACCTGTTCGGATGCTAATTCTAATGCAGAAAGAGGTTAAAGTCCTTTGAAAGGAAGTTAGGATTAAAATTAATGTTAGAGTTTTGTGAAAACAGATCAAAAATCATAAACTAACCTTAATAGCTGTCAGGGTCAGCCGTATATGACTGAAAGTGCTCATCATAAGATATTATCCATTGTACACATAACTATTAGCACAGCACATGCAGGGTAAATATCATATAAGATGGTGTAGTATTGGAATACCTTGGTAATTTATCCCTAATCTCTATCCACAAAGTCTAACATTAATCCTCATCTCTTTCCAAAGAATGGATTAGCATCTAAATTACTCACAAAACTGATAGCTAATTGACTAGAGTACTGATAACACGTCGCGGACTTTGACCTTGTACGGATCACCCGCTGTCCAAATCTGCTTACCGACGTTTAGATCTTCTGTTTTCTTGACCCTAAGCTGTCTACTATGAAATATTTAAGTATGAAAAAATTTGCAGTTGACTAAGTAATTGTTCAGAATTACTAACAGAATTTAAATAAAAAGAAACGCATCGCAGAAATATAAAAAAAATGTTTGCGATTGAATAAAGATTGATGTAAGGTTGTAGGCAATAAAGATTGATTTAATTAACAAAACACCACTTTAAAGTATATGAAGACTCAAAATTACTTTAATAATGTTCAAAATAACATTACACTCACTTTCATAATTTAAAGAGCAATTGTACGGGGCTGAACTACCACGTAATTTTAAGTTGGCTACAAATCTTCAACACACATAAACATCAATCTATTACTCTAATGGTTAATATTTAACTACCTGTGACCTATTAATACGACTATTCACATAAGTTGAAACAAGAAGTTATAACAAACTGAAATAAAATGCATAATTAAAATCTGCTTACTTTCATCTTTTTATTTTCCATCTCCAAAGATTTAATAATTCGGTGGTGGTTGTTGAAAAAAGTCAGGAAAGTACAAAAAAAATATGACGCTAATCGCTGCCGCATATATTACTATCAAGGTAAAGTATTAAGAAAAAATAAACCATAATTACATAAGGCCTGTTAAAGTAAATGCGGTTATTTTTCATTTAACACGTTCATCGTACGGCTTCACAATTGTCTGCTGTACCTCTAAGCAACTTATACAAACGATACATCGAATGAATGTTCGATAGTTGCTATTGCTATTCTCTACGGTATGGTAAATTAACCGTAATACGTATTTTTTAAAAGCGTCAATAGTGTACGTATTTTCCTTTATACCAAAGGCTTAGATCTAAGGAAATTTTAATGACTGGAAAGTTGTTAATCTTCCTACCCAAATTAATAAGTTTGATTGACCCGATTGAGAAAGCCAGCTACTGTAAGTATCGTTAAACTACGCCAAATATAGGTGTTTGGCGTAGTATCCCGGAGGTCCCGGGTTCGAATCGCCATCAGGCATGGCATTTTCACACGCTACAAATCATTCATCTCATCCTCTGAAGCAATACCTCACGGTGGTCCCGATGGTTAAAAAAGAAGATAGGTATTAAGACCACGCATTTTGGAATTAAGTCAACATTGAGCACTCTTCTCAATAAAATCTTAATAAGGTCGAACTTGGTATATCCTTGCCAGTGTTCTTTTTATATCATTAAATATTCTTATAAATAAATTTTAATTTACATAAATACAAGGATCACTCACTAATGGATGAAAACAAAAACAGAATTTATAGAAACATCAGAAAAAACAAAATTAATAAATTAAAAGGAGTAAGGAATATTACACTGGTGGAAAGCTTTTCAATCAGATTATTAATTTGTTAAAAATTGTAACAGAATTATAATGTCATTTCTTGAAGAACTAATTATTGTACTGTTACACAAATTACATATTGGTTATATTTGTTTAATAAAAGCAAACATTTGCTACTCACAGCATTACTAATTTTTTTTTACAAATATTACCAGTAATTAATTTATGCAATAATACAAAAAAGTATCTGAAATCATAATTCATCTTAAAATCACCTTACAAATCGAAACATTGATTAGATTCACATTCAGAATAGAACAGTGCATCCTACAATCATCCCCTGATTGTTAAATAATGTGAAAGTAGAATGCGCATACAAAAATTAGCAAATTCAATGTTAAACATTATGAGAAATGCAGTGAATTTATTAATTATTTACAGTAATACAGTGAAGTTTTTAAGAATATTAAAAAGCTGAATATAAATAATAATGAATAATGGAAAACTTTGAAGCCCCAACACTTCTTTGCTTAAAGAGATTTTCAGTATTTTATAATCATTTTCAGTGATTTGTGCTAATATTCTTATCTTACCCTTGCATTAGCTGATATTTGCGCTGACTGTTAGACATACTATTTCAAAATATTCAAGTGTATAATGGTGTTGTTATCTGTGTATGTCTGTGTACAGACATCAAGATTGTTGTCAATATTAATAGACTAAGTAAGTGAGATGGCTGGCAAATGTTTATTATCAAAAATATTGAGCGGTTTTAAGGTTCATTGTATTTCTGAAGCAGCATCCTGATTGACCAGTGTAGAACATTGAGCCCTCTGAGCAGTACAATATATCTATAACAGGGGCATTATTGTATCTGGTGATTGTATTGTATTTGTAATGATTGATCTTGATTTTTCAGAACAATATTATTTTTTAATTTTTTAGAAGAAGCTGAATCTTAGTATTTTAATTCTTTTTAATACAGTATATAAATTTAGTTTAATATCAGATTGGTTTTTACTCACAGTAACCATAATGAAGAAAAAATTACATTCTAATTAGTAGTACCATTCTGTTGTAGAATTACTTATCTGAATTGCATGGTAAAAGCTTTCTTTAATCATTCTTAATGCAACATGAAAAAATAAAAAAAAAATACCCATTGCAAATGCATAGCTTGTTATTGTATTTAGAAATGATTTTGGAATTATAGCATGAAAAAAACTTGCATTAGATATTAGGTGAAACTGGGAGGACTTTGCTGATCTCTATAATTACCTGGAATTGTAGTGTTCACCCTTGGTCCAGAAGGTCCCACGTTTGAATACTAATCAAGCATGGTATTTTTCATATGCTACATGTTTTCATTCCATATTACAGTTGATGACTTGGTGATAAAGGGAAAAAGATGCCCCTCGTCTGTTCCAGAAAAAAAATTGTGACATAGCTTGGCTAAGTTGCTACAGAACCAAAGTGGGTAATTTGTAGTTCCACATAATGGGAATATCGAAATGAAATAAATAAAAATAAGTTTGTTCAAACTATAAAAGTGATTTTAAAAGTTAATAAATGCATTGTGAGTAGGTATACACACTCACATAGAGGTAGCGAGACCTTGTGTCCAGGACACATACTCTGGCTACCTGTATTAGTATAAATTAATTACTTTGATATTTCACGAACAGAAATTATTCCTGGTGTGCAACACTTTGTCCATATGAAGCTCGTCTGTAATTTTTTCTTGGTAAATTGTTTGCTGCCCAAATGCTGTTTTAGAAGCTTTTATGTGATACTTAAAAACATGCATTCACTTATCAAAATAGGATTATATAGCAACACTGAACTTTACCCAACTGACACCAGAGGGTATATAACAGATTCTTTCCATGGGTGTTGTGTTCATATACATTCTGGCTCTCTTTGTAGCTTACATCAGACCAACCATTTCAGGAAGTATCCTGAATCATTTAAAAATGAATTTACAGTGATGTACTTTACTTGTTGAAGTCATTATTCTTATAATCATTATATGCTTCTTAAAAAACATCCTTACCATCAACCGTTAACCCCAAATTCCAACATGAAGAAGAAGGTGAATATGGAAGACGAAGTAAACAAAATCCATATATTCCAGAGTGTTATGGCAAATTTACTTATTAAAAATCTAACTCTTGGCAGTATTTTATTAAGATACTACTTTCCAAGGGAAAACCTCTAATGCTTTCCTGACGATGACTAATTCACGAAGTCAAAATTACATACTCTGGGTTTTATCATTATTTATCTAGAACTCATTCCTGCAGAAGCAATTTTCTATCTGAGGCTTAATAACTCCTACATTCATTCAATACTGACTTCTGCTTCAATGGTCATCATCATAAATTATTAAAAATAAGTATTTCAAATGCTGGGGCAGAATTTCAACTAGATTTTCAGTTACTTTCTTAGGTAAACCAAAATAATTAGTATTCTTTACCAGTTCCTTAACAACTTTACATATTCTTCCTTATTGGCGAGATGAATTACAAAGTTTGGTATACCCTGCATGCACCTAGAAAAGCTCTTCTTTCTCCGGTAATTATCGTTCAGATAATACTTCATAGGATGAATGAGCATACCCACCGGGTTGGTCTAGTGGTGAACGCGTCTTCCCAAATCAGCTGATTTGGCAGTCGGGAGTTCCAGCGTTCAAGTCCTAGTAAAGCCAGTCCTTTTTACACGGATTTGAATACTAGATCGTGGATACCGGTGTTCTTTGGTGGTTGGATTTCAATTAACCATACATTTCAGGAATGGTCGAACTGAGAATGTACAAGACTACACTTCAATTACACTCATACATATCATCCTCAGAAGTATTACCTGAACGGTAGTTACCGGAGGCTAAACAGGAAAGAAAGAAAGAAGGATGAATGAGGATGATATGTACGAGTGTAGTCTTGTACAGTCTCAGTTCGACCATTCCTGAGATGTGTGGATAATTGAAACTCAACCTCCAAAGAACACCGGTATCCACGATCCAGTATGAACACCGGTATCCACGATCCAGTATTCAAATCCGTGTAAAAAAACTAACTTTACTACGATTTGAACGCTGTAACTCTCGACTACCAAATCAGCTGATTTGGGAAGACACGTTCATCGCTAGATCAACTCGGTGGGTTACTAAGGCAAGCTAGTCTTCAACAGGCGCACTATTTCTTCCGATTTATACATCTCCAATTTCAAACCAGTTCAGGCTAAAAGGTTTTTAGCACTTTCTAAAGATTTTATAGAAATTTGTCTCATTCATGACCTTTATACAATGAATTCTATACGGAATGGCGAAGTAAATTTTATAAATACAATCCGAAAGAAATTATGCGAAGATCTTATCAATTAATTTTGTTTAAAATTTTCACTCACTTTCTAACATCGTAAATATAACTATATCATGTATACTCGCAGTATTATTTCAGCGTAAGTTCAAGTCGATGAATACCTTTTCAGACTGTCGAACAAAAAATATCGAATGACCGATGGTTGTTTTATCGATAAGATCGATCCTTCGATAATCTAACCTTGAATTCCTTAGCATAGTGATGGAGTGTGTTTGTAAATCTTGATATATTGTGGTTTTCGTGGTTGGCCGCGTTCTCGTAACTTTTACTTTAAGAATGCCAACTCGTGCTGAGTTACCGAGATCAATGGGTTATGAAGAGCAGTATAGTTGGACTGATGATCTTCCTGTTTGTAAACAGTCAGGCAAGTAGAATGTTTACCTGTGTTAATTATTTTGTAAATTCTTTACCAGAAAATAATTTCACTTTAAATTATATATGTCATATTAGTAATTTGTTAAGTTAGATTTATTGCTACTTTTCATTCTACTGCGTGTGGATTATGTGCCTAGTTTTTAATTACCTTTATATTAAGATGTATGTTGTAGATATTTTAAGTTAAAAATTAACCATTCAGTTGTAAGGTAATAATTAATTATGTGTAGTTTTGGTTTCACAGTTACTGATGACAGAGAATATTTTATTTTTAAGTCTTAGCTTATCAATTTAGAAGTTGTTTTAACTGCTGTCAGTAGAATACTAAATGACCACAAAACACATATTGCAGTTGATAATTCATTTCAAAACTTTAGTTAATGTTTGTTATTGATGTCTGCTACAACTGTCCTTGTATAATTGCCAGTATTGTTGAATATATTATTTTAACTAGTTGATTCTGTGGTTAGCATGTTGGTTTGTAGATTAAGTAATCTAGGGTTTGTAATCAGGTGAGGATTGGAATTTTTCACATATTTTATCTGCCTTATCTCCCTTGTTAAAATATATGTAAAGATTTCCCAATGTCAATAAAAAAAATTAACTATTTACTTATAAAAATTCTGTTATTTTTACACACTTTCAATTTAAAATCTGAACTAGCTCAAACCATTGGTCTTTGCTTTTAATTTTATTTGTCACAAAACAGTAATTTTATGTAATTTTCATTGCTGATTGCCATGTAATTCAAAATTATATGGAAAGATTTAAAAATAAATGAATTAGAAAATTACAGTTGGTCTTAGTAACATGATTGAGTTACTGAAATTTCTGTAATAACTGTTACTTTCAGTTCGTTATGTAGATTTAGAATTTTTCATTAGTTCACTCATTTCTCTTGAGTTCTGAGTTAAAATTTCCGTACCTGTTTTCCACTGGTTATACAAGGTGTGGCTATTAAATAACGATACTAATGTTGTAAAATATTTAATTTAAATTTATAGATATTTAGTTACTATCTTCTTCAATATACACCTTCCTCTATCCCTATAGCACTCCATGAGAATTTTCCATTGTATGAAACAGTGCTGGAAGTCTTCTTCTGTCAGCTCTTTCATGATTTGTGCAGGTTTTTCTTTCACAGCTTCAACGGTCTGAAATGTTCCATTTAATGCAGATTTGACCTTGGGGAACAGATAAAAGTCACATGGTGCCAGGTCAGTTGAATAAGGTAGATGGTCTAACAGTGGGAGAATAATAATGGGCTATACTTGGCTAGAAATGTCTTAACAGACAATGCAGTGTGAGCTGGTGCATTATCCTGATGAAGAACCCATGACTTGTTCTTCCACAATTCAAGTTGTTTTTTTAATATTTTTTCATGGAGTTGAGCAAGGACCCTGAATAAAGACAATGTAGTTAACCGATAGTCAGATTGAATCAGATTACCAATTTTTTTTATAATTTTTATCCGTTTTTTATGTAGAAGGGCTACTCGAGTGAACATCATCTTTAATGTCTTCTCAGCCATCTTGGAAACACTTAAACCACTCAAAAGCTTGTGTATGTGGCATATACCTTTTTTAATAAAAGCTAAGTTGCAGTACGGTGTTTCCAAGTTTCATATGAAATTTTGCGACAATTCTTTGCTCTAATAAAACACTTATCATTTTTTCGGCAAAACAAAAAAACAGATGTTATCTAAACGAAGGCCATGGCCAGACTAATATGTCTACAGAAACGAGTGGTAAAAATCAAAAGAGAAGGCTTCATGCTACACAGCTTCCAGTCGTATGAATTTGGTGCATGCGCAGTTCTGTAGCAGGATTAGTCTCATTATTTAGTAGCCACATCTCTTATTTTAACATTTAAAACTCCTATGTACATAAAAGTAGTTTTAACATACTCATTTTAATTAATCTATACTATATTGTTATGCGAGAATGAAATAAGCATTATTACTTATTCTTTTTATGAAAAAGAATAAGTAAGAGATAGGAAATTACAGACCAATGATTTGATTCAAACTCTGTACTAACTTTTCCCTAATTTTGTGTAATAGAGTTGAGGACTGGTATGATGTACAGTCAACACTATAGGAGTAAGTAGGGTTTCAATCTAATTTCTATTCAAATTATTCTTTGCTTGTATGTAAAAATGTTCTTCATATGGTATGGGCATCCAATCATCAGCTAACCCATTAGATATGTGTTAACTTGATCAGAGGCTCATAGAACTCATTACAATTCACTGTCAGACTTAAAGTGCATTTTACTAGATGAGGTCTCTATTTATACTTGTTTATTTAGTCATTTTTATTACAATCATTTTGCGTGTGTGTTTAAGATGTTTTTACATTAATATCAAACTTTTTAGTGGTTGACAATAAATAATTAAAATTTTCATAGTAGGACTTACTCAGCCGTAATAACTATCTTTCTCAGTGTGTAACCTCCAGTTTTTGCTGGCTGCAAAAAGTGTTTCTAGGCTGTCAACATTTAAAGGAAAAGGTTTAAACAAATTTTAGGGTACGTGACCCTTTTTTATAAGCCGTTTAAAAATAAAACAAATGTGGTATGTACTGTAGTTTGCAAATTAATTCTTTAAGAAATGATAGCTGGTTAAAGTTTTAAGTCATTCTATTTGTTATCGTATTAGTAAAACTAGAAAGGCAAACTTGTAAGATATTAATAACCAACTGTGAAATTTCTATCACTGTTTGGGCTATTTTGATACAAAGCTGTTTGATATAAAAGAAATGACAATAACGCAGTATTATTTAGAAATCAGCTGATAACTAATATAAAAAAACTGCCAAAAATTAAACTATCAAATTAATTATTACCTCTCGTAGACTAAATGCTCAAACTGCTCACCCACATTTTCATGAATATTAATAGGGATGTTGTTAAAAAGCTCTTTTAATTTTACCCAGTATCTATGTGTGACATATAACATGTTAATCCTCTGTCTCAGTTCTTAAAAATGTGGCTTAAATTTATGGATGTCACATGTAAAGTACTTCCAAAATAAAGGAGACAAATCTAATGAATCAGCTGGCCATTAAATACTTCCTCATCAACCTGTTTTTGGCTTGTTATCAATGATGAGTAAGTCTTTTTAAAGTAACATAGCAAACATATTCAGCCAAAATTTGTAAAAAGTTGGCAATATTTTAGGAACTTTGGTTAAGAAGATTACGATGACCCTTACAATATACGTAAGATAACCTTGTTAGATAACCTTCTAACAAAGCACATATTTATGTAAACATAACAATCAGGTGTATATTAAATTACATCTTAATTAATATAATTAAAATTCCACCTTAATTATAAAATAAACAATTCGTGGTTGCAAATTTATTCTCTGTACAAAGAATATATAAAGCACTGTATGTACATAGAATGGTAGAATTAATTTTATAAATTAAATTAAATAATCTCATAGATGCAGGACATGTAATGATATTAATCACATGCAAATCTTATACATAGTATTGTATAAAAACGTCTTTTCAAACATTCATAGGCATATCCTGACTGGCAGTAGAACCTATAAATGGATTTCATTATCTAGGCCTGAAACAATGAATTTGTGCCTGTCAAAACAGCAGGGCTTCAAGTGGATAACATGGGTTGTGCTGTGTTGGTGTTTAGGGAAATTTCTGTCAAAATACTTTTAATCCAAAAAAAGTTATTAGTTGATGTCACTGTAACCCTTACACAATAATTGTTGATTTTAGGGGCTTTGGGTGTGGTGGTGCACAGTTTAGAAACCACTGATGTAATGTGTAAAAGTTAAAATAGTATGTAAGAAGTAACAATAAAAATCTAAATGTTGGCATGATTGTGCGGCTGCAACCATACAAGTTTCAAATCCAACTCTTATACCCCCAACTAATACATATTTTGTTTAAATTCAACCTACATTTGATTATATTTCTTACATTAATTACTAAGTTTTTCCTCAAATTCTTCTTGAAACATCATTTTTATCTTTGTCAACCCACTTAATTTTCAGTGCTATTCTAACATGCATGTTATTGTACCAGCATACATATTATTCATAATCAAACTATCTATGTAAGTCTATTCTTTTTTATTTTAATGTTATATAGGTACCGATCTTTAATATATATTTATCTTTAATGTTGTTGATGTTGTTTAATTGTTGTTTAAAATGTCCTTTGTTTTGATTTTAGGTGTTGGATACTCAACTAACCAGATTTATAGAGAAGATGGACATAGACGTGAAGAACATCCATTTGAAGATACTAGTTTTCATTGTAGAGTAGATGATAATACTTGTCTTTATGGAGTATTTGATGGCCATAATGGTGTTAAAACTGCTAAATTTGCACTTGAAAGTTTAGCTTCTGAAATTCTTCTTGATACTAAACTGGGAAAAAAAACAAATGATGATGAAATACGAGAAGCGTTAGTGTAAGTTTTGTATTTAGGTTTATAGTGGTAGACTACTAGAAGAAATAGTGCCAAACTAATAAAAAGATGTCTAATTATGAGTATTATTATAACCTGGTTTTAATTACTAGTTATAGTTGTAATTAGCAACCATTTGGATAACTGTAATTAGTCTTATGTAGTAAAAGGCTATTAATCTCTTAGTATTAAGGCAATTAAAAGGTTATTAATCTCTTTTGTTTATTTTAAAATGTCAGTTTCACTTGAAGTGTTTACCACAGAAGAACAGTATGCTGTGATAAAATTTTTATTTTCTTAAGGTATAAAATCCACTCAAATTCACTTGCAGATTTAAAAACAGTGTATTAATGTTTGTTTGGCCGAAATTTATCGCCAAACTGAATTTGTTTTGAAAAATAATATTGTACAATCAACAGTGAGTATTATTATGACATACATTATTAGTCTTATATAGTCATAGTTACCTTTATGATTCTTTAAAATAAAAAAATCATTGATGAATCATTAATGTTAAAGGAATAAAACGTTTCTGTATTACTTAAAAAAAAAAACATTTGTTAGTAACTTAAATTATAAATATAATATAGTATTTATGTATTATATTCCAATAAAATATATTGGAATGTCAGAAGGATATGATGGACGACACATGTATACATGCACGCACTCGCACATACACACACACAATTCTCTCTCTTTCTCCTCCCCTCTTTCTCAATGGTACAATATTTGATCCGTGAGGAGTGGTAATCAATGGATTGATTAACCTGTTTGTTACTCCATTACCAACCTTGATCTTTTTTTTATGTGAATAATTACTATTGGAATTAGGTAGATGGCAGTGTGTGCTTCAAGTATATAAGTACCTGGAATCCCATATGTGTGAGCGTGTCTAGGGAATCTGGTTCGAAATTTGAGAATTAAAGGCCTTAGTTAGCATTAATATACTAAGCAAAGGGCTATGTAGTACTTTTGTTAGTATATATGCTTGTATGTGTTTCTGTGTATGAGAACTGAAACTTCAATTTTGTTTGCTTTGCCATTTTCAGTAGTGACTTTGTTTGCTGGGGAAACTATAACAGTCCTCACTAATTACATGTATGATTATGCTTGGCAAAGTGTGACTTTTATTTTTGAACTTGGAGTTTGAGTGATATGTGTATCATGTCAGATCATTAACATGAATTGAAGTTTTGGCATAGGGTGACTTATTTTTGAGCATATGCAATTTGAGTGATTTATGTTTCATGGTGAATCACTAACATGAATTGAAGTTATGGCAGTATTAGACAAGACTGAATTTGTCAATCATTAGGCGACAGTATTTCTTTCTAATTGAGGATAGAATCTGGCTGCTATCCTCTAATTCTTGGTTTTTTATGATGCATAAGGGCTTTTTGTTGCAACTAAATCATTGAGTAGACTAAAACTGTCTTTTAATCGTTAACAATACTTACATTTTAGGTAAAATTGTTGTTTGTAAAACACCTCTCTTATTTTTTTATAATTAATAACTTAATTTTATAATGGCTCCATAAAAATGATTTTATAACATTTTAATGGATTTTTCAGGCAAGCGTTTGTAGCTGTTGAGAAAAGTTATTTAGAATCTATTGATGATAGACTTGCGGAACGAACAAGTTTAATATATGAAATTCCAGAAGGAATAAAACCATATGAAGCATACAAAAGCCATCCGCATGTTGTAAGTAATTTTGTTTCATTTTAATTTCTTATAGGATTTGTATATTATTATTGTACTTATTATTATTATATATGCCATATAAAATGTGTATACTAAACTTAAGTAGCTAATAAAAAATTAAAAACACCTTTATTTTTGTCTCTTGACAAATAATTTTTAGAATGTATAGGGTAAATTTATCAATAAAATTGGATAATAGTTTGTAATAAAAATCTACTTGTGTTTTGTTTGAAGATTTTTGTATATTGATTTTCAATGTTACTACGTTAATCAACTTCAGGATTCAGTATTCTAAATTAGTTGTCTTTATTGGCATCCAAATTGCTTAATGAGAGGGTCATTCAGTAATTAAAGAGATAAATGGCAATAATGGAAAAAATATTTAATAGAATAAACTGAAACTCTTTGTTCAAGTTGGCACCCCTTACATGAGAATATCAGGTGTTTAAAAAGAATTTCAATTATTAATCTCTTTTGTTTATTTTAAAATGTCAGTTTCACTTGAAGTGTTTACCACAGAAGAACAGTATCCTGTGATAAAATTTTTATTTTCTATAAAATCAACTCAAATTCACTTGCAGATTTAAAAACAGTGTATTAACTGTGAAACTTTTTATATGGGTTGAACAGTCTAAATCAGGAAGAATAGGTGTCACTGATTTTTATCATAGTGGAAGACTGGTGGAAGTTTAGACTTTAATGCTTTGTAAAATTGCGTTACTCATAAGGACAAACACATCAAAATTTGGGGTATTGCTGACATTTGTAGTGTGATTATTGGGACTATCCATTCCACTATCCATGATAAGCTGAATTACCACAAAACATGTTCAAGGTGGTTTCCAAGAAAATTGACTCCAATCACTAAGGTACCTGATTTCAGATTGAAGAGATCTTAAAAAATATTTGGGTGAAGATAATGCTTTCTTTCATTGCATAATAACTAACTTGTGATGAGACTTGGATTCATTATTTTGAGCCATAATCCAAACATCAGTATGGAATGGAAACATCTGAGTACACATGTCAGGGAAAAATTCAAAATCTAAACGTCAGCTGTAAAATGATGCTAATGGTGTTTTGGGAATAATGTTTGTTTGGCCGAAATTTATCGTCAAACTGAATTTGTTTGGAAAAATAATATTGTACAATCAACAGTGAGTATTATTATGACATCCTAGAAAATAACAAAGGCCCTTGTAGAGTATTAGAAAATTTGGATGACACTGAAGAAAATTAATTTAGAATGATATCTTTAATTGATGAATCTTGTGCCAGTGAAAACTAGTGTAGAAAGTTTTGAAACAAAGCATTGAATTATTTCACTATTTCAATTAATAATAGTGGTAATAATAATTTGTACTTAATAGTAATTAACTAATAAATTAATTGGCTTTCTTTTTATAATTTTGAAAAAATGTATCCTTTTTCTTCTGAAGAAATGGTTTTTTTTTGCAGTTTTTTCTCCACAGTTATCCAAAGTATCTCTGGTTTTAATTTCCATTTTTTGTAATTTCAGGTCAAATACTATTTTTACTGCACTCTTGACCTGTTCAATGGTGCTACATAAAAACTCTTTGAAAGGACGAAACAGAATAATTCGATGGTGAGAGATTGGTAGTGTATGGTGGATATGGCAATACTCCCAACCCAACTTTAGAATAGCTTCTTATGTCTTGTGAGCAGTACGGGGGTGGGTATATGCAGAAGAATTATGTCTTTTGAGAGAGAATCAGGATGTTTTATCCTTATTACGGGCTTTACTTTATTTTCTAGCATGTCATGTTAGTACTCATCTTTTTTAAATTTTATTATGGGAACATTTCATTTTAGATCCTGGACAAAGTGGTAAACTGTCCCTTGATCAAAGTTATTCAGAGGTAGTCTCTCTATGGATTGATTTTCTCCTTCCTCATCCCTCCTTTTTCCTTATTCTTTCTTCTTTCTTTCCTGTGAGTGCTGTGGGAGTTAATTTAGTCACTCTGGTTCTTGTACTCTGTAAAATTGTCAAAGGGGTTCTATCTGTGAGTGGGGTAAAAAGTCAATTTAATGTCTCCGGGTGAAACAAACCACCAAAAAAACAATAATAATAAAATAAAAAATTTGGGTATTTCAAACCAAACAGGAATTTTGTTAGTTTAAGCTGTTTGTGAGAGTTCATAATTTTCTGCGTCCGTTTTCTCAATTATCTGTAGTAATGGATTATTAATAATTTATTGAAAATTTCAGCATTAATGTGTTTTATGACAGAAATTATTGCACTGAAAAAAATTCCTCAGATTACTGAGGAATTTTCTATATTAAACCTATTTTTTTGTGTATAAACTTTTATATTTACATCATAACCAAATTACCTGTCCATATAAAATTGAAAGTAGCTTTTTTCTATTTTGAGGAACTGTATCTTTTTTCCTGTAAAGGGATATTCATTTTTGTTTGTAGTAGTGAATTATTTTTTATTTTCTTCCAGTGTCTACAGAATTTTCACTGAAGACATTAAATCTTTTTGGTGCTGCTTGATTTACAGCTCTGAATAAATGAGACTTTTTTCTTGCAGTATAAGGGAGATATCTTTGCAAATGCTTTAAACTTCACTAAGAAACGTGACTAAGCCCAGTCATCAGTTGGAATCAATGACTGTGAAAAACAACAACAATAATAATAATAATAAACAGTGATTGTATACAAAACAGAATTTAAAGTAATCGTCAGAATTTTTTTTACAGGTAGTTAAATATTGTAAACTAGAATTCAGTCTCATGGACAAAAGACATTAGCATGACTGCTAATCGTAACATTTTTAACAACTAGTCTTGTATTAACAACATTAGTGCAATAGATAAGACAAGTATAAAGTTCTTTCACTGCAAATACCTTTGTTATCAAAGTTAAAACTACCTAACAATTTATGAATGAAATTTAATATGTTACTCTTTTACCTTTATTGTAATGGTAACTCATCAAACCACTTCTTGTTTTCATTGACTGGTATTACTTGTGATGTCACCTTAATCGCGATGGACGTGTACACACTAGAAACTCGCTCCTTCACTGACCTCACAGATTACTCTTGCTTCAAACTCACATAATAACTACTCGCTTAGAACTCTTTCACCGAACTCTCTTGCAGACTCTTTGTCTGCTGGTCTTCCCCGGAGTATTTATACTCCTGTCCTCTTTATCTGCAGGACCGGACCCAACTCAAAGCATGAGAATGATCATCCACCCTCACATTTTCCCATGAGATTCCTACGCTGTCCAGTAACCTTTCTCATGGAACAACATCTGTTTAAGTGTGTCAGCAGGCAGTATTACAAAGGATGATTGTTAAAGTGATCTGTTAGCTTTACTAAAAGGGTTTCTTTTAGCCTGTGTCTGGATTCCTCCCACTATTATATTTTCTATTACTTTCTTCTTAATTGGCAGGAATCTGTTGCTCAGGTCTGTTATACCGGTCTTCTTACAATATCATACATAAACATGTGTGCTAACAATCAAATCAAATACTGCAACTTAATTAATAATTTCATAGTCTACGACATTTATGCTTTACATGCATATGTTGTTGATTAGTCAGACATGTTATGAGTTTTAAATAAAAGGCTATTTTTATTTTCACACAACTAGTGCTCTCATTTGAGTAGGTAGCAGATATATGGGATGACTCAGTGACATAGTATCATTATAAGATGACTTAGTATCATTGTCATGTGTACTTGCTTGTAAAAAGAGTTGTGGACTATAAATGCCTACAAATATAATTTATATTGTCATGTTATATATTCCTCTTTCATACAAGTTTGTTAAGTGTTTGTGTTATTAATTCATGATACATTTTCATTAAAAAAAACATGTATACATTAAATTCATAAATATTGTAAATTCTGTAAATTTTGAATATTTTTTATCAAGGATATTCTTTTAATATTACAGTTAATTAAGAAATTAACATGCTATGCTTTCTGCAGGTAGAAAAACTGAATTCACTCAACTATGAATTGTCTTGTGGTACTTCAGCAGTTATAGCGTATGTGACAAACGGTCTTTTATTTGTTGCTAATGTAGGAGATAGTAGAGCCTTATTGTGTAAAACAGATGAAAATGGTGTACTTAGAGTAATTCAGCTTAGTGTAGATCATGATCTTTCTAATGAAGATGAACTTTTACGTTTATATAATCTTGGTCTTCGATTTGATAATGTATTTAAAGGTAATGTTTTTATAAAAATATTTAATTACTAATATATATAAAATACATAATTACTTTTGTTATAATTACAGATTTATTTTTACAGTGTTGGTAATTGATTAAAAAATAATAACAGAATAGTAGTTATCTAGCCAGTTATTGTGTACTGAATGTTTTCAACATTTTAAATCAAGAAATTCATTGTTAATCATACTGTGTTTGATAATCACTGAACTAGAATTCTGTAATTTCCTTTATTTATTTTGTATTGTATTGTATGAGTTGTATTTTTTTTTTGTCTTCAGTCATTTGACTGGTTTGATGCAGCTCTCCAAGATTCCCTATCTAGTGCTAGTCGTTTCATTTCAGTATACCCTCTACATCCTACATCCCTAACAATTTGTTTTACATATTCCAAACGTGGCCTGCCTACACAATTTTTTCCTTCTACCTGTCCTTCCAATATTAAAGGGACTATTCCAGGATGCCTTAGTATGTGGCCTATAAGTCTGTCTCTTCTTTTAACTATATTTTTTCCAAATGCTTCTTTCTTCATCCACCCATCTGATTTTTAACATTCTCCTATAGCACCACATTTCAAAAGCTTTTAATCTTTTCTTCTCAGATACTCCGATTGTCCAAGTTTCACTTCCATATAAAGCGACACTCCAAACATACACTTTCAAAAATCTTTTCCTGAGATTTAAATTCATTTTTGATGTAAACAAATTATATTTCTTACTGAAGGCTCGTTTAGCTTGTGCTATTCGGCATTTTATATCGCTCCTGCTTCGTCCATCTTTAGTAATTTTACTTCCCAAATAACAAAATTCTTCTACCTCCATAATCTTTTCTCCTCCTATTTTCACATTCAGCGGTCCATCTTTGTTATTTCTACTACATTTCATTACTTTTGTTTTGTTCTTGTTTATTTTCATGCGATAGTTCTTGTGTAGGACTTCATCTATGCCGTTCATTGTTTCTTCTAAATCCTTTTTACTCTCGGCTAGAATTACTATATCATCAGCAAACCGTAGCATCTTTATCTTTTCACCTTGTACTGTTACTCCGAATCTAAATTGTTCTTTAACATTATTAACTGCTAGTTCCACGTAAAGATTAAAAAGTAACGGAGATAGGGAACATCCTTGTCAGACTTCCTTTCTTATTACGGCTTCTTTCTTATGTTTTTCAATTGTTACTGTTGCTGTTTGGTTCCTGTACATGTTAGCAATTGTTCTTCTATCTCTTTATTTGAACCCTAATTTTTTTTAAATGCTGAACATTTTATTCCAGTCTACGTTATCGAATGCCTTTTGTAGGTCTATAAACGCCAAGTATGTTGGTTTGTTTTTCTTTAATCTTCCTTCTACTATTAATCTGAGGCCTAAAATTGCTTCCCTTATCCCTATACTTTTCCTGAAACCAAATTGGTCTTCTCCTAACACTTCCTCCATTCTCCTCTCAATTCTTCTGTATAGAATTCTAGTTAAGATTTTTGATGCATAACTAGTTAAACTAATTGTTCTGTATTCTTCACATTTATCTGCCCCTGCTTTCTTTGGTATCATGACTATAACACTTTTTTTGAAGTCTGACGGAAATTCCCCTTTTTCATAAATATTACACACCAGTTTATATAATCTATCAATCGCTTCCTCACCTGCACTGCGCTATAATTCTACAGGTATTCCGTCTATTCCAGGAGCCTTTCTGCCATTTAAATCTTTCAATGCTCTCTTAAATTCAGATCTCAGTATTGTTTCTCCCATTTCATCCTTCTCAATGGGAGGATGAGTTGTATATATTTTTGAAATTTTTGCTGTTGAAATTTTTATTTTTTTTATTGCTTTGTTTACAAGAAATCCCCAAAAAGGTTGTTTTAATTCTTCATAATGTACAAAAATAAAAATAAAACGCTTTATATATTGTCTTCTTTTAACCAATTAATTAACAGAACAAAGTCCATTTATTTTAACATAACAAAAGAATTATACAACAGTGTTGTAGAAATAGAAACAATACATTAAATTTCAGAATAAATTTTTTTCCTAATGTGTATATCGTAACCTGTTCAAATAGTGAACAATAAGCAACACCTCCCCCATGGCTCGTAAGATGAGGATGATTTTTATGACACGTAAATGAGGTGTAGTTTTGTAAGACTCAGCCCGAGCATTCCTGAAACGTGTGGTTAACTAAACCCAAACCATGATACTACATCAGTATCTTCTGTCTATTCAAATCCATATAAAAGTACCAACTTTTACTAGGATTTGAACCTGAAACCTTCACCTTCAAAATTCAGCTTTTAAGTGATTAGTGATGACAAGTTTACCACTAGACCAGCCTGGTGGGCTTCAGAATAAATTTTGAATAGTTAATTATCTTTGTTTAATAACCATACTAATATTATTCTAATTAAAAAAAAACAAACAGATAAAGCATCATAAATTAGTTACAATTAAGTTAATTAAAAACAAAATTAAACCATCTTAATTAAAATTACCACTGCTTGAAATCTAAAACTTGTGAATTTTCTTTTAGTGTTAATAGATGTATGGTAAATTCCTAATTTGTATTGTAAGTTAATCATCGCTGATGATTCTCTTAGTCAATGTTGACCGTATATTATAAATTGGAATGGTTCTTGATAGTTCTACAATGCTTTTTGTTTTGAATGAAAACAAAACAGTCATTGTTTGAGATGACAGGCATTGACTGCTTTGTTTATTTTGCTGTATGAGAATGGAACTTTGTAGAGTATGAAAAATGCTGTGTCTGACCGGGATTTGAACGGAGGATCTCTGGTGAAAGTCCAAGATGCTACTACTCTGTGTGAAATGGATGTTTATAATTTTATAAACAACATTAATGATTCATTTTGTTTAATATTGATTTATTTTATTCTATTCATAGTTATTGTGTTTGTTTTGGTGCACATTTGTTTTTCTGTGGTGTGTTATAAATAAAATAATGAAAATTAGTTAGTGAATATTCATGAAAGTTAAATATATAAATGCCTCATATAGACTTTTAATTATAATTATTTATTATGTCAAATCAAGTGATTCTTGATTTCTATTTTGTTTATCAAATATGTTCATAACAACCTGTATTTCTTTATTTATTTATTATAAGGATAGAGGTGGTGTTAAATGGTTATATAAATTAAATTGTAAATAAAAAATGTTCAAACTATTGAAAATAAAAAAAATCGCTAAGATTAAATGTGGATTTCAATTGTTAAACATTCTTTATTATTACTCATTACTGAATCTATATATTAGGTGTGTTTGTGCATGCGCACACATGTGTGTTAGATTGGCTTGCTGAAAAATGAAGACTTTTTTTAGTAGAAACACTTTAAAATAGAAGTCCTTAGAGATGAGAATGTACAACCTTGGATATTAAAATTATATAATGACGTCTCAATTGATATTACTAGTAGAGTATAACGTTTTAGTAAGAGTATAATTTTATAATGATTATTAGGTTTTTGTAAAAGTAATTTATTTTTATCGATCTGTGTTAGTGAATACCCAAACACATTTATTGTGCTACAATTTCAATTAAATGATTAGTGAATGAATCTACGTATAAAATATTCTACTGAGAATATTCTTATTGATAATAATTTATAACAAATAAAAATACATTATATTTGTAGTTATGTATTTATGTAAATTTATTATTTATAAATTACAGTTTAAAATATGCACATTAAATATTTAATTTATTTTTGAACTATATAAATAAAATGGAATTAATAAAGAAAAAAAATTACAATTGTATGCAAATTAGGACTTGAATTACCTTGCTTCATAGTACTGTATAATAAAAAAATTGGAATAAATTTAAAAAAAAATTAAATAGGTTTACGTATGAAAATCTGAAGTATTAAGAATACATAGTTTTTATGATACCTATGAATTAGTAAAAAAGTTATGACTTAGGTGAAAAGTTTAGAGTGGGTGATGCAAGTAATGGCATTCAGTAAGTAAGTATAAATATGATGGGTGCAGTTAAAACAGTGGACTACCCTGATTAACCCTGCTAAATCAGCTGTTCTAAGAATGCCTGGACCTTAAAGAGAGACCCAGTGCTTAGAGCTATGCATCCTTGTTGTTGTCTGCTAGAGACCTGTCATGGGCCAAAGTGGGGACTCAATTTTTTGTGTGTTGACTGCCCAACTGAACTGCCTGCCAGACAATCCAGGACATTGTAATTTCTTCATCAAAAAAAATTCACCGGATAACTGAATTCACATAAGAGTATAGCTCTATCTTGTATGCATCTTTAGGCTATGGTTAAAATACATTATCAAAAGATATGATTATTTGTTATCTGAAGGTTTTTGATTTTTTGGTTTCATTTATTTATTCATTAACGTATCAATTTTGTTGTAGACTACTTAGTTGGTGGACAAACTAGTTCATCTGTTTCTGTATGGTTTTTACAACTGAGAAACCACACATTGTTCTTTAAAGCAGGTTTTGTTCAATTTTAATGACAGGTGTATTCCCAGGGTGTCTTAATTTTAAGTTCTTTCAAACAGCCACTGCAGATTACATGATACAATAATTATTTTATTGGTTTCGCTCCACTTTTTTACTTGTTTTTCTGTTCAGAATTTGAAGAAGAAGCTTTCTTCAGCTAAATCTTTTGCAACTGAATGCAAAATTAATCTAATCGTCCTGTAATAATGATACTTTACAAACACACTTTCTGCAGTTGAAGTCATGGTTATTTTAAGAAAGGCTTCTGGCCATATCCCACTATTGTAGGTTGTATTACATCATCTCTTTATCATCATTTAGTTTCATATTAAGAATTTCATCACTCTTGTAATTATTCTTCATTAAGACATTTAATCATTTCTGTTGGTATCTTATCTATTACTGCAGCTTTTACAGGAACATACTTAATTTCTTTTATTGCTTGTAAGACTCCTGATTTTAGATCACTACTTCTGCTTCATCCTCTTCTGTTTGAAGCTGATCCTTTATAAAAGATCATTTGGCTTTCTATTAGATTGGTTCAATTCTACCTTGTATTTCTACCACATTTTAAGTTTATATTTCTCTTTACTTGAGATCTGTTAGAAAATACCCAAACTTAATTTTTTTAATCATTATTATTAATTTTACAGATTATTGGTCCTTTTCCCCTTCAAATTACTCCCCTCCCTACTCACACTCATTTCCCAGCGGTGTTTCTACTTTGTGAAGCAGTTCTGGATAGCTTCATTTGAAATGGTCTTTAAGATCTGTGACGAATTTGCTTTAATGTTACTAGTTTCAAAATGGTGTCCTTTCACTCTGATTTTAATTTTGGAAATAAGAAAAAAATAGCAAGGAGCCAGGTCTGGCGAGTAGGGAGGCTGAAGGAGGAAAGTCATATGATTGTCGGGACAAAACTGACGAATTGACAAAGTTGAGTGTGCAGGCACATTGTCATGGTAAAGGAACATGAGTTGCCTCACCGTAACTCTGGTCTCTTTTTGTTGATTTTTTCACGTAACCACTGGAAAATGCCTTGATAGTATGCATAGTTCACTGTTTCACCTTGTGGCAAGAATTCAAAATGCAAAATTCCATTAAAATAAAAAAAAAAAAAACAGAGAGTATCACCTTGAAATTGGATCAAGACTGACATTCTTTACTAGGACATGGAGATTTTCTGCCAATCCATTGTGATGATTGAACTTTTGTCTGAATGTCTTAGTCATCAACTCATTTTTTGGTTCCTGTTATGACTCTTTGCATGAATGTTTTATTGTCACTGGCTTGTTCAAGAAGTTACTGACAAACGTCCACTTGATGTTCTTTCTGCTATTTGGTCATCAGATGAGAAACATACTTTGCTGCAACTGGATACATACTCAATTTTTCAGTCAAAATGCCATGGCATGATCCGATTAAGATGCTAACCTCTTGTGCAAGTTCTATTACAGTTAGTGATTTGTATGCAGCAGATCATTGATTTTCTGAATGTGGGTGTCATCAGTTGAAGTCAAAGGCCTTCCTGGTCGAGGGTCATCTTCAGTTGACTGATGACCACTTTTAAATCGTGAAGACCATTTGTAACATTGCATACATCCCAGAACATCATTTCTGTAAGCTTGTTTCAAAAGTTGAAATGTTTCTGTGAAAGTTTTCCCTAGTTTCACACAAAAATTTATGTTGTATTGTTGCTCCTTAAAATTGTACATTAAAAAAATTGCTTCTAACACCTACACATGTTGCACAATAACATGAAAACTAAATGAGATATCACAATCCAAGAACATGTGGTTAAGAGGAGGTTATATGGAACACAATGCTGCCAATTGCACATTACTAAATGTCTTCATTGGCGTTTAATTAAAAATGTTCCGTTATTTTCTGAACAGACCTTGTACAACACTGCCATTTCTACTGCAGTTTCTTTATTGTATATATGCATTTTTCCAGTTATCCAATGATATTGTTCTTTTTTCATGCATTAGTTCTTATTGTTCTTTTCTCTCTGAATCTTCTGCATCTGAAAATTTTGTCTTAATCCATTTCTCCTTTGCTTTTAAATTACTCATTTTATTCATTAATCAAATTTCGGTAGAGCCTACTGTCTTCATCATTTCTGCTTTTGTATTTTCTTTTGCCTTCTGTTTTTTCAATCATCTTTCTGGTAAACCATGGATTTTTTATTCTTTTCTTAATGAAGCAAATTGTTTATTCTGCTGCCACTTTTCATATTCGCTCAAAGTTCATTTCCACTGCTGAACTATTTCTTCCCTTCAATAGTCTAATTAATTTCTCCTCTGCTATCCCTTTTCCAGTTATTTTTTCCAGATCCATTTATTTGTTTTCTTTATTCTTTTGATTCCAGTACTCTTTTTATTACCTCTTAATGTATTTCTTGGTAAATCAATCAATCCTATGAATATTATTTTGTTCTTCAGAGGATATATGTTTTGTAAATTTCTTTAGTTTAGAATTGTATTTGTGTTTTTTTTTCAGGTTCCAGACTTGGTAATCAAAAGAACACAAGATGTCTGGGTAATTATCTAGTAAAAGGTGCTTATAAAGAATTTGAGGAACTAGCAGCTGCTACTTCAGAACCTATAACAGCTGAACCAGAAATTCATGGTGGTATAAAATTGGATAGTTCTTGCAGGTATTACAAAAAAAATTGTTGTACTACATATTTTATATATATGAATTACTTATTATTTACTTACTTATGTAATAATTTACTGATTTATCTTTTATTAATTTTATATTTTTATCTATTTGTAACAGTGTTTTGATTGATTCTTATAAAAAAGCTGACAACATAGTTGTAATACTTTTCTGGAACTGGTTATTTATTCTTGTATAGTAGAAAAATAATATATGAAAATAAACCAAAGAATTAAAAAAAAAATCAGTATTTTTAAATTTTTTATATTTATTTATTTAAAAATTTTTTAAATTTATTTTAAAATTTTTTCAGTATTTTTGATTTCCCACCCATTGCTTTTAAATTACTGTTCTTAATTCATTAATCAAATTTTGGTAGAGCCTCTTCATCTTTCCTGCTCTTATATTTTCTTCTGCTTTCCATTTTTTCCTCCCCCATCCAGGTATTACTCCCAAAGTATTTTTCTTGTGGGTTACTTGCAGTTCTACTATACTTGGGAAGACATAAAAAAGATTCCTTTAAAAATATGTAATAAATAAAAAAATACATTTTTTTTTATTTTTAGGGAAGCAGGAATTTTGGGGCAAAATTAAAAAAAATGCTAAGATAAGCATGCATGTGTGTACTGAGCTTAATATAAAGTTGGATTACGTTTGCAAAATTTGGAGAAAATTAACCCTAAAATACTATCTATCTTACCTTCTGGAGATATTGACTGAAAAAGTTTACCAACAAATTGCCTCATATACACGAGTCTCTGTGCCAAATCTCATCAAAATCAGTTTATCCAGTCAAATGTTATTAAGCTTCAAACATGCCAACAATGTACATATGTAGGTATATACATTCAAACACCTTCCACTTTTTTCTTTTTTGTTTTTTGGGGTCCCTGGGATGTGAAACATATAAGTCAGTGATTCCCAAACTGTGTGCCATGGCCTCTGTATAGGTGTGCCGTGAAATGTTGCAAAAGCCTCATAATTAATTGAACCAAGACGTTTGTAATTGTTAATTTAATGTTAATAAAGTAAAAAAATAATAATGATACATGAGTTTTATTTATTTTTATCTGTTACTTTCAAGTAGTCATAATTTTATTCAGGATAGGGCGCCATGGAAAAATTTTAATTGAAAAAGGGTGGACTTGGAAAAGTTTGGGAACCACTGATATAACCCATTTTTTAATTGATTACCATACTTTCCTTCTTGCAGAATAGCTCTAAAGCTGTGATGCCCGGAAAGTAAAAATTGATGATGAGTGTGTGGATACTAAAAAAAAAATATAATCAAAACAAAATACTTATGAAACTAGTTTGTTTTTTTGAAAGATATAAACTTGTTTATGCCACCTAAAATTGATTTCATTAGGAAACAGCAAAATCTATATTTGTTAACAAATTAACTTTTACCTATTTAAACTGACAAATAAAATTATTAAATGGGTAAAGAACTTGAATAATAATGCTACCAATGAAAAACAAATTCTGAGATAAGTCTTGCTGGTGGAAAGTATCAATAAATTAATTCTATATCTAATGAAAATTTTTAATTTAGTGGAAACACATAGTAAAAACATTTTCAAATAACTTAAAAGTATAAAATATCAATTTTAGTAGTGTAAGTATTTTTCACAACTGTAGCTCAAAACATACTGGGAGGGCCATTCTAAAATTTGGCTCTCTCTTTCTTACCTAATTCTTTATTCTAAATATGTATTATAAAGTTTTTGTATTTTCAGTGTGTTATTTAGAATAAGTTCAACAGTTTGCAGCTGTGCAATATATGATAGTGCTCATATTTCTGTTTTGGTACCTGTTTTTAAACAGGTTTCTTTTATTGATGTCATATGGATTATATAAATCGCTAGAAGAAGCAACTGGAATTGATCATGATCAAGTAAATAAGCGAATTGCTGAAATGGTTGTTAAAGAGGTACATTGATGTTAGTGATTTTATTATACCACTAGTTGGATAATAATTATTAATTATTTATGTTTCAAATGCTAGCAAAAGTTTCTTAATTTTTTTTTCTTTATAAAATAAGTACTAAAATATCCTAATCTTAAAATTATTATTTACCAAAATGTCCTTGGTATTATTGCTGATGGTTTTTTCACACTTATTGTGGATATGGTCAAAAATGTATTATATTTTATTTGTGTATGTTTGTTTAATTTCAAGCTCAGTTCCGTTTAGGATAGATGTAGCCTGACTTACAACTGTCTGTTATCAGTGAGTAAAATCTGACCATAATAAAGATACCATGGGTGGCATTAACCCGCCAGTGACATGGAAATAACATTAAAAGATTCACTGTTAGCCAAATGAGCTTACTATTCAGCCCTTATTGTTCAAGGCAGATTGGAAAGTTCACTTTCAAATTCAAAGAAATTCTTGTTCTCCCTAGAATATCTTATGGATTTACATATAAGTTGTAAATAACTTTGTGGATGTGAGCCTTGCCCCTCTACTAGTTGTACTTAGGATCCCATACCATCTAGTGGGTGGTGGTAGGTTGTGTCAGACCTTTGTAGTTGATTATTTATTGGCAGTGTTTCTGTCTCATGTAGTGAGTCAGCTAAAGGCAGGTAACTGCATGAAGATAGGGTTGACTCTCCTGAAGCCATGAGGCTCCTGAACTAGGGCCACTTCTGAAAAAAAAATCCATTACTTTCAGAGGAGTGGAAATCTAAGGAAGTGGAAGTGAATATGTTGATTCATCTGCCCATCGCAGATATGGTGAGTACCTGTTGAATTTTAAATTCACTTCCACTCATAAGCAGTGAATCTTGTTCCACAATTCTCAGCAATGTGAATTGTAATGTGAATGTGTGTATACCCAAGGTAGCCTGTGCTATATCAAGATGGATACAATTAGCAGTAATTACAATAGTTCACTCAAGGCTAAGCAGGTGCTATACAGCTTGATAAAGTTCCCTGGCACTGGGTGTAGGCTCATTTTTCATTCATTTGCCATACTGTTGATCATGCAGGGAAACTTGTGAGGATACATCATTCTGTCTCTTCATTATGTTATTGTTGTGTGTTTATACTGAATTTGTTTGAAAATATGATCCCCTTTTTTTTAATGCTATTATACCGCAGAATTTGGGGGGGTCTTATATTCACGGCGGGTCTTACAAACAGGTATTTCAGAAAATGAAAATAAAAATAACTGTATTACTGTACTCTGAATTTAGTATGTTTTATTAAATATAACTATTGTAAGTTACACTGTTAAAAAAGTCTTGTTATTTTAGGATGCGTGCTATTTAACATCAGAGACATGGCTTTGTTCAGGTTCACAGGCACTGGTATGTCTGAAAACAGAAATGAACGACTTACAAATTTATAGTTCGAACCAATTGCCATAATTTAAAACAAAAATGCAAAAAGTGTGGTATTGTGTTTTAATTATCTGGAAAACAGTTTGCTTGTAATCATTGCTGGTTTCATCATCATCCTCATCTTCACCATCATCGATGTCAGTCTCTCCCTCAGTTGTGTTGTCAGAATCCTCATATATGAGGTGATCTTCTGTTCCATCCAATGCACAGGAGATGCCAGTCTCGAAAAGCTTGATAATCATTTTTGGAGTAATTTCCTACCAGGATTTGGCAATCCACTTGTAAAGAAGCTCTATTGAAGGTTTCTGCATTTGTCTACTGTTCGTGATTGTGTGATCTTCATCTGCTATCCATTTAGTGTAAAACTTCTTAATGTGGTCCTTAATTGGCTTATTGATGCTCATGTTCAAGGGTTGCAGCACAGAAGTGAGGCCTCTCGGAATAACTGCAGCATCTGTGTGCATTTCATTCTTCACAGAATCTTCAAGATGGCCACAAAAGCTATCTAAAACGAGAAGTCCTCGTTTCTTTAACATTGGTCCAGGGTGGCGATTCCAAACCACTTCTAGCCAGTTGCATGTTAATTTCGCGACCATCTACCCCTTATCTTGTACGCAAACATGTAAACCTCATGGTAGTTTTCCCTTCATCAGAGCTTTTCTTTTAAAAATGACGTAAGGAGGCAGTTTTTTTCATCTGCACAAATGACTAACATAACTTTGAATTTCATTTTTTCTTCTCCAGCTGTTTTCACCAGTACGCTGGATTTGCCTACTTTGTTTACAGTGGGGTTCCGCGGCATTTCAAACAAGACAGGTGTTTCATAGGTGTTTCCAATTTGAGATATGAGGTACTGATTTTTTCCTCTTTCATGTAATACATGTAGTTGAAACTCCAAAACTTTGTCAGTATATTCTACTGGTAGTCGTTGGTATAAAGAAGTTGTCTGTCTCAAAGTGAATCCCTTTTTTCTCATTAATCGCATCACCCCCCACGACTGGCTTTTATACTGTCACTCGCATTTATACTGTGTTTTGCTACTTTGCGCCCTTTCATTTGTATCATTTCACAGGTCACTACACAGTACTGTCTTCTCTTCCACCCATTCAATCATTGTATCATCCACTGCAGGATGACATCCTTTTTTAGGGCAACGAAAAGATTGAGTTCCTTTTTTCGCAACTTTAAGTTGTACTGAATATTCTCAATCCGCTGCTCGTACACCATCTCTTTTTCAGTGAATTCCAAAACATCTAACTTAAACCCTGCAATGAAACTTTTCTGTGAATTCATTTTACCGGTAACAGAAAAAATACAAGCTAAACTCATCTTCAATAAAGTTATTACTGTTCTACCCAAAGGTCTTGTTTTATTAGTAAAAAGAAAGCAGGTAGTAGGATTGAAGCTGCTACTGTGTGAAAATCAACATCCCACCCCCTCCCCCTTCGTCAAATACTGTAGCATTGTTTTGCAAATACCTAAAAGGGTAAAAGTTGTCCTTAGCCAACAACTAACTGTATGTACAGTAATAAAGAAATTCCCAAAGAACTGTTTATCTAGGAATTACAGCCTGTCAAACTGATGGGTCTAACATTCGCAGATTTTTCTTTTTCTAAAATTTTCCTGCAAAACTTGGAGGGTCTTATTTTCGAATAAATACGATATATTTAATTTTGTTCATGTTTCCTTTTTTGTGTACATGTAAAATATTTATTTGTTAATGTTGTTATTTGTGCAGTTTTATTTTTGTATGGTGGTTGGTCACTTTTGAATCGGTGGTTTAGTGTTTATTGTATCTTTGTTTGAATTTTTATCCTTAATCTCATAAAGAACAATGTACAGATTCTTTTTATATTCCAGGGCCATTGTATTTGTAATCCTGCTCTGTGTGTAACTGTTTATTTGTTTTGTTTTTTTATTTTGAAGGGTACACTGTATCCCATATTATTTTATACTTATGAGTTTTTCTGGCTTTTTGTTTATGTATTGTGTTAATGTGATGTAATGATTTCTATTTTGCTTACAGTCATATTTAATATCTTAGTTCCAGTAGATAATCAAAATTATATAGTATTGGGTATAGTTTTCCCTACACACAGTTGGTTTTTTACTGGTGGGTACTGACTGTATCAGTGTGCACAGATAAGTAAGACTGAGCTTTATGAATATTTAATTTAGAAAATAAAAATACGTGTCAATTTTATTAGTTTACATTTTTAAAAAAAAGAAGGAATTTCGTAAAGTGGTACAAATATCAGGCCTGTAGTATCAGTTTTTTATTTATTTATAAATTCCCTTCAAATGACTTTATCTTGTAAAAATATACTTCATTTGTCTTGAACATGTAGTTAAATTTTACATTTATTAATCCTATTATACGTCTGGTTCATTAAAAAATTAAATATAAAGTTTCCACTGCCTTCTAACAGGTTTAATATAATATTCATGATTAAAACAAGAAGTAATCAGATGTTTTAAAAAAATCAGATTTTTCGTACATCTCTAAATAAATTTTTAATGACTGCATTTTACTAGATAAAAAAGATGTGCAGTACTATCTTCTTTAATATTAAAATATTTTAAGCGATTATAAAAGTTAAAATATCAAGATAATATAAAAAGTTATAAAATTTAATTAAGGTTGTATGTAGGCCTGATTTTGTGCCTCTTATAAAGATCCTTTTTTCCTAAGACTAATGATGTATAATAATCTTTGAAGTCTTCATTTTTTTTCAAAGAACAGTGATTATGCTTGTGGTAGAATTTATATAACAGATATTAATTTTTTTTTCTTTGTATAAATTTTATTTTATACAAATAATCATTTTTTTATCTGCATTTTGTCTATCATCATCATCATGATATGTATCTGAGATAGGAATGTTGATCTATCTCATCTTCATTTTCTTTTGTTTCCTGCTAAACTTTTAGATTTTGTTTTAAATTGCCTACAATTGTTATTTCCAAAGATCCCCTCTTTATTGAATTTTTTATCGATCTTTTAGCACTGTTTTCAATTCTTTGCATGATATGTTTAAACCAGTTGACATTACAATTCTAAATTGTTCTGAATAAGCTTCTTTCTCATTCACTCCCCTCATTATACATTCCACTATTCCAATTTTTTTGATGCAATTTACTCCTAACTATCCGTGCTGAAATTAAAAATACCTCTTGTCTTTTTTTGGCCATTTTTCTTAGCCTATACCCATACAGAATATGTGTACAGTATATAGATACAAAATATATTTTGGTATTTTAATCCATTCATAATTCATTCCAAACATAACACTTCACAAGATGTATCTTCAATGTTAACTCCATCTTAGATTTATATGGTTTATTTATATTTAATGCTTCCTTAAGCATTTATCCTTTATCCTTTAATGCTTCCTTAGTAATAACTAAGGAAGCATTAAATATTTTAATTTAATTTAATTTTTTTTTTTTCATTTTTTTTAATTTCTGTTAGTGTACTTTCAAGTATCTGTACCAATTTATTTGTTTAATTATTGTTTCTTTTGTGTTAACATTATTAGCTAATATTTCCTATTCTTATTAATTATATTTTCTTAAAATCTACTTCCATACAATTATTCAATAATGTCATCTGATTTTAAAGTAATCTGTTGAACATCCTGTGCTTCATCTCTTAAAAAACCTTTAAACTTTACTCAATTTATTTTCCTAACACAACTAATTTCATCTTCTAGAGGTCAGTTTTTCATACCTTCACCACCATATTTTATTAAACAAGCCTTAATAATGTTGCTTCCTTGCTTCTAATGATTGCTGCTTTCTTGTTTTACTCCTCTTCTAGGTTAAATGATTTAATGTCACATTTATTTTTATGGCTCTATCAACTTAACTATTCCAGGAACTAAACCTCTACCGCTTAATTCTATAAGCTTATTTCTTGATATGCCAGATTTTCTTATAACCCTTCTTGGTTTACCAGTAAGTTCACATCTATTTCTAACTCTAGTAGTTGATGAATTTCTAGACGACTGTGCTAACAACATTACATTGATATCTCCCATATTTGAAATGCTTTCTGTTTATATTTTGGTTCTTTTTTTAATGAGTTATTCATAATATTACAGTTTAGAGTCCAGTCTACTCTTGTTGGTGTGGCACAAGCTGTCGTAGATAAAGTAGTCAGAATACACCATGATATGTACATGAGTGGTGAGGAAAGAGGTCAAGGATCACGAGATGATATGACGCTTCTTTTAAGAAATTTTAACTTTCCTTTACCGAATGCTCTTTCATCTCCTTCATCACCAATTGTTCGTTTCGATTCACATCCAACTGTCAGTGAATTACCTATGTGGGCTGGAACACAATCCGATAAATCAGAGGGCGGTATGTATTTTTTTATTAACATTTTAATATAAATAACTTATTAATATAATGAAGTGCAGCAAAAATGTGTATATGCAATTTAATAGACATAAAAGGAAGTCATGTGGGGTCCACATCAGATTTTTTTAATAACTAATTCTGCTTTGCTGTCATACTATCCGTAATTCTTATAGTAGAAAGGAGGAATCCTTGTGAGTAATGAACAAAAACAATTAAGAAAGTAAATAAGTGTTAATATAAACAATTAGATTAATAAAAATAATTAATATGTACATAAGTTATTCTTAGAATTAAAAGATGTAACATTAACTAACAATAGCCCTTGTAGTTAACCAGAATTACTGTTTAACCAGAATATAAGAATGATCGCTTAATAAAAAATAAAAAAAATATTTTAATCAATAAATTTATTGGTTGAATAACTTTGACATTTTATATATTTATTGCTTTGTTTTACTTAATACTAGCTTTCATGATTAACATTGCTTTCATATACATATTACAAAAAACTCAGTACGGATTTTTAACCAAATTTTAAGATTTTTTTAGTTTAAGATTGCCTCCATTAGAATCTGAATGCACATTTCATAAATAATTATTATACGATATTAAGGTTTAAAGAAATGTCATAAAATGTGTGATAGGATGTGATACAGATAAAGGCTTCACCTTTTGACTGCATAATGCAGTTATTGACTATATTAAATCAGATGAAAATTATATAACCTGGTTTTAGTAATGAAATAATAATCACATTTTTATAACTTTTTTTTTATAAGTATATGTGTTGTGCACTTGTTCATGAAGTTGGTTGTCCATTGGAGAAGTAGAAATGTGGTGGTTGGAGTGAAAACTGAATTTCCATATTTTTTTCACAGTAGAACTGACATAGTTAATATAAGTAAATAAGTGTATATATAATATATATACACTTATATAATATATATATAATATAAGTAAATATATACGAGGGTAAGTCAACTATTATTCGCAATGTACTTATAAATTTTATTGCAATACAAATAGGAAACTTACATATACATCATTTTTCAGCATAGTCCCCTTACATTTCAACGCACTTGGTCCATTGTTGCACAAGCTTCCTGATGCCCTCATAAAAGAAGCTTTTCGGTTGAGCTGCGAGCCAGGAAAGCACCGCTTCTTTCGCTGTTTTGTCCAAGGTAAATCGATGGCCCCTTAATGACTCTTTGAGTGGACCAAATAAGTGGTAGTCAGAAGATGCACGATCAGGACTATAGGAGGATGAGCCAGTACTTCAAAGTTGAGTTTCTGGAGCGTTTCAGCAGTATGTGGATGGGCACTGTTGTGCAACAACACAACACCTTTCGACAGCAGTCCTCGGCGTTTGCTTCGAATTGCAGGCTTCAGCTTGGCAGTAAGCATCTCACTGTAACGCGCACTGTTTATTGTCGTGTCCCTTTCCTCATAATGTTCCAGTACTGGGCCTTGTGAGTCCCAAAAAACTGTAAGCATCAGTTTTCCTGCTAATGGTTGGGTCTTGAACTTTTTTTGCAGGGCGAATTTGGATAATTCCATTCCATACTCTGTCGTTTACTCTGCGGCTCGTAATGATGGATCCATGTTTCGTCACCAGTGATGATTCTGTCTAAGAAGATCGTTACCATAGTGATCCAAATGTTTTTGGCAGATGTCCAAGCGTGTTGCGTGATGTGCAACTGTGTGAGTTGTTTTGGTACCCATCTTGCACAGATATTATGAAACCCAAGTCTGTTGTAGAAGATCTTGTAGGCAGAACTGTGACTGATGTGCAGACGATGTGCCACTTCATCAGTAGTTACTCATCTGTATAAGAAAACCATGTTACATGCACGCTCAATGTTTTCCTCATTTGTGGCGGTAAACAGTCGTCCGGCTCCTTCGTTGTGCGTAACACTTGTGCGACCATTTTTTAATCTTTCAATCCATTCGTAGACACTCCGTTGCAGCAACACACTGTTCCCGTACTGTATCGAAAGTCTTTGATGAATTTCGACCCCTGATACACCTTCCGACCACAAAAATTGGATCACTTAACGATGCTTTTCTTTGGTGGAAACAGAAAGCAGAGCAGCCATGGTTAACGGCAGGGCAGCGATAATGAAACTAACCTAGCAGCATCAATCCTGCACAGACATAACAACAATTAAACCTCGCATGCATCATCTACGCAACACGACAGTACTACTAACATAAACAAAAATATAACTAAATTGTGAATAATAATTGACTTACCCTCATGTATATATATATTTAGGGATGGCTGAAATGCAATATACACTGAGATATAACGGGAGATCAAATGTCACGTAAAGGTAATATGTGCTGTCATCTGATTGTTTTGTTCTCCAACTACTTACATTCCAAAACTTGTTGAACCATGCCCTCTCATTTATGAGTTGCCATAGTTATGGAGTATGCCTGTGTCAACATGTCTTCTAAAGCAACATGCAGTGATTGAATTTTTTATCAGTGGAAAATGTGAACACTAGTGACTTTCATTGCCCTTTAAAAGCTGTTTATGATGATGAAACTGTTGATCACAGTACCAAGTAGGTGGGCAGTAAAATTTTGTGCTTTAGAAGCTTGCAAAATAGATGAACCGCGTAGTGGTTGATCAGTTTTTGTGTCTGATTTTGCATTACTTCTGTGTTAAGTCATTAGGTTGCTAGCAACCAAATATGAGTTTTTTTTTTAACAGCAAGAGGGTTGTTGATTGTCTAATTCTTTGCCTCAAATAATGTTTAATGAGATTTTGCAAGATATATCTTTTCTGCTTCACTGACTAATTGGTCACAAAGTCTAAGAAAAATGTTATCTGGAACTTAAAAAAAAATAATTTAAGTAAAACATTTTTAATGAAAAATTAAATTGTCTTCATAGATAATTTTAAGGTCTTTTTTTGTCATGATTGCATATTAATGTGGATTATTAGGACATAATAATATAATAGAGTCTGATATTCAAAATATTTTTCACTAAAAATTTAAGAAAATCCCTTGGAAAATAGGATAAAAAAATATACACTTTGTTATTTCATGGGACCTTATTTCATAATCAGTCTCATAATTTCTCATGCTTTATATCACTTTTTACATTCCTTTCCTTATTTTTATTAAGACAAACTGTTCATAATGTTAAGCCTTTGCATTTCTTGTTAATAGTGTATTTTCATGTAAGTAGATATATTATATGCTTGTCATGTTTAAAAAAAACTAACAATATGTGAAATAAATTTTTTTTTAGAAATAAGAGATATTTAAAAAAATGCTGATTATAAAAAAAAATAATATTTCAATTCTTTAAATTTTAATTTTTTAGTCAGCACCAAATGAAGGGTTAGTGATATTTTGGTAACTGTTTTTAATTTTTACTAACTTCAAAAAGCTTAAATTTAGAGAATTGAAATTGAACAATTTTTTATTTTTTAGGCAGGTTTTTTTGAAAGTCAGTTTTATAAAACATAAGTTTTAAAATGGTCTTATAAAACTGCCTGTCAGATTATTTATATTTATCAAATAAATATTTTATTTTGTTAAAAATTTGTTGCAGACACAACAGTAACTAATAGTACTGAAAATACTACTAGTTCATCAGGAGAAAGTTATACAGCAGAGAAAAAAGCTAATGAAAAAATCACACCATATGTTGATTTCACAGAGTATTACAAAAATGTGGAACTTGCAAAATTAGAAGGAACTCTTCCAGAAGGAATAGAATTTTAATTTTGTAATGAATATTTATAATAGGTATAAAATTGTGTATAAGGAATATAGCTAGAAAGTTGATTTTGGAGTTTGTCTAATACAAACTCATTACTGTTTACAGAAACATCATTATTTTACAATTAATGTCGGTACTGACATTTGTGGATTTTTGTGAGGGATGTATTTACTTGTATTCTGATTTAGAAGTGTGTGTTCATTATATATTATGTTCTTCTATATATCATACTCATGTATATATATTTTTTTTAATGAAAAAATTCTGATTCTACTGTGGTTATGCTTCCATTTTTAAACTTATTTCATTTATATATGTACCCAAAGTTGGATACAGTTTTTGAGAAGAAAATTCATATATTTATGAGTGTTTGGCGTAGTTAAGTTCTGATTATATTATTAATAGAATGTCAGATGACCAATAAAGATGGATGAAATGAAATACAGAATATGAATTCAGATTTATAAAATTTTATTATTTTTTGTAAGTTAACCTTTTATACTATTATTTAATATTCTTCATAAAGCAAATTTATGCTCCGTTAGTTGCTTTATAAAAAGTTGAGCTTTTTTTTTATAATGCTTTTAATAAGTCTATACTATTTATAATTGTAAGGCCTCAGACTTCCAAAAGTTTCAATTAACAGAATTTTTAATTTGTTTTTCTTTTAATCCTCTTATATTTTGTAAACGTTTTTTAACATGTGTTTATAAGGAATTAAAATACTTTTTAATTTATGTGATATTGCAGTTGAAAGATAATGGTATGTGTGGAAAAAACTCTTGGTTATCTACAATTATTAGTGACAAAATAATAAAAAAGAAAAATGCAAAAAAATAAATAAACTGAATAAAAAATAATAAATAAATAAATAAATGCAAAACATATTGACAAAAATTTTTTTAATTATAAATATACATATTTCAAATAAAGGTTCATGTATCGCTTATAATGTAAAGAATATATAAGTTCTTAAAATGACTGAATGTATGAAAGAAGTAAAAAAAATTAATTGTTGAGTAATGTAACTATTTCTCCAAGTATACCAGTTTTTAATAAATATTGTAAGCATTTAATAAATATGCAAGCATATTAAATATACTGAATATAAATATTCAGTAATAAATATATCTGCTTTATTAGTAAACCACATTAATAAGTATCTAAGTACATATTTGTATTAGATGGTTCAAGTAGTAAAATGAATGAAATAGAACACAAACTTAACAGTATACTTTTATAACGTTTTACAATAATTAGTATTTTTTTTTTTTTTTTTTTTTAATTTTTAATAGCAAAAGATTTTCTCCTTCTTCTTGATTGAAGTCCTTTAGTTTATCTGCTAACCAAAGTCAAAATGACTTTCAGGTTATTCAATGAGACTGTCAGTCAACTATAACATATATGGCCTTTAATGTTTTTTGAGAAAGTTTTTTATTATAAGGTGCAGTCAAAAGATATGTACCAGAGGAATATTTATAATAAGTAAGGTATTCCATTGTGGAGAGTATAAGATTTCAGTAAATATACCAGTTGTTTATAAAATTTTATTGCCATCTGCTTTCTTGATTTAATTCAATTTTTTTACAGCAGTGTGTTCCAATATCATGTTTTACTGGTGAGTAACATTCTCATTAGTTGCATTTTTAACCAATTATTTACTAGCTTTAACTTTCTTAGAATTTTTTTTCCTTTGTCATGATTCGTGTTTTTTAAATTTCCTTGATATTATCAATTTTCTTCTTCAATTACCTCATGAGCAATACTTTTCTATTTGAATAATCCTTATTGAAATAAGCATTTCAATTCTTATTTTAATAAATAAAAAATAAATTGGGATAAACGAAGGCTACAGTATGCTTCCTAGTTGAGCGTTGAGGGCTTATCATTGATTCTGTCAGTGTTTGAAGTTCTCATGGAACGCACAGACTGGTGGTTCATTTTTCATTGCAGAATCAGTAATTTGGAATTTTCTCTCCAACAACTTTGTCGTAATGCTGCAGGAGTATGAAATATTGAAAGGCCATTGGAATAATTGCTGTGTAATCAACTAATCGCTGTTTTTAAAATGTTTTTACTATGAACACATAATGTACAGCGGTCCACTGCTCTGTTGTTACTGAAATAGCATCTGGTATGAATGATTCCAGCCATTTCCATCCTGCCTAACACACCAGGGCTGCCAACTTATTTTCCTTTTAAAATTGTCAGGGTTCCATGATTCACTCTTTATTAATCATTTATAGGGTAATGAAATAAATTTAGATTCTTACTGAGATTTGAATCCAGCACAATGAAAATGATCACTTGCATTTTGAGCAATGTATCTTTGGTCATTGGTATCTACCTTATCTCAAGTCCATTAATTTCTATGATGTTACTTCCTGAGATATTTCAGTAATTGTGGAGCTGTTCTGGTGTAAGAGGTGCAGTCTTAAACTGATTTTTATCTGTTGATTAATGTTTGTGTTATCACTTGAAAATAAATCGTTTTATTAGATTTTTCTGATCAATGAATTTTACAAAGGTTTTTTAGTGTTTGAGTTGTATACAACTCAACAGACTTAAAGTCAATGAATCTAAGCTATTACGTCGACATATCTCCAATTGATGTTTACATTTCTTCCTGTTAATTTTATAAGTTTTTAATTGTAATAAAATGTATAATTTTTAACTCAATTTTTTATTTAGAAAAATCTGAATATACTGATTCCTTACTAATCACAAGTTATTGGGGAAAAAAAAACTGCTGATCTCTTTTGTAGAGTGGTAGCATCTTGGCCTTTCATTGGGAGGTCCTGGGTTTGAATTCTTGTAAGGCATGGCATTTTCTGAAGGGTAAATTATCATTTTCATTTTCCCAAGTTTCTTTGTAGGCTTCTGTGGTGAATTAATTCATCAGTTAAAAAAAGTATTCAGCAGCAGATATTATTTTTATAACAAAATTAAATATGTTTTTAATAATTTTGTTGTTAAAATGTTTTGTGTTGTGGGAAGTAGATTAGATATTTGCTAATTCATGAAATTAGTGTAGAGGTGCGACAATAAAGTAATGAGACTGATGTGAAAAAAAAGTGTTGTTTACCGTTTTAGTCATGTTTAGTGTTGTCTCCTTCAAAGTAGTTCCCCTCTGATTGCACACACTTATTCCAGTGCTTCTGCCATTGATGGTAACATTTCTGGAACTCATCTTCTGTAATATCCTCCAAGTCTCTCATCACAGCTTTTGGACATCTTGTGTTGTTTGAAAATGGTGTCCCTTGACCGCCATTTTGACTCTTGGAAATAGAAAAAAAGTCGCACGGAGCGATATCTGGTGAATAAGGTGGCTGTGGTAATACTAAAATTTGTTTTGAGGTTAAAAATTGCTGTACTGACAGAGCAGTATGGGATGGCGCATTATCGTGATGCAGAATCCAATTATCAGCAATGTTGGCACGGACACGAAGAACTCGTTTACGAAGTCTTTCTAAAATTTCTTTGTAGAAGTATTGGTTAACTGTTTGTCCAGGAGGCACCCACTCTTTATGAACAATTCCTTTGGAATCGAAGAAGCACACAAGCACGCATTTCACTTTTGACTTTGACATGTGAGCTTTTTTTGGTCTGGGTGATCCCTTTGAGCATCATTGCGAACTTTGGCGTTTTGTCTCTGGATCGTATTGAAAAACCAACCTTCATCACCAGTGATAACACGGCTCAACAAATCTGGATTGATTTCCGTTTGCTCTAACAGATTGGCTGCCACATTTTTCCGTGTTTCTCGCTGTTGTTGTGTGAGATTTTTGGGGACCATTTTTGCACAAATCTTTCTCATACCAAGATCTTCAGTTAATATTAGACAAACCGTTTCTCGATTGATGTTGAGTTCTTCTGCAATCATTTTCACGGATAATTTTCTATCAGATCGTACGATTTCATGTACCCTGGTCAAGTTGACATCTGTCCGTGAGGTTGATGGTTGTCCACTGCGGTCTTCATCTTCAACATTCGTTCTGCCTTCACTAAAAATTTTATGCCACCGAAAAACTTGAGCTCTTGACATAACCTCCTCTCCAAAAACCTTCTGAAGCTTACCATAAGGTGTCGTCGCGTTTTCACCCAATTTAATGCAAAAAGAAATGGCATACCATTGCACAATATTTTGCGGTTTCATTTCTGTGATGAGAGACACAAACACGTGTTCACTTATTACAGCACTCACGACTGAGCAGTTGCATCAATGTGCCGCTTGGACTAGAAGTAGCTTATAGACCAAGGTCAAAGATGGTGTGCCTACGCAAGCTGCAGCGTTGCCACATCTTGCAAAGAAAAATTAGCCTCATTACTTTATTGTCGCACCTCATATATTTTATTAAATGTGTAACTTAGTGATTACTAGCAGAATTTTGATTTTATGTATATATTTATCACATTAATTGAAATGATTTTTTTGTTATAAACATCATAAAATGTGATGTTAAATTATGAATAATGTATTGTAAATAATTACTTCATTGTAAATCAATTAATAACTGTAATTATATAAAAAAATAAAATTGTTGGTTGTTGAACCCAGTACCTGCTTTATGTATAAATATTTTACATCTTACCTCTGAACCTCGTCAGAGTTCTGTCTAGTACATTATTCAGTGTTAAATAGTTCTTTGATTGTTTATTACAATTCATAAAATATGTGATATTTATTTATTAATAATAAATTAGAATTTGCTTGTTTTTGTTTCAAAGCAAATATGATGTATTTTTTCTTAACTAGTCACAACCCTGTTTAGTATTTTATTTTAGAACTTCTTTATAATGTTTTATATAATTTTCTTTTGATATAAATTTTAAAAAAACAATTATTGTAGTTGTAGGCCTACTTATTCTTAATGTTAATATTTGTTGACTTTTTACTATAAATTATTTGTTATATTTAATTTTACTCGTTGCAAGATTTATTTTTACACTAAACGAATAGAAAAAAAAATTAATTCATAAAATAAACACTTACAAAAATCAATTATTTTTATGTAGTTGGTAAAAGTAGTTGATTAATTAAGTAAAACGTTAATTGCCTGTAAATAATTGTAATTAGATCATAAAATCTTATTTTATGTTTGTGCATGTTTATTGTCTGTGAAATTAATCAGTTTGTGATTTAAACAATGTTAATTTGTCATTATGCAATTTCTCAAGTTATGTACTGAAATACAACAGAACATGTAGAATACCTTTCTTACAAAATTAGCTTATCAGGAATTGTAAGCCCCTGGTGCTAACACTCCAGTAAAATAGTTGCAATTTGTTTTGATATTGAGAGGATACTATTTGTTGGGTTATTCGAGATATTTTACTTTTAACAAGTAAAAGTAAAATAATAGTACATTTAATTTATTTAGGTTTTATTATAAGTTAATGTGTCTTTCTCAATTTCATTGTATAACTTGTTTCTTCTTTTTTTTTATAAAAGTGTTTCATTTTTACTTACAACATTTTGCTATATTATTTTTTGTAGATTTTTCTAATTGATTAATGTAGTCAAACATTTCACTTTTCAAGATACACTTAAATTATTGACTAACCACAGCCAACAAAAACATACTGGTGGTGATAGGACCAGGAAATGTTTACAAGTATTATTTTCACAATCTAACTTGTTTACATCTCTTTCTTTATTTTAATTTGAACTGTTTTCATGATGTCACAGAATGTTAATAATGCTGGAACTGTAGGTTATGTTCTTGTTAACATTTTGCCACCAATTTATAGAAGTTGAAATATTTTAGTTAATCTGAGCTTTGAAATGATTACTTTTACTGTAGATAACAATACTGTCTTTAGTATTGCTGTGTTTATAAAAGTTTTGTCTGTATTGAAGACAAAAATTACTGCTGCAGTACAGTTACATATGGAATATGTGAAAAACTATCTGATCAATGCTGAATCATGTGTATAAATATTTAGAAGCAAGTAGACGCCACTTTCAGCCATTTTTGTTGATAGTCGAAATTATTTACGTATAAGCAATTGTTATAAATAATAATAAATATGAATGTAATAAAATTAATATTTTGAAATAACTGACTACTTTTAAGTTGATCATGCTCAACATTGTGTTAACTCGTACTCTATATTTACTGTATTTGTATTAAATACTGTATTCTCTGTATTTGGTTAAACATTGATGTGTAATTTTTATATAATACAAGAACAGAACAGGTTTATATACATGTACATATATATACATCATGACATTCTATTGTGTAATTTTAATCCTCTAATGATTAGAAAATCATATACTCTTTATCAAGTGAATTTCATTAGAGTTTTCTGGAATCTTAGTGAGTATGCATCTGCTAGGTAATTTGAAATGTAGGCCTACAGTGAGGAAATAGAGTTATCAAAAATTTTTTTTTGTAGGAAGCAAGACAGGTATATGATCTAACTGTTATTAAACATTTCTTAATAGATCATAAATGTATGAGGGCTACCCAGAAAGTAACTTACATTTCGCTGTTTGCAAAGAGTAGGGATAGCAGCACCATCTTGGTGATTGTTGCTAGCCTGACTCAGTTCGCATCGAGCTGCTACATGCAGGATTGTTATGGCTCTTAATTTTTTATGAGTGTTTAAAATGTGTGCCTCTATAGAAAATTCCACCAGTTGTGAAGTGAGAATGGTTATTATATTTCTTTTGGTAAAAATCTGCAAACCCATTCAGATTTATCAGGAACTGTATGATTTTTATGGGAAAAATGTAATGAGAAGGTACAGTGAGGCACTTTTGTATCATGTTTAAAAATGGCCGCTCAAATGTTGACAATAAAAACAATATGGCCAGTCTAGTGTTCTGACTGACAAACTAATAGTGAAAGTTGATGAAAAGATTGGCCCTAACTGCTGTTTTAATTAATATTACAGAGCTTTCATTTCAGTTTCAAAAAGTTTCATGTAGTCTTTCGCATGAAGTTATAACGAATAAGATGGATTACCATAAGTTTTACACTTGTTGGGTACCAAAAAATAATTGAAAACCAGACGTCAGCATTTTTTGATGAAGGGATACAAAAACTCATCCACCATAACAAGTGTCACAATTTATTGGACAACTAAGAAGGAAATTAGTTGTAAAGATATATTTTCAAATTGTACGAGATGGTATCTCTAAAGGAAAGACTGTTTCATTGTAAAAAAAGTTATTATAAAAACTTTATAAATATTTTTTATTTCTCTTAAACTACATACCTTGTACTACTTCTCTATATAATCGCCAAATGAATTAAGACATTTATCGTAGCAATACACCAGCTTCAATGTACCCTTGTGATATTCTTGTGCCACCAGTCCATTTAGCCACTGATTAACAGCATTTTTAAGTTCATCGTCACCCGCAAATTGCTTACCACTCAAAAATTCTGTCAATTTTACAAACAAATGGTAATCAGAATGAGCTAAGTCCGGACTACATGTTGGGTGATTGTAAATTTCCCATCCAAATGTCCTCAGTAAATTATATGTTGGACTCGCAACAAGTGTACATGCATTATTATGCAGCAGGATGATGCCCATGGTCAGCTGCCCAAGTAGCTGATTTTGAATGGTGCGCAGTAACTTGCATAGAGTTTCACAGTAGGCTTCTGCATTTATAGTTGTTCCACGTGGCATGAAATGAATCAGCAGTATGCCAAATTGATCCCAAAAGACTGTGGCCATCAGTTTGCATCCAAATGGCTGTGGCTGATTTTTGTTGGTCTCATTGGTGACTGAGGATGATTCCATTCACTAGACTGCCGTTTTCTCTCTGGTGTGTAACATGAAATCCATGTTTTATTGCTGATAATTGAATTAAGAAACTCATCACTTTTTTCTGTGTAGTGCATCAAAAATTCTAAAGCAGATCCTATTTGGATTTTTTTGTGACATTCCATTAAGAAGTGCGGCATCCAACGTTCACAAACCTTTTTGAAGCCTAAATGGTCATGGACAATGTGACCAATAACAGCTCTTGAGATATCAGAAAAAAGAAGGGCCAGATTGGAAATCATTGAGCCATGATCTTTTCTGATTTCATCATCGACGTGTTTCAACAAGTCCTTGATTATTGAGGGCCTCCCCAAACACGTTCTTCATCATGCACATTAATTTTGTTACTTCTAAACCTTGCACACCATTTTCGAACGTTTCTTTCATTCATTACATTATCACTGTCTATCATTAGCAACCAACTGCCTATGAATTTCAGCCGGCTTAATGTTTTGATGGTTTAAAAAGCATATAACTCCTATGTATTTTACAGTTAATGGCAACATTGATTTTCCTATTCATTTTATAATCAATAATCAATAATTGTATAATCAAAGATATTACAACACGACAATTTACTGACAACAAGCAGTGTGTACATTACTAGCGTGGCCATGAATGACAGGTTTGCCAACCTTAAGGAGAGAAATTTCCCAGCAGTCTTTACTTTAGAGATATCCCTCGTATGTAATTAATCTTTTCCAACAACTGTTGTTTTTTTAGCAAAATATAAGTTACTCTGGACAACTCTCATATTTTACCATTTTAATCAACTGCTGAGGTTTATGTAATTATACTATTTTCTATATATATAAGCTCTGAATTTTTTATTGGCTTTTGTTATTCATTTTTTTAAAAATAATTTGACTATAAATAAGTAAAAAACAATAAATTTTAAATGATGAATACTCAAAATTATACAAAAGTAGACAGTTGAAAATTTAAATTCAGGTAAAGCAACTCTTATAAAAATTGAATAGTAATACTTAATTAATTATTAAGGAGTTATTACTTTATTTAACATTTGATGACTGTATAACATATATCAGTATTTTATGAATTTATGTTAATACACTCCTTAAAATAAGTTATTGTTTAAGGATTAAATTAATGTAACTATTTTTCAGCAATAACTGTTATTATGACAATAAAATAACTTTTATTTTTAATTTATTTTATATGTTGATTTTAAGTAAAACTTTTAAGATAAAACCTTTTAAAATTTTAATGAAAGCAATAAAAACATATTTTTTTGAAGGTATTTTCATTATTTCAAAATCATACTGTCATTTATTTACAAGTAATCAGGTTTTCATGAGGTTACACCCATGAAAACCATACACTCACAGGATATGTAGCTTCTTTCCATAACCTACTTACAATAGCATTTATTACCTTTCTTCTACTCACTAATTGACATCACATATATCTTCTCTTTTTTCTCACTTTAATCATTCCTTCCGGAAAATTAAATAGAATATATTCCTCCTGACCTATTCAGTGCCCTATCCAGTTTTCAAATTTTACTTTCATCAAATTTTGTTGGGTATGAAAATATCAATCCTGACCAGGATTTCATGGGATGTTTAATTTTTTGTTTAGAAAATTAACCAACTTGAAAATCACTTAACCAATTTTCTTGTAGCTTTGGCATCTTATAAAATATTTTACCACTTCTGTGTATAATGGAACTTTTTCGACAAGAACAACACCCCCTTTTAGCATGAATAGTTCTCTCTTTCTGGGTTTGAAGCCATTCATATTTTCATGAAAAAATATTTGTATATATTTGTGATTAATATATTTTATTATTTTTTTAGTTACTTTTTAGTTATAATTTATGATCAGTCATTTTTTTATTCAATTAGATTTACAGAAAAATAAATATACCATTACAGTATTCATTAATTTATGCAATTATTATTGTGCTCTAATTCTTTATTTTTTATTTTTAAAGAGATTTGAAATTCTTCATTTCAGCAAGCATGGTGCAGTCTTGTTAGCACATGTGTTCTCTTCAACTAAACTTTAAATCCCTCAGGATTCAGATTTTTAGATAGAATCAAAACGGTACTAATCAATAATTTTTCACTAAAAGTTTCATTACATGTTACAATAAATACTCCTTTTCCTTCAGAAATTAAGCGCTACCAAGAATAGCCCCAGGGTTTGTAAAATAACGACTTCACTCGGTATAGGTAAAATTGTGTGGCAAGTGGATATAGACAATAGAATTCTAAACTCTTAAGTAGACATTCATTAATAATTATTCGTGAATAATAAAATGTTAGATTTTGATAATTTATTTATAAATATTATTATGATATTTATAAATAAAACATTTCATTAAATTTTTTTTAATGTAAAATATTTTAGCTCCACAGAAATATTTTTACACTATTAATTTAATTTTTAAGTGACCCCATTTATTCTTTATAAATGATATTCATTTACAGAATAATTTATAAATAATTTACCATCTCTTCTTTTTACATGACTGCCCAAAAAGGAGTAAAATGCATTTATGGTGTATGAATGTATGTATATATGTTTGTTCCAGTGTAACAGCTGAACCATTTTAAATGCATGACCCCATAGTGGAATCCTTATGTTATCGGGAGTATCATAGGCTACCTATGATAGTGAGCATCAGGTACACTTTTGGTCAAACAGATCATGGTTATTCAGAAATACTTCGCAACCAATCTTTCGATTTTCATTTATTAATGTGATTGTGTATTTTCATTTATGTTATATTTTCATTATACTATATACAAAATTGTCACCCGCACCCTCTTTAATTGTCCTATATTAAAGAACAATGTTTGTCAGCAATGGTTTTTTTGGCAGTTGTTTTTTTAATTTTTAATATTTATCTCCTGTGTAAAAGTAAGTTTAATAGTTTTTTAATTTATTGCTTTTATATCTTGTGTAGAGTTGCTAAAATACATTCCTTACTCTTCTACTATGAACATTGTAGTACAAAAAAATGTTAAAAGTATAAATGTTAATACATTCACTGAATTAAAATCCTTAATAATTTGCATTTGAATAACTTTCTCTGTAATTTTTTTTTTGATAACTTCTAAATACTGAAAATTAAAAATTTCTTTTTTGTCTTGTAGTTTTAAAACTTTCTGTGCATTTCAAAATAAAAGTATTGTAGAGTTGGCTTGGATTAGACTTACCTGGATTTCAGTAAAAATCATCTAATATACTTTTAAGAAGAAAATTTCAGTTAATGAATTTTAAATTTATCTGGAATTTACAGATTTTAATTTAATATAGCCTTTTCTTACTTTCAGGAGCAAATGTATGTCTGTATTACATGTATGCAGCCAAGGTCCTATCTATACCTTCCAGTCTTAAAAGTTATTTAATGTTATATATTATGTTAATTAATTTTATTAAAATGTTTAATTTAATTTTGTATATGTTTATCTTGTGTTAAAAAAAGGATTCTAATGTGCGATAGAATATACTTGTGTATGTGGGTTTAACATACATTTTTTGTATTTTGTAAAATTGGTTTGCATTGCAAGTTGCTGAGTTCCATAATTACCTTTAGGTTATATTTAGGTCAAGTAACCTGAAAAAAGTTTTGAAATTTATTTTCCTAATGTGAACGTCACAATCTGTTCAACTAGTGGACAATAAGCAAACCCCCTCCACAAGCCAATGAGATGAGGATGATATGTATGACATGTAAATGAGGTGTAGGCTTATTTAGACTCAGGCTGACCATCCCTCTCTTTCTTTTTCTGTTTAGCCTCTGGAACCAATGTAAGGTATTACTTCAGAGGATGATATGTATGAGTGTAAATGAAGTGTAGTCTTGTACAGTCTCAGGTTGACCATTCCTGAGATGTGTGGTTAATTGAAATCCAACCACCAAAGTACACCCGTATCCACTGTCTAGTATTCAAATCTGTATAAAAGAAACTAACTTTTACTAGGATTCGAATGTTATAGCCTCTGACTTCAAAAATCAGCTGTTAAAAAAGTGATTTACGATGAGTTAACCACTAGACCAGCCTGTTGGGCTTGTATTCAATTTTTTTTAATGAAATATTTTAGCACTATAATTTAATTTTTAAATTAAAATATATTTATGGTATAATTTTTTTTGCCTGTATTTGAACTCTGCAATGAAATTACATTAAAAAAGTGAAAATTAAAGGCAGCCAAGAAGAGATGGCAGCAGCAAATACTCTTGGCTATAATCTGAAACTCCTGGAGAAGTGCGACCAGCAAGATTGTGAAAACTGGATGGCAGGATGCAAGAAACAGTGAATTATCTGTATATACTTGCATAAAAGTAAAAATAAGTATAATTAAAGTACAAAACAGAATTGTTGATCTTAATTTATTGTGAAAGGTTTGGCCATTACCAAAAATAATTGTGCTGTTTTACCAATAATGAAAGCGCTGTTTCCGAGGACAATAGGCATCGCCATTTTGATTATGTAAATAAAAACAGAATAAATTATTGTTTAATTTGAGCATAAATATGTATAATTAAAAAAAAAAAAATTTTTATGTTTTTTATTTATTTTTCATTGTTCTTTATTTATATTGCTAACTGAATTAGCAGAAATTCTGTTCCCTACATTTATTTTTCTAATAAACAAGAACCAAGAAACTAAAAATAAACACTTTATTTTGTTATTATTTATATAACACTTCTCTTGTTAGAGGCAAGATTTGTGTCGTTTCTTGTTGAAAGGAGTATTTGTTACTTTACACTATCTGTCTCAGTTTTTTTTATGGTGTGGCATGTGTAAAGCTGGTATTATTGGCATCAGCCAGAGTTGTTTTCTCTGATGACAATGATGTTATAGCCAATCCATATGGTGAACTTCCTAGTTTTTCACTATTAGCAAGTGAAAAGCGTATCGAAATGGTATACAACACTTACTTCCTGTGTGAGAGGTGGATGGTTTGAGGTCCAGCTTGGCTAGTTATATTTTAATGCTAATTACTTCTTGATACTGTCATTTGGGTACCATTGTGTGCTTAAACTTTTATTAACAATTCATCTTAATCTGGAAATTCAAGGTTGTTATAAATTGCAGGTACACTATATGAACAAGGGATAAAGCTAACACTTGTTAACCCTGTCTCAACAGCTGCACTGGATATTTGGAGACTTTCAAAACACCATCTGAATCAATTAAAAGCAAGCTTTGACTGGGTGAAAGTTTGAAAAAGTCTTTTTCATGAAAGATATCTTAAAAAATAGAAATCTACATACTTTCCTATTTACTTCCTTGATTTTTTGTTATAAACCATTCAGAGAAAATTTATTCCAGCAAATATTTTTTTGAAAGGAAATGGTACCTGTATTAAATATAACTGATTATGATGATGCTAAATTTCCCAGTATTTTCATACAGCTTAAAACAAATTTACTACATAAAAGTTAAAATTACCATTTGCCAACAATAACCGCCATGTTTATTTTTGATTTAAAAATGATACACTAAAATTTTATTTATCCTAATGATTTCAAAATACTAAACATAATGCAAAACATCAATGACATCCTGGAATGTGATTCTTCTGCAAACATTCTCGTGGGTGTTTTAAAAATCGTTTAATTGAAAGAAATTTGACAGAATAAAGAGGAATTTGGTATTAGAAAAATGTTCTATTAATAAAATCTGAAACTTTCAGTATTTTATATCCATCAGCTATCGTTTTGTGTACACGTAACCTCGTCTTTTAAAAAAAAACATTTTTTTCCACTTTTTTTTAGACGTGATTTGTACATGCATGTTATTTGAAAGTTTTATGGTGAGTAGAAAAAATTTTTATACATTTTTTAGGAAGAGACAATCGGCTCTTCAAATACAGAGTCCAAGTTTACATACAGAGTGCAAGTTTATTTGGACAAACGATTTTTACTTTTTGTAGTTAGTCGAATATGGATGTTTGGTTATTCTTGGCAATGGCTGTATCATTTTTGTGAATGAATTGTTTCTTGTCAGGTCTGTACAGTTTTTAGCTAACAGTTGCACCCAGAATATTCCTTCTTACGTTCATTTTTCATAAAAAAAAAAAAAAAAAAAAAAATGGTTCCTTACACATTATATTTATTTTTAAGTATTTGTTTTTTAGAAGCATTTTATGAAAATGATTATTTAACAATCATGATGGATATCTAGTTAAAGGCTTTTGCTTTTTATAAATGATTGAGTCTTGTTTTCATTGCTATTGTACTTTTTAACTCTTTCTCTTGGTTAAATCAAAAATTACTATGATCTATTTATTGATTATCTATTCTAGCAAAAGATTTTAGATTTTAATTATTATTAAAAAAAAAATCTTTTGTAGATAACGATTTTTTGAATTAAATTATTATCAGTTGTAACAATCTCTCCTTTAAATTTTTTTTAATTTTTCCTAAAATTACTCGTTGAATATCACTATGTAAAAAAAAAAAATAACTATTTTAAATGGGGAAAAAATCTTTAAATTTCACACATAGACTCTGGTCTCTAAAGGAAGAATTTTTATTTTTATTAAATGAGGATAGATTTTAAAAAAACTTTTCTGGGAATAAGAATTAAAAAAAAAAAACTAAATAAAAATTGGAAAAAGAAAATAAAAATCTAAAAGAATTCCATAGGAAAAAAGGTTTTCTAATTTTGACCAACAGTTTTCTCTCGGGCAATTGATTAAAAATAATATCCTGAGGAGTAAGAAACATATTCAGCTACTCAAATAAGGTTATATTCGTCTTTTTTAATGTTTTAGGATATAATTTATTTGATAATAAGCTTTAAGGACTTTTTATTATAATTATTTTATAATTTATGGAAATTTTATGTTTAAAACGTGACCAGTATGATATCATAAACTGACTTCAGTAGCATATTCGAGTCTTAATTATGTAATAAGCTCTGCGATGTAAGAGTGGTTTAAGTCTTATGAGAAAACGTGAGATAAATATTCAACAACGTAACTTGTTTAAATTTAAACAAAGATTTTGTATGGTTTAATTACTTGGTGTTTTAGGATCGAACAACATTGTTTACATATTGTATTAAGAATGGGTCACGGGTATTGTTAACAATTTACACGCTTCTAAAAAATCATTTTTATCGAGTTAAAATACTGCTACTTCATACTTTATAATGGGCTCCATTGTCAACGTAGTATGTTTTATTAACATTTGTACTGGCATATGTATTATTATTTCATGATATTCCCAACTTTTATAACTATTCTTTTCTACTCTTAAATAATAAAAACTTTAATTATTTTATCCGTTTTATTAATAAGTTATTAAACTTGAAGCAGTAATTTGAGAAACCTATGAGTTCCAAATGTTTTTAATTGAAATATTTAAAAAAAAAAACTAGGAAAGAAGTTATAAATTAAATCATAAAAAAACATTAAGTTATATAATTTAAAAAAATAATCATAATTCACGAGGGGCACAGAACAAATATCGAATTAACAAACTAAAAAAATAAGGTTTGATCTTGTTGAAAATTAAATGAATTTGTTCATCCCAAGAAAAAGTAATTGTCTTAAGATATACCGAAAAATTTTACCCAAGGGACATTCAGAATAGTATAAACAAGGGACATTAATAGTATTTCTTCATTATTAATAATGAAATCACTAATAGGACTATCCACGCCATTAACAATGGTAATTTACCTTAGAAGCACAACCTGTCTACATTTGGATTTATATAATTATAACTGATTTAATGAATGGTTATTCTAATTACTAATGAAAAAATTTCTTATCTTAATAATTGTAATGTAATACAGATTCAATGGTATCATCTGCAATGACGGAAGCAAAGAATGGTCTATTATTTTGAGAATAATTTATAAATATCCCAAGAAACTAAGGGCACTAATCTGCTGCACCCCGGATTCTATATCTTTTAAGAAAAAAGATTCCATGAAGTAAAAAAAAAAAAAAAAAAAAATAGTTTCTCACATTAGTAATGATCTTAATTTTTTCTGATGATTTCTTTTATTCCTCTTCACGAGCCATAACCGTTTAAGAACGTCGGCAATAATGTGAGGACTGCATTTTTATGTAATACTATTCTGAATAATGACTTCATAGAAATGGAAGACCAATTTATTGAATTTCAATTACTTTAATCAAGATATGATTTTCCCGTCTTCCTGTAATTTTCCCTAAAGTTAAAGATAATAAAGGATGACTTTTTTCTGACGTCTTATCGTATGCACAAGATATTCAAGCTTATATTCGTGATTATGCATAGGAAGAGGATGCGCGAATACGCGGCTATGACGTCAGTTGAAATGAGAGAAGTGAGTGCGGCAATTACTGAGGAAATGTTAAGGAATTGGCAGGAGAGATTGGACTGCTGTGTGAATGGCCGATGGACCTACAGATTGATAGCGATATTGGGAGATGGTCTGGGAGAATCCATGGCTTGCTGGATTTTAATCTTACTCAGCTGCTGGCGGGCCATGGGGGATTTAGGGCGTATCTCTATAGGTTTGGGTTGGACCATTCAGATAGCTGCCCTGCTTATGGGGTTGAAGAGACGCCCTTTCATGTATTTTTTCGCTGTTCTAGATTTGTGGTAGAGCGTGAGGAGATCGTGGATGGTATTGGCAGACATGAAATGTTTGAACCGAGGACCTCCAGGAAATTATATTAACCAGTGAGAATCACTTGGCGGCTGTTGCCCGATATGCTAAAGCAGTTATGGAGAAATTACGTTCTGCCGAAGAAAGCCACACGTTAAATAGAGATTCTGGGGTCCCGGTTCGGGGGACAGGACCGCTGGCGAGTGTCTGGAGGGCCCGCCTATCTTGTGGGGGTAGGCTGGATGCAATGAAGCCGCGATCATTCCACCGGCTGGGGTCCCGGTGGTTTCCCCCACTTCTGAGCTAAAGCTGATGGCATGTAAATATGCGTATGGTAAGTATGAGTGATGTGAGAGTTGTTGGTGTGCGTGTGTCTTCGCAGGTGGTGTGTACGTGTTGGTTTGTGTTGATTCAAGTGTGTTTGGTGTTGTTATGATGTGTTTTTTTAGTTTTATGTGTGGATCTGTGCTTGTTTATGTATGTGCTTGTGCTATTTACTTTGTTGTCTGAACGTGTGTGTGAGCGCTTACCCCCTACTTCTGAAGTAATGCTTTACCAGCTGTTTCAGGAGAGACGGGTCGCCAGGGGTAGAGGTTTAGTCGGTAGTGCGCAGGAGTACATACGCCTTTTTTACTATCTTCAGGAACCTGTTAGTGAGTCCGACCAATTTCAGACTGTTAATTAAGTTTGTTATTTGTCTTTATCTCTTTCGCTATGATTGCAAATTATCCCCTTTCCAAACTATACTAAACGAGATATTCACTAGATCGGGGGGTTACAAATACTCTTCAAATAAATGTCTAAAAACCATTTTTGGATTTTTTTAATTCGATTTTTTAAGGTCTGCTCTTTCCTTCCTTCTTAATCATCCATTTTATACACTCATCCATTTTAAATTCATCCATTTTATACGAATTAAAACTGCTTTTAATACGCGAAACAATAATTGGACCTTAAGTTCATCCTCTTCAAAAATCACTCCTTTTGAACTTAGCCACATTTTGACATCATTATTTTTCCAAGACATGGCTGGAAAGTTTTCCTGTTTACATGAATGATAAGGGAGCGTTGTCTAAGACAACCGAATTATCTTCCAGGAGAAGTAACATATCGCTAAACCATTTCTCGTTAATTTCATTATGATAATCTCCTATAAATTTAGATTAAAAAATCCAGAGACCACCATTGACAAACCCGGCATCACTGCCGATATGTGTAATTATGACGCCTGCCTTTTCGCGATGGAGCCTTATTACCGGCTCACACAGAAATACTTCTTTTGACGAATTCACAGCTTTATCTTTCCTAAGGAAACTTATCGTGTGGCCTTCGTTGACCCAAGTTTCATCCATATAATATATTCTACGGTCTTCTTGCCTATTTTCTTTATTTCAATGAGATAATATCTTCGCCATATAATGATATCATCCCTGTTAATTAAAGCGTTTTCTCGGTCCCGTTTTTCGTATAAAATTCATACTTTTTTACGATTAATGATAAGTTGTTCTTCGGAAATCTACCAGATTTCCAATCACGGATCTTTATCGTCATTTACAACTCGTAACAATTTGTTTATTGTAGGCAGTTTGTTTTGAAAATAGCATTCGTGTACTTTTTTACGAGTCGCGTCTATTGAAATCGTCAAATTTTTCTTCAATTGACCTGTTTTCTTTTCTTATGAGACTGTAATTCATTAGAAAACTTATATTCGCGAATCACATTGTACAGTGATGCAGCATCATTTCTATTTATGTTAGTAGTTTTATTAACAACATCCGAAATCAACATCACTGAATTATTCTGTAAGTCACTTTTGTAAGCATTTAAAATGATATGTTTTTCTGCACGACTTATGGACTTTTGTCACGGCCTTTATTTTTGGAGAGGATATCAATAATCGTAAAGACACATTTGGGATACAATACAAATACACCTGGGAATATACTACTTTCACGTTCCAACTTAAAATAATTGCATTATATTAACCTTAAATAACATTAGAGTAAATAAATAAGTAACAAAAATTGAACACTAGAACAAAAGAGTGATCACATGAAAAGATCAAGGGTTTTAACAGAATTGAAAAGACATAACATTATATAAACATTTACATGACTAATTATACGGTGACTATTATTATATGAGTAATGATTTTAATGTTGTATTTTGATACGGCCGCGTTATGAATCGGCACTGATACACGGGACATGACTCATCCTGACCGTGTGACGTTTGGTCCATTGATCATGTGTGACGCCGATGGAAATGCCGCAAGCGACATTCCCATCGGTGTACGTCTAACAAAGGTGGACACGTAGAAACAAAACACACCCCAGTTAGCCTAAAAAGATTGAACGCAATTGTTCAGTGAAGGAGGCGCGCCGCAAGCACCTATTACCTGGGAAGAAATCATGCGTATACCGCCCGTCTTCTGTCTCAATTCATCTAACTTGCCATAAATCAAATCCATGCTGCTCGATTTCCCGGATCTTTTAGGAAGTCAACTTATCCAACTTCCTAGCAGCATAATGTTCCTGCCTTTCTACCGCAAGAACATCGATTGGCTTCACTTCCGCAATCACAAAAATCGCTTTTCGTGAAATAGTTCGGTAACCACCCGTTACCGTCAGCAACATAAGTCGTTGAACCCTCAGTAAAATATTCCGCTAACTTTGAAATTTTAGCCTCCTCGACCAAACAGGCACTGTAGCATAATAGCCTGGCACACGCCTTTGTAGAGAATGCTCATGGTCTTAAAATTAAGACTCGAATCAGGATTGACCACACGTCGAATTCCGAAGAAGGCATTACAGGCCTTCTCTGCAACGTATTGAAGGTGCTTCTTAAATTGCAACTTCTCATCCAGAAATACCCCGAGGTACTTCTGAAGCTGAACATATTTAATAAGTTTGCCTGCCATCCAAACGCAGGATTGCCGACTTACAGCCAAACGGCATCGAGAAGTATCATAGTGGTTTTATCCGGGCTGAACGACATCTTGTGTTGATGATACTACAGCTCCAATATCCTGCAAGCACTAGTGGCTCTGAGCTCAATCTCTCTCTGCGAGCATCTTTCGACTAGCAGCAGCTCGTCGTTGGCACAAGCTACCACGCGACACGCTCTGGGCAATCTCAGCCGTAGAATCTCAGAACTCGACCAGCCACAATAGAGAACTCAACATACTGCCTTGGGGACAACCCTTAGACAATGTCTTAACAACCTCCAACCTGGAGGTCTTACCAACCTGGTTACAACCAGGTTTTCAATGACATTAAAAATGTTTTTAACATTTTCAATGTCTTACCAAGCCGGTTACCCTTGCGAAGCAACACATCGCGATGATTGAAATAGCTTTACATAACTGCAATTCGCTATCAGTACAATCTCTTCTTTGTAACTGGTAAATAGCTGAAGGCCATCACAGGTTATTAAGAGCATCGGAAATGTTCAAGAAAATTCCCAAGACATATTCCGCCACGGTTGTCGATACCACATTCAGAGTGTGGTATTCTCGGTACCTTTTCCGGGGCGAAATCCGTACTGGTTCTCCATCAATAACCCACGCGCTGTCAGCCTCTCATTTATACGAAGATACAAGATCTTCTTAAAGACTTTACCAATAACCGGCAGCAGCGTCAGGGGCTTGTAATACGAACTAACAGTTGGATCCTTGTCAACTCCTTTAAACAACAATTTAACAATCCCTTTCTTCTAACATACAGGGAAGCACCCGTCAAACAACAGTTTACTAAACATCCGTGTGATAATTCTGACACTTACTCCTAACGAGTGAGCAAGGAGCTCCGCCGTCATCCCGTCAAACCCCTGGGCCTTACCCCTGCCTAAACTACAATTAGTCTGACGCACATCGGCCTCGGCAATCTCCAAACACAATGTACCTTCGCAAAATAGAGCGACCTCACGCCTCACCCGCAGATGGTATACGGTCTCCCCCGCTTTGTTGTCGTCAGGCAGCATGTCGTTTAATAGTCTGCGTAAAATTTCAGATACATCTGATATTACGCCATGCCGAGTCAAGAAAGCAGACCTTTCTACGTTTATGTCCCAAAATCCTATACACAGCAATCCAGTATAGGGTTAGTAACCCTATACTAAAAAAGGAACGCCAGGAATCCCTCTCCGCCGTGCGGACCTTATTTTCACCCACGCTGAGACACTCTCCGTAAACGACTAACTGTCTGTTTCAGAGCTGTTAATTCTCTATTCCACTTTGAGGCAATCCTCTCTCGACCTGAACTTCGTGGAATCGAATATTCAGCAGCATCAATGAAAGCAGCTGACTACCTAACTGCCAGTCCTCCAAAGCTAACGTTTCCAGACTCCGATCAAGATCACGTAATGGTTCAAGAACTTCATTGGAGAACTTCATGGTTCAACACTTGCATTTTAGATCAAATGTTATTCACAGATGAAGCGTGAAGAACACGCTTTCATTAACAGATTATAAATAGTAAAAATGAAATGCATTTGAAGGTATATTTGTTTTTTGTCAACATGAACCAGTTGAACTCTAAAACGTAGATTTGCAAAAAACCCTATACCCCAATTTTAACTCTATCACCACACTTTCCTCTTTAATATAAATAACTATTCTAGCTGTATTCACCGGGAAGGGAAAAATTATTTTAAGAATATTATTTAGTATTGTCGCATGTTCGCGTCTCGATCAGAATATTGAAAGATTGACAATTGAAAAAGTTTATATAATTACAATTTATTAGTTTAAGAACATAAATAGAGTAAGATACATGAATAATAATAATGACAATAAGAATAATAAACAACAATAATAAATAACTCACAATATTAATCAGAATAACAACAATAATAATAAACGACAATTATAAACAAATAACAATAATATTAATTAGAATAACAACGATAAAAATAAACAGTGATTACATAAAAAACAGGATTTGAAGTAATCGTTAGTAATTATTTAGAGATAGTTTTATAGAAAACCAGAATTCAGTCCCATTGACAAAAGACATTAGGATGACCGCTAGTCAACACTTTTAACCACACTAGTCTTGTGTTAACAACAATAGTACAATAGATAAGACAAGTATAAAGTTATTTCACTGCAAATACCTTTGCTGTTCACAAATAAAACCACCAAAAGTTTATGAATGAAATTTAGCAATTATTTCTTTCACTTATAGTCTAACAGTAACTAACCGAAGCATTTCTTGTTTTCATGTACTGGAATTACTTGTAATGTCAGCCTTACTCGTCAAACGTGTACACCTAGAAATTCGCTTCTTCACTGACCTCCTTGCAGAATACTGTCGCTGACTGACATCTCGCAGAACTCTGACAAACTCGCAGACTCACAACATAACGTCTCGCTTAGACTGATTTCGCAGAACTCATTTCTGAAACTGATCTTCCCTGGAGTATTTATACTCCTATCTTCTTTAACTGCCGGACAGAACCTAACTGGAAGCGTGAGAATGATCGACCGCCCTCACATTCCCATTTATTCCTAACCTGAGTCCGGTAATTTTTCTCATGGAAGAACATCTGTTTAGGTGTGTCAGTGGGAGTATTACAAAAGATGATTGTTAAACGAACCTGTTACTTTACTAAAATGGTTTCTTTTAGCCACTTTCTGGATTTCTCCCATTATTATATTTTCTACTACTTTCTTCTTAATCGGATAGAATCCGTTACTCAGATCTATACTATATTGATCTTGTTACTAAGTGTGTGTACAAATGTTTACGTCTCTAACTGGTTTTTGTATTTCAAAAATATTTCAAAATTTTAATGATTTTAAGCTGAATCATGAAATTTCGTGACACATTTTATATATTCTTATTACAGGTTTTTTTTAAAAAGAAAAATCAAATATGGTGGTAGAGAGGTATTGAGGAGGCACTGCTGTATCTTGAAGAAGATTGCATTTTACAAAAATTTTAATCCTTCCTGTATTTTGGCTCATCAGAAAACAATACCGGTAAAATACCACTGAAAATACTATTTTTCGAAAAAAAAAAATAGAAGAAGCAGAAAAACCTCCAAATCTTAGAAAAACACGCAAATAAAGTAGATTTACAAATTTTCTTATGAAAAAACAAAATGGCTGTTCAACACTTAAATTAAACAAAGTAATTAAAGTATCAGAAAATAAAACAATCAAAAGGGTAAATAAATTCAAATATTTAGAAGAGGTAATAACCACAACAAAATTTGAAAAAGAAGGAATAAAAGCTAGAGTATAGAAAACGGAAGTAGCACGTCATTTAATGGAAACCTGTACAATAAAAAATCTATAATAAGAAAAGCCAAATTAAGATACTATAAAACAGTAATCCTTACAGAAGGTTTATATGATTAAGAAATACATCAAACATTCTCTAGCAAAAATACTTGAAAAAAGAATCCTCAGAAAAATAGATGATCCGAAATATAAGGATGGAATGAACGATTTAAGAAAAGCGGAAGATTAGTAATATCGTGAAACAAAAAATATTGAAAAAACAATGAGGAAAAGGACAAAATTCTATGGGATCTATGTAGAATGAACAATAACAGACAAAGATTACCGATCTCAGTGGCTGAGAGGTAGCGTTTCGGCATTTCGTGCTGTGGTCCCGGGTTCGAATTCCAGTCAGGCATGGCATTTTTTTCATTCGCTACCAATTTCTAATGAACTAATGATCATAGCTAGTGATACCCGCTCTTTCATAAAAAAAAACTTAATTTTATTAATGAAAGAACGACAAAAACAAATTGGTACAAACAGATCGAAAAAGTTCTCGAACTAAAGATAAAAAAAATTATAAATAAAAGAAATACATTTGGGAAATTGATTGATGAATCTAAGTTTCAAGAAAAAATAAAATCTAAAAAAATCTAAGTAGAGCGAAAGAAGAACAAAAATAAGCAGAGAAATGGAGCAAATTTTGGTTAAATAACAAAATTATTTTTTGGTAAATTATATAATTGTGGTTTAATATGGCCTGAATGAAAAAAAGAAAAAATAATCATAATAAATTCCTCGGATACATGAATCCAAAAAGAGTAAACTAACAGATTCTCATAAATAAACAAACAGGGTACCTAAAGCAGATGAAAAATAGGAAAATCTAAATCTAAAATAAAACAGGAGAAACTGTTTGGAGAGAGAAAAGTTATCTTGTGTATGAATGAAGAAAGAGCAGGAGAAGGAAATGGACAGAAGTAGAAAAACGGGAACTTTCTGTCTCCGTTTTATTTAACATTCTTGTCCTCAAAAAAATTAAGGAAATAAAAGAAAAAATGATATTGATGTGGGCCCTATGAACCACATCAAAATAAAAATAAAAAACCTACTCCTTTTGTTTCCTGTTTAACCTAACTAACTTAACGAATTTTTTTCTTTAACCTCCGGGACCACCGTTAGGTATTGCTTCAGAGGATGAGATGAATGATTTGTAGCGTGTGTGAAAATGCCATGCCTGACCGGGATTCGAACCCGGGACCTCCGGATGAAACGCCGAGAAGCTACCACTCGCACCACGGAGATCGGCAACCTAACTAACGACTTAAAATATTTTGTCATTACATGGGTTTTGCCTTCTAGATTCAAATTAGTATGTGAAATTGGGAATATTTTCAATGATAATGCTTGACGATTATGATTCAGTAATAACTGTCATGATCACATCAAATTTTCAAATTGTTGAAGCCAATTAACTTTCTTTTTTTTTAATAGTCACATCAACAGTTAAAGTCATTAGCGGTTTATCAATGTAATGTACCGGTAGACGTGTAGTCTTGAACAAACTCAGGCCGACCGTTCCTGAGACGTGTGATTAATTGAAACTTAACCACGAAAGAACACAACGATCTTCAGAGTATTCAAATCCTAATAAAAGCGACTAATTTTGTTAGGATTTAAACCTCAGAACTTTCGACTGATTTACGACGACGTGTTTACGACCACTAGACCAACCCGGTGGGTTCAATAAACTTTTTATATGAATTTATTGGTAAATTACTGCTGATCTATTTTTTTATTCACCTTTTTGATAACTATTTTTAAGTGTTATATTTTTCTGAAAGAAGGATTTTTACTCATTTTAGTTTAATAATTTTTTCAGGTCGTAGGTCCCATCAAAAATCTATTTTTTGAGTTTTTGCTTCTTTATATTCCGCTAGTTCCAAAATTTGTTTTTTTTTTTTTTTTTTTTTTTTTTAGTAATAATCTTTATTAAAGCTATAAATATAAAAGCTTTATAAAGTTTTAGTACAAAATTAACTATTTATTTTGCAATTTACCTAAAGAAAAATATTGTGATGTTTGTGTATTTCCGGCCTTTTTAACTTGTTTCGTTGTAAACTTGAAAATAAAATAAAAGGGTGTTATAATATTTACAAATCCCTTTTTCTGAATTTCTTCATTCTTCACCCTAAGATTAATCTAACGACTGAAATAAGTTCTATTTTTTAAAATCAAATTTGGTGGTAATTAGTGATTGTTAAGCTACATTGAGAATATTTTTTTCTGTTAAATTATGATTCATTTTATATTAAAACTGTAAGAAAACAAAATAACCGAATAGTTTTCATAAACACAATCGCGTATCGCGAAATAAATCAGTATATATTATATATATGAACAACTGAGTTTACTTTGTAATTAAATTTATTATTTATACGATATTTTATTTAAATAAGAAATGGATATATATGAAATTAAATGGCTGATTATGTAAATGTAATTATTTTGAAAGTAGGTTGTGCTGGTATAGAACAATTATTAACAGTCATTAATACATACAGTGTACGTGATTTTGCGTGTAATTTTTCATAATGAAATATTATTATGTTTATGAGCAAATGAATCATTCATATGTTTTTTATTGTTAATAATAGAAGTAAATGTTTTAATAAATAATTAACTTATGTAAATTATTATTTCACTAATTTGATAATAAGATGCATAGAGTATTCCGATTAATTTGATACTAACATAACGAGATACAATAATTTTAATTGTAAACATAAGGAAAAAATAATAAGAATATAAAATTAAATATATATTAAAATTGAAAAATATATAATTTAAAGATAAAACAACTGTAAACATTTAATTTAAATATTGAAAGTATGTAATAATTCGATTAATGTCATAATTATACATTTTTAGGTAGATTTCATAAGAAAGCTACTTATTGTAATGGATACCATGATTCGACTTCCGGAAAATTTCGACATACCTTCGCGTTTCACATTCCTCAAACCCCAAAACCACCGTCAGCTTAAAAGTTTGTTATATATACATTTATATATAATATAAATGTATATATATATATATGCACTTTTTTTTCACTTTCTTGTGGACGATAACTGCAGTAATTTTGCGCCAATCACTTTAAAATTGTTCGTTAAAAATAATTCGTCCCAAAATCTCAGCCGAGTTTGTTAACGGCCAAATATTTGACCATGGGGGTGGTAATGAGGGAACATTATAAAAAAAAAAAAAAAAAAAAAATCGGCATAATTTTCTTATTAAGTAAAATATTGAATTCGTTTAAAGTTCCTACTATTCTTTGGATATGGCTTAAAACTTACCTAAGTAAAGTTTTTTAATAGTACCAACCAATAACCCGGAGGGTGGAAAAAATTGGGTTTTGAAGACAAAAATCATACCTCCCTTAATAGGCACAGTATCGAATCGGTTTAAAGTGGTCGTTAGTCTTCTAAACATTACCTAAAACTTTTGTTAGAAACAGTTTTTGATATGACCGACCCTTACGGCAAGGAATGACAAAATTATTGCTATAATTTTAAGAAGATAGGGCTTGTCGTATGCTAAACATGTGAAACTTTTTCCATATGTAACCATTGTCGTATTGAGTAAATTTGAAGTTTTTCTTAACTTTAAGGTGCAAATCTTTTTTATCCCTTACGTAGCATCGGTGAAATTTACCTCCGCCTTCCGCCGTGCCGAAAGGGATTTTTGTTTCTAATTTATGAAAAACTTTTTAACATATCGTTAAATTATAATGCAATTAATATAAAACTTTCTCTTTTATAAAAATTATTAAGTTAAAATAACTACAGTACTTTATAGCTTGATAAATATATCATTAACTAATAAATTATATAAATAAGAAAAGAGGACAGAATAGCGCGACGTTCTAGAAATAAATAGATAAATATTAACTATACGAATAGATTGATTCAAATAGGATGTGATATTTTGTTGTGTACTGGCGGGATGTTTCAAAATATCTTTTTGTATAAAAGTTGAAGCTGCAATCTATTGCAGAGCTGATGAATTTGATGTGTTGGCCGATGTAAAACTTGTATTACCAGACTGTAATAGTCCGAAAAATATTTTTATTCGGAATGAAGTACAGAGTGAATAGGAAATTTTGAAATGTGTGTTGGTAACCCTGGAAGAGTGTCAGGAATTACAGCTCATGCTATCTTACTAGTCATGGGTAAAAATTTATTATTTTTATGCCTGATTGAAACTGAAACAGATACTTAAATGTTTCTGATACTTTGTATCAGAAACTTTTAGTATTTGTGTCAGAATACCTACAAAGCGGAAAATATTTTTAATTCTTACACAGACAGGTCGTATTTGACTGTCCTGAGAAAAACAAAGAACCGAAGGTTCTGTTTCTACTATTGTTTCTATCAATTTGTTCCGATTTACAATATTTCGAGATTCGATGGTATCGAATCCTGCGCTTCCTCTTAGCTTACGTAACCGTATTGACATAGCATTGTGTCAAACAATACAGCTTGCACACGCGCTCGCCAAGGTGCAACGCCTCTTTGACTGTTATGACTATAACTTTTTATAATGCTATTTTTCCGTACGCCGATTAAAAGGAGACAATGAGTACAACGAGATTTAAAAGGGTGAGAGGAAATCAATGGTAATAGGATAGTAGACTGTTTTTGAGAAACCGGTTTATATTATATCTCACAGTCTATTTTATTAAAATATAAACATTATAACATATAAACGATCATTTACACGATGTATTTTGCATTTTTATATTAACATTTTCCCGCTAAAACGCCCCAAACTGTCATGGCCTCTCGTATGACGTCACGCCTTACAAAAAAATCATATGTTTAGTGGTGTGGTTCGAAAATTACTAAGTCAAAAATGAATTCCAAGTTATACAAGTACTGTGTAGTGCCTCAGTGTTCAAGTACTACTATTAAAACTCAAAAAAATTGTTTATTTAACTGTATACATGTTTATTTAACAAACTGTATTCAATTTCGCACGAACTTTATGTTCCGGGCTTTTAGATTTGACTGTACATATTTTTCCATCACGCTTTAGCTGCACGTTGCTTACAGCATCATGAGAACCTAAAATAAAATTTAGCCATTATAATACTATTTAATTATGAGATGCGTTTTTCTTCTGACAACCAATCTCAAAAAAAATTCGGTCAAAATCCGTTATATGTCCACTTAAAATCCGTCCGCTTAATAGCCCATCGACCAATAATTATTAGTTAGTTAGTTTTAGTTGGCGCTGCTGAAACGCTATAGGCCAGTGGTTCTCAAACTTTTCCGAGTCGCGGCGCCCTTTTCCAATTAAAGTTTTTCCATGGCGCCCTAAAAGTATGACTACTCGTAAGCAAGAGATAAAAATAAATAAAACTCGTGTATCTTCATTATTTTTTTACTTTATTAACAGTAAGTTAATAATTATAAATGTCTTGGTTCAATTAATTATGAAGCTTTTATAATATTTTGCGGCGTCCCTGCGAAGAGGCCGCGGCTCCCCGGGGCGCCGCGGCGCACACTTAGGGAATCACTGCTATAGGCTGTTGAAATAAGAAAGTAAATAAAATTAAAATCTGATATGGCACCACATGACTTCCTTGTACGCCTATTAAATTACATATACATATGTTTTTTAAAATGAGAAATACATAAAATTTTGTCTCGCTAATAAATTCTGATATTTTTTCATTTTTTTATGGTTATTATTAAATTATTATTTATCGTAAAATTTTTTACAATCAAGATTAATAAATCAATATATTTAAATAAAAAAAAAAATAAAAAATTAACCAAAAAAAGGAGGTGAAGTTTGATTCGAATCGATATGCCATCTCCTTGATCCAAATATATCAGTAATTAACATTTTATTTGTCTATAACTATGGAACCAATGAAAATAAGTACCACTTATGACATCATTGAAAAGCTCTCAATACGGGCTTATTACTGCAGTTAATAAAGAGTCCAAAATCTAAATTGTTTTGGATTTTGGGCTCTTTATGAGACTTTTGGTTCAGTCGATTGCAATGAAAAGGGGAGGTGCACAACTAGATATTGCAACAGTCCTAAATCCAAAATTTCAACATCTACGGCTAATCGTTTTATACGGCTAATAAAATATCATATTAATATAATCAGTGTATATATATATATATATATATATATATATATATATACATGTTAATATAATCTTATTACGGCTAATCGTTCTTGAGTTACATGAGAAATGTACATACATACACACATACTTACAGATACCACGTCGAAACTAGTCAAAATAGATTCAAGGATTAAAATGGATATTTTCATTGAAATCTGAAAACCGAAATTTTTCGGGATCACAATACTTCCGTTACTTCGTACAAGGAAGTAATAAATATAATCTAACCAAACTTGACCTACACTCGCTAACATTCACTCGGTAGTCAAGGTTAGCGAGCGAAGCGAGCGTAGGTTAAGTTTGGTTAGATTATATTTAAAATTTTATTTAAATATTTTCTTATTTCCATATAGCCTTTTAGTGGCAACACCTAAGAACTAACTACATGGTAGACGGGCTATTAAGCGTTGTGGGCATATAACAGATTTTGACCAACAATACTTATATAGCAGACCGTAATATGAGGTAATAATTACTTAATATTCCGAAAAACTTTAGACGGCAATGTTTATAGTTTTGTACTTATATAGAAGTTTTGATATTTCGAAATTCCGCTGAGCAGAAATCACTATTTGATGCGAAAAACATTCCCAGCATAATCACATCAATTTTGGTCAGGTTACTGCTGTTGGCCTTTGCAAACCCTGCGTCCATTGCAAAGACTTAAAGTCGTACTATTACAGAAAATCGTATAACACGCGAAAAAATTGTTTAAGAGCATAAAATCAACAAACCACATAGACCGTCGTAAACAACAATCTGACGTTTTGCAAGATATGACATCATGCACTCTGGTGTTTTATGTAACGTGACCAACGGGCTTTATTTTTACTTATTTATCTCTTGAAAATATTAAATAATCTTAAATAAACGAACAAATTAGATTCATTTTCAATATTTTTAGATTAAGACCAATTGTAGAAAACAATTGGTTTTATCGGGTTATTCCTTAGTGTCATCTAGCCTATTGCATATAATTCGGGTTCAACTTTAATCGAAACGAACCAGAATGGTACCGTTCGTTTTAAATGATTAAAAGCATAATCGAATAGAACCATCCAATCATATTTCAGTGCGCCATTTTTCACTGTGCTGATTCTGCGCACTGAGTGCAATATTCAGTACAATACACAAGTATAACTTGTGTACCTGATACAGAATATACCGGGTGATTTAGCTGAGTACTGCGGTTTCGTGATTATACTACATGCACTTGTATCTGAGATAAAGTATCACAACCCTACACATCGCTATATCTTAGCATTCAGTTGTTATTGATACTTGGAGGGGTACGCAGCATTCTTTTGCCATTAAATCTTTTTATAAAAATAATTGCAGTGGAGGCTAAGCGTTTATAATTTTTATTATATTTATGGCGTTAATAATTTCACCGCCATTTTAATTTAGGACTTCACGATGTTGTACCGTCAGCACATGCAATTAACATATGGTTACGTAATTTTGAGGAAACAGATTCAACAATGAAAAAGAAACCTCCAAGCGGTGTGCGGATCGTTTGTACACCAAACAATAACAAGACTGTTCTAGCTGCTGTGATAAGAAGCACTGTTCAATTCGGCATCATGCAGTGTCTTTACATTTGTACAGTTCAAGTTTTCAAAGAATAGAGAACTTAGAATGCAAGAATATGCAGTACTTATATTACTATCCGTACAAGTTGCAGATCGTCCAGAAATTGAAAACAAACGATCAAATAATGCACCATTAATTATGTAAACTAAAGATAAACGTTTTAGCTAACGTCTTAGATAAGTTGTGGATGCCGGATGAAAACCATTTCCACCGTAATGGAATTACTAAAAAACAAAGTTTTCGTTTTTAGGTTCAAGGGAATTCTACTCTAAATAGGTAACAGAAAAAATAGTGACCGCTACACTGCAATTAGGTTACCTTTTGGTATGCTGTTTCATCCTATGACATAGGCCCTTATTTTTTTTTTGAAAACGTGGATGGCCACACATCAACAGTCATATCACATCAATACATCAACATGCTGGAAAATTTTGTTTTCGCAAACACTACAGAAAAAATGTAAAGTAAAAATTATTATGGAAATAATTTATTCACGTATTAAATTTTATAATACGACTAGGGAGCCGTGTTACGCAGCAGTTTCAGAAAATAAATTATGTTATAATACATAATCTAATTAATTTATGGTTCATAAGACAAGCCTCCTTCCAGACAACATTAGCTGTGCATTAGTTTCACCTCGGCTGGATTGGATTCGGTCAGGCAGGATTCCAATCACTATTAGCGGGTTGATCATCACTGTTATTTCTTCTTGTCCTCTTTAGCCTGCCTTTCCGTAAAACCGGCTGTAAATAATTTACAAATTCTAAATCTTGAATTGCCCTGTGACCCTGAAAAGGGTGACACGGAGGAAAGTGCAGTCATCTTCGTTTTTCCGTCGCTAGGCTTTTCCTTTTGGGCAGTCTTCGCTGTCCGTAGGCAGTCTTCTTCATCTTCTTAGGTTAGGGAAATATGATGATTGGTTCTTATAATTTTGAAAAACTGATATAACAATTTTCGCTTTGCAAGAGGGGATGTGGCGATCGTCTTATTTCTTATTTCAATTATTTCATTTTGTAAGAAGTTTTCAACCAAGAAAATTTTCTCAATTTCCTCTTGGCGCACGTATACCTAGGAAGGGTTTGGGGGGGGGGGGCAGCGAGTCCGAAAAAGGGTCCTTCTGTGCTGTATCGCTCTTATCGGTCTGCATCATCTGTAACGTATCTAAAACAAAACAAGAAGGCATGTCCCCGTACTAGAGGGACAAACATAATTTCAGTTGCGTCATAGTCATAATGAAGGTTAAAGTAGATAGTTTAAAAAACAGATTAATGTAATTTTTTCTGAAGAAAACAACGAGTGATATATACTTCCTCCAGGACCGCTCTGACGGCAGTTCAGGGCTCTCAACCGCTAAAAAACCTGTTCCTCTTGTCATGCAGGGGCCGGAACTAATCCCTATGGTATGTAATCAGCCCCCGCGTGATCACCCGAGCTCTCTTCTATCTGATTCGAAACGACCCCGTGGCGTTCCCTGGGGGCGATTGACGGACGGCTACTCCGGGGAGCTCTCGCCGCCCACCCCCAGAGGCTGGCCCGATCAGGGAACTTCTTTACATAAAAATTAGTTAACGCAACTCTAATATAAAATCTGTAGAGCCTACTCATTCAAAATTAAAATTTTACATAATATATATAAAAAATGAACTATAATTAAATTTTTAATCATTTAGAAGTTATAATTTAAGTAATTTTTTAATTAAAAATATTTATTTGTAGACTTGATTTGATTATGTTTACTTAAAATATCATCGCTTTAATAATTTTGTCATAAGGTTTAATATATTATTAGCTTTGTTATACTATATCTTTACCGATGAGTTTGAAGCTTTATATATTTTCAACCTTCGTAATGATAGTAAAACGTCGAGGGTGGCGGTGATTCAATCATACATTTTTTAAATCAGTTTTTTTGTTATTGTAAAACTAAGCAAATTCATTTCATTATTAAAATATGTCTTCAAAAAACTTAGGAAAATAAAGAAAATTTTGTTTATATTTTTAATCTTAACTCGATTTTACATCAAAGTGAAAGGCATAAAGATATTACAAAACCATCTACACTTTGATCTTAGCCAAGAGGCCGAGAAGCGATTTTTATAAAACCATCTCCCTTTAAAAAATTTTTTCTTCTCACTGTCCTCGTCCAATTTTGGGAGTTGTTGAAGTAATTCCTGTTATAAGTAATTAATTTCAAAATTTTTAACAAACAGTGTAAACTGTTTGTGTTAGAATTGGTTAGTTTTAAAAATTAACAGAACTTTTACATTTGCTTTGATAATGTGTAAAAGAAAATGTGTATAGTAATTAACAAGATAGTAATTTACAAGAGATAAAATTTAAAAAATACGACTGTCAAAAACAATTTCACTTTAATGTTCTTTAATATAGGATAATTAAAGACCGTGCGGGTATAATTTTATAAATGGTATATTTTTAAAATTTGTTTAAAGACACACACACACACACACACACACACACACACACACACACACACACACACATATATATATATATATTTATAAAGTTTAAGACACTCTCGGTAAGGTAGGATTCCAATGCGGGGTCATATATCTAAATCGGTTCAGCCGTTGAGCTGCTATGGTGGAACAAACATGAATACATACATATAAAATACATCACACTCCTTTATGGGCAGTCGTGTAATATCTCGCATAACTCAAAAACGATTAGCAGCAGTATGTTGAAATTTTGAATTTAGGACTGTTGTAACATCTAGTTGTGCGCCTCCCCTTTTAACTGCAATCGACTAAATTAAATGTGTCCAAAAAAGTCTAAAATAAAAAAAAAATTGGATTTGAACTTTTTCTTAACTGCAGTAATAATCCCTCATTGAGAGCTTTTCAACGATATATCATAAGTGGTACTTATTTTCATTGGTTTCAGAGTTATAGCCAAATAAAGTTTTAATAATGAAATATTTGGATCTTACAAGGGGGGCATATTGGTTCGAATCAGACTTCATTCCCTTTTTTCTTCTTAACTTTTTTTAATTAATTTTTTTAACTTTTTTTAATTTAAATATATTAATTATTGTACTGAGACCTGTTTTATCCGATTTTTCAGATCAGACAACCTAAGAAACCTTAATCAAATTTACCCTTAATATACTGGAATTTTACCGAGGAAATGTGAAAGTAATTTTGATCATATCTTTAATAGATATGTTAAAAAGTATGAAAACAAAATAGTAATACTTTCCTGGCAAAGTTTATTTATTCTTATGTAGTAGAAAAATGATAATGCATGAAAAGCTACCTAAAATCTCTTTATTGGGGTGGGGTTAATTTATAATGAAGTTTTATTGGAAAATTATCATTATATTGTCGCGTGTTCGCGGCTCGATCAGGATATTGAGAGATTGACAATTTAGAATGTTTATATAATTTCAGTTTATTGGTTTAAAATATTCATAATTACAACCAGACAAATCAATAATTATAATGATAATAAATTAATTAATAAAAAATAGTAAACAAATATTAATCATAGTAATTACAACAATAGTAATCAGGATAATAGTAATAAAAAACAGTAGTAAACGATAATTATATTACATGTCAATAACAAACAAATCAAACAATTAATACATAAGATAATACATAAAACAATCAAATCAGTAAACATGACATAAAAGCAGAGTATAATACATAACGTAATCAACAAAGAATAACAATCGTAATATTACACATCAAGTAAATGTCAATAGTAAAAAATAAATAGAGTACACACAAGACAGAGTTTAAAATAAATAATTGTTCAGAATTTATTCCAGGTAGATAAATAGAAGATCAGTGTTCAGACCCATTAACAAAAGAAACCACTAGTCTTAACCCTTTTTAACCACTAGTTTAATATTAATAAACAATCGTATAAAGTTCACTTGCAAATACGTTTGTCCACAAACACCTCGTTTGTTACCCCAACACTTTACGAATGAAATTTAGTATATTATTTCTTTCACTTATAGTTTTACAGTAATTTACGGAGAGTATTTCCTGTTCACTGATTATTCGTGGCATCACCTTAATCGTATGGAATTTAATTACACTAGAAATTTGCTTCCTTACTGTCCTCCCCGCAGAATGCTCTCGCTGGACTGGTTAGCAGAGCTCCGCCTAACTCACACAATTTGCAGCCTCTCCTCGCTGAACTGACGTCGTAACGTCTCACTCTCTCTTCTTGCATAACTGAACTGATTTATAAATGGTTTCCCAGGGTATATTTATACTTCTAGCCTCTTTACCTGCTGGACAGAAAAAGAAAGAAGAGCAGTAATATATTACTTATTGGAGTATAAATACTCCGATTTTCGTGTACTATTCTGCGGTCATGCACTGCATGTTCTAAGGCAGTGATAGTCAACGTTTTTATACGTTTTTCTTTCTTTTTCCTGTTTAGCCTCCGGTAACTACCGTTCAGATAATACCGTTCAGAGATGAATGAGGATGATTGTATGAGTGTAAATGAAGTGTAGTCTTGTACATTTTCAGTTCGACCATTCTTGAGATGTGTGGTTAATTGAAACCCAACCACCAAAGAACACCGGTATCCACGATCTAGTATTCAAATCCGTGTAAAAATAACTGGCTTTACTAGACTTGAATGCTGGAACTCTCGACTTCCAAATCAGCTGATTAGGGAAGACGCGTTCACCACTAGACCAACCCGGTGGTTAACGCCCAGGTCTTTTTATACCTAACGCCTACTTTTGTGTCTCTGTTAGTAGTAAACTTTTCTAACCGCCCACCGGTTCTACAGTAACAGTCATTTATAAAGTAGGGAAGTAACTTTATAAAATTTATAAAGCAGAGAGAATTACAGCAAGTTAAAGCATGTAATAATAATTAATTACCAAATACTTTAAGTCGGACTTTCGCTAAGTTTGGCAGAATAAATCTTTATAAAACAACTACTATAGTTAAATCCATCTTTTTATTTATACTTTACATACATAGAAGTACGAAGTCTGATGAAACTGCATTTAATTAATTATTAATGAGATCCCTGAGGCTGATGCTGCGATACTAAATACTACATTATTTAGTAGAGGGTATTATTACAATTTCTCCAATATTATAGGTTTTACCACTTTTTGCAATTAATTGTGAAATGCGATAAGCGGCAATTAATCCATCTTCGTTCGTTGCATGTTGTTTCTTAAACGATACAACGACTTTTAAACGATTTTGAAATGTATATATTTCCTGAAAATATTCAATGAGTTATTATTTAAATGCTTTTTAGAAAGATGTTCTCGCAATCGAATTGGCTTCATTGCCTCATTGGATAATGGTATATGACACAATAAACACATTGGATGTTGTTTATTTACAACAGATTCTAAGAAACCCATCTTCAGATACTCTACCAAATAGCCGTGAACGTATTTCTTTTTTTGAGACATGGGCTCTTCACAATATCTTTTTTGAATCTCACTCTCACGTGCTCACTCTCACATATCTAACTGCGTACAGACCAGTTGCGCGAGCTATTCTGGGACGAGGCATATTTGTTGTGGTTGCACTACAGCGCCATTTAGTTTCACTTACGTAACGTGAACTAAACTTATCCGCGGACGATACGAATAGTATATTTTCTGAAATTTTAATTGTGTCGGGGTATTTTAAGAAAACATAATGAAAATGTTTTTAAATAATGCTATGAAAATTTTTACAAAAATCAATTAAATTAAAAAAAAATTAAAGTGCTACAGTATCGGACAAAACTCTTGCCGCACACCATGAAAGCTGGAACGCTTACTAGAGGGTGTAGGGACTAGGTTGACTATCACTGTTCTAAGGGATGGTTATCTTCTGTACGTAGGTATCTTTAGCTTTCCGTGAGTAGTTATTGTCGATTCCATCAAATATTGTCTTTTCTTAACACACACCCTCTTTTCCTTGAGATTTTTACCTTTTTGGGTAGGTAGGGGACATATAAAAGCAACACATCCTTAGAGTGATCCCGGAGAGAGGGCACTGCCTGTGGACCGACTGAACCAGAGTCTCGGTTTACTTCCCTGTAGATGCGCAATAAGTCTGTTGGTCTTATTTCAATGGAATAAAGCTCAGCTTCCTGATTTTACCTAAATTAAAAAGTTAAAGTACGTAAAATTTAAAAAAGTCATAAATAATTTTTTTGATATTTTAATATGGCTCCTTTCCACTTTTGGAGCACATAGAAAATAAAATTTCAAGCGAGTTTCGTTAGAATTGTTTTTCAGCCTTTTACCGGAGGTTACTTTTTAGGTAATACGTAAAAAGTAATATCTTAAAGAACGCTGAAAACTTCAGAAAACGTGTACAGTCTTCCGTGCGCTAGTGGACAACAGGCGAGATAAAACACAGAAAATCAGTATGTTATATAAGTAAATAAATAATAATTTAATTAGCTTTAAAAATCAGATTTTCATAACGTTTTATTATTTATCTTATTACAGTAGATCTATTGATAAAATACCATGAATGTTTACGTGTAACTAACGTCATGTACCGTTAAGAATCAATTAAAAATTTTACGCCTCGTTTCAGTTCATTATATTAATTTTTGATTTTTAATTTATTTTTTATAAAACTGATTCTAATTAGTAACACTTATGTATACATATATATATTATATCCTAAAACAAAAGATAGTTCACTAGATATGATATTCAAAAATTGGAATAACTTCTAAGAAAATACTTTACTGACTAGTAATTTGTTCAAAATGTTTCTTCTCAATCCACAGGTCCTAATTTCTATTAAAAAAATATGTAAACACTAACAATGCTGTCTTTATGAAGTAGTTCATAATAATTTCATTATTCTTGTAATTTTACTATAATTAATTTTTCATAAAATTGTGAAAAAAACTCGCAGAAAATTTATTTCTGAGGAAATCTATGTAGCTAACGTCAATTAGACATAAAAACGACTACAACAGATTTAGCTATTATTAAAAAAAGAAAAATCCGAAAAATGGCAGCAAAATAATTACTGTAATTTTAAATCGAAACAAAATTCATTTCGCTATTGGAAAATAACTAGAAACAACAAATTATTAAAAAATAAATAAACGAAAAATAAGACAATAGTCATATACATTCTCGAAGATAGTAATAAACTTTCAGGAGATGTTCTACTGGTAAAAATAAAGAAAAAATATATATAAACATTCGTTAAAAACGTATTATTCGCGAGTGTCGGCTGGCGAAATATATCTCTCTGTTTTTTGCACTTTCAGTAAAATTAAGTCCGACAGTATTTCTTGAAACTTTAAATTTATTGGTTTTATGTTAAATCTGACTTGAAGAACTGAAAAAAATAGGCCCTAGAATTATTCTTTTAGTAGTTTTTTAAGAAATGTGGAGTAAAATAGAAAAGATTGAAGTCGAAAAACACACTATTTTGTGTTCGGGGTAAAATAACTTTGATAAATGGGTAATAAACACGTAAAAGTTTTAAACAAAAATTGTAGAGAAATGGATACATAAAAGAACACATTTTCAAAAAATGAACTCATAAAAGGGGATGAAAGTTTAATAATAGTTGGAGATTGAAATGCAAGCATTGGAAAAGGCAAGGCAGGAAATATTGAGGGTGAATACGGGCCGGGCAAAAGGAATGAAAGGGGACCGACTTATTAAGTTTTGCACAAAGTATAATTTAGTAATTGCCAGCATCCAGTTAAAAAATCATAACAGATGAACACGTGAAAAAAGCCGGGGAATACTGCTTGGTATCAGATAGATTACGTCATGGTTAGGCAAAGATTTAGAAACTCGTCGATTGCAAAACATATCTAGAAGCAGACATTGATAGCGACCGTAAGTTAGTGTTAATGAAATGTAGACTGGGTTTAAAAACCTAAAGAAAAGGTGTCAGATGAATCGGTGAAATTTACAAAAGCTTGAGGAAGAGAAGGTAAAGAGGATTTTTGAGGAAGACATCGCAAGATGTCTGAATAAAAAAGATAAGGTAGAAAATATAGAAGAAGAATGGGAGAATGTTAAAAAAGAAATTCTTAAATCAGCCGAAGCCAACTTAGGCGTAACAAAGAGAACTGGTAAAAAACCTTGGATATAAGAGGATATATTGCAGCTGATGGGTGAACATAGAAAGTATAAGAATGCTAGTGATGCAGAAGGAAAAGGAATTCAGAAATACTACAAACAGGAAGTGCGAAAGAAAAGTGGATTAAAAAAGGCATTCAGAAGTGGAAAGAAAAATGATCACTGGTAAAATTTAGGCTACATATTAAAGCATCCTGGAGTAATCGCTTTGATATTGGAGGGACAGGTAGATGGAAAAATTGTGCAGGCAGGCAAAGTTTGGAATATGTAAAACAAATTGTTAGGGATGTAGAATGTAGGGAGTATACCGAAATGAAACGACTGGCACTAGATAGCGAATCTTGGAGAGCTGTATCAAACCAGTCAAATGACTGAAGACAAAATAAAAATAAATAAACTGTAAGAAGCAATCGATTCTACATGGTTAATAATTCAATTTTTGATATTTTGAAGATATTGCAAATTGAAGACATTCATGTTTCTGGACAGTGTCTGAAATATTTCGCTAGTTTCAATCCACTAATCATAATTTATTTTAATTCGAATTAAAATCACTAAATACTAAATTAATTAATTCCGGTTAAATTTTAAGCTTTATGCAAATATGGGACATTTCAGCAACAAACATTTTGCTGAAATTTATTATTAAACTAATCGATTTTAAGATTGATTATAACGTAATTTTAGAAAAATCCAATCTAATATGACCATTTGTAGAAAATATAAAAATAAATTATATTTTAATAATTTATCGTCCATTTTAAAATGTTATTGAAATTTTAAAGCAAATGGGGGCTGAAAATTTGTAGGGGTACCTATAACGATCAAAGTGTCGTAATTTATAGACTGTTTCTCATTTACAAAGACTAATACGTAGTTACGAGTAATGATGGGAAATATTATTCTAAGTGTAATTATATTTGCTAAAGATAATTATTTAGAAAAATTACCCCCATTCAAAAGTCAATACTCTTGGAATATGTTGTTTTCACTTCGCTAGTTGTAAATATACAAAAAAAGTGTCACTTTTTTGTAATTTTTTACTTATAAAGTTTTAAAAATAATAAATAAAAAAAAAATTAAAATTCCCGTAGGAATATAAGGGTAATGTTTTGAATTCATATCAATACTTTTGTGTTTACATTTTTTCTTTTTCATATAATCCGTACCTAATATTTATTATTCGTTCTTAAATATACTTCGTTGAAATCTGTGTTGAGTGGTTTCAGTTGTTAATAGATTGTAATAAAACGTTAATGCAATTAAATTACAAGAATGAAATAAACGAGTTTCTGATTTTTTTACGATAATAGAAAATGTAACAGAACGCTCTCTTCGCTCGCTTTCACGTCTAATTAAACTTAAATTGGCTAATTGTTAGGCTGAGACAATAATTGTAAACAGTAACCAACTATTTAGTCCGAAAATAATATATATTACACTTGTACAGTAATGAATTATAAAATTTTTGGTGAGGGTACTGTTTAAGTTACACGAGGGACATAGCTCGAGTGAAAGGCGTCGACTTGACGCTTTTTTGATGCTATATGTGAGTCATTACCATTAGAATAGGGTGCATAAATAATATACAGCGTTCAACTTAAAGGAGGCCCCATCATTAATTTAGTCCATAAATAATACTTTATTGGCAAACACTCACACAATAATTTACAGAATGTGTTCAAAATGTAGACTTTCCACTTTTATGCACTTGTCAATACTAATAATCATGTTCCTGGCTACTCTTGTAGCTGTACCCTGTCTATTTCCTGGATGGTATTGGTAAGGTTTGTATTCAATTCCTACAGAGTGTGTGAATTGCTCCTACAAATAATTTCTTTTAAGTATTCCCTATAGAAAGAACTCTGGACTAGTCAGATCAAGGGATCTTAATGACCATAATTTTTTAGAAATGATTCTTCCACCGAAAAAATCCTATAGTATCTCCACAGTAGTATGAGCTGTATGGAAAGTGACGCTATCCTGCTGCAACCAGCAGTCACGCTCATCCGCTTGCGGTAAGTTATGAATTGTTGGATAATTTCTTGGTAGACGATAGCATCCACAGTTTAAAAAAAAAAAACAAACGTCCTTTTATTCGTCGCTTTAAAACCTCACAACATACGCCTAATTTTTTTTGGGATGTAGGGTAGATTCAAAGAAAATGCGCGGGTTTTCAGTACCTAGGTTCGGTAGTTCTGACTATTAACATATCCATAATATGAAATCTAGTTTAACTGTTAAAAAAAATTGATCTAAAATAGCCATTTTTCTTGTTTATTGACAATTAACACCATAATACATGTCAAGATATCGACTTTTGAATGCGCATTATCTTCCTAAATAATTCCCTTGTTATACATAACGTATTAATTTTATATGGCATATATGTGTGAATTTTATAAGAGATGAATATATTTTGCCTAAAGAATTTCTCCCAAATAAGTAGCCTCGGTACACAAAAAATTCGTCCTGATCCTCAGTCTTATTTTTGAAGAAATATCATTGTCGTTATTCATTCTAATTTTCTAAAAACATCTGACTGAAATTTTTGCGAGACAAAACTATAAATAAATGCGTATTATTGTTGTAGCATAAAACTAGGACGAAGTCTTTTTATTAATGTGTTTCCTAATGTTAAAATTACTGTAGCAAATAATATCATTTCTTACTTGGAATTCCCTTCCCACTGTCTCATTCGCTCACTCACTCTCTCTCTCTTTCTAGAACTAAACTGTAATAACATATTTCATATAACTACAATAAACATTATAGAACTTTTTCTATTATAATATTATTAAAAATAATATACAAAATTGTAATGTAAAAATACAAGAAAGATCTTTTTTATCTTGGCAAAGCATTTAAACGTTTGGCAAAGGATTATGTTTATTGTTAAGTTAACAGGATAATATGATACTAAAAACACAGTAATGTTTTAAGTTTTGGCTTCAATACAAGCTAAGTTACAAATATTATATTTTTATTCTAATAATTTAAGTATATACTGTCCTGTAATTTTAAACGTATCTTATATTTCTTTTTTACAACAATTGGTTACCGACTTAAGTAAATTTAGACATAAAAAGAATTAAAATTGGTTAGGCAGGATATACTAATTAAACAGTTTTATATTGCTCAATGAAAACAACAGTAATTGTTATGATTCTCAGAGGAAAAGTAAAGAAAAGAGTTACTACTTTTTGTAATCGACCGATTATATACCAAACGAGATGCCGACAGTTTTTTTTAAAAATTCTGATTGAAAAAGGGTGGTATAAACTTCAAAGATCAAGCTATATTTTTATCAGAGCCGTTTGGAATACATCTACCTCTACATCTTAACATAAGAGGGTAACCTTACACTAGTTTGTGCTATTATGTACAATTAAAAAAAAGTAAAAAAAATTTATGTTTTGTAATGTAGGAATCTCGTAGGTTTGTGTATTGATAAATTACAAAAAAAATTAATTTTATAAAAAACGTACTAACATAAATAAATTTTTTTTTTACTTACTTGTACAAACTAAAGGAAGTATTGTGATCTCGAAAAATTTCGGTTTTCATATTTCAACGAAAATATCCATTTTGACCATCCCTGAATCCATTTTTATTATTTTCGGCACGACGTTTGTAAATACGTACGTATGTATGAAGCATAACTCAAAAACGATTAGCCGTAGGATGTTAAAATTTTGGATTTAGGACTGTTGTAACAGTCTAATTATCTCTTTCCCTTTTGATTGCAATCGACTGGATCAAAAGCGTCCAAAAAAACCCAAAATCCAAAACGTTTGGATTTTGTATTTTTTCTTAACTGCAGTAATAAGCTCTAATTGAGAGCTTTTCAACGATATATCATAAGTAGTACTTATTTTCAATGTTTTCAGAGTAATAGTCAAATAAAATTGAATTAATGAAATATTTGGATTTTACAAGGGGAAGACACGTCCGTTCGAATTCGTGTTCATTTCCTTTTTTTTAACTTCTTGTTTTTGATTTAAATATATTGATTTATTAATAATTATTAACCTGTGATTGTAAAAAAAAATTTACAATAAATAATAATTTAATAATAACAAAAAAAAGTGGATATGGACACCACATGACTTCCCTGTACGCCTATTAAATTACATGTAAACATTTTTTTTAAAATTAAAAGTACATAAAATATTATTTCATTAATAATTCCTGATATTTTTTATTGTTATTATTGATTTATTATTTACCGTAAAACTTGTTTACAATCAGAGGTTAATAATTATTATTAATCAATACATTTAAATTGACAAAAAAAAAAGTTGAAAAAAGGAGATGAAGACTGATTCGAAGCGATGTGCCTCCCCCTTATAAGATCCAAATATCTCATTAAGTAAAATTTAATTTGGCTATAATTCTGGAACCAATGAAAATAAGTACCACTTATGATATATCGTACCATTTATTACTGAAGTTAAGAAAATGTCCAAAATCCAAATTGTTTGGATTTTGAGCTTTTGTGTTCACAAAAGCCCAAAATGGATTTAGGGAAACTAGAAACTAGTCAAAATGGATTCAGGGATGGTCAAAATAGATATTTCCGTTGAATCGAAATTTTTCGCGATCACAATACTTCCTATACTTCGTACAAGGAAGTAAAAAAAAATATGAAAAAGAATTCTTTATTGAAGAATTGGAGGATTGTATGTCACTTTAAAATGAAATAAGTTTAAATGAAGTGGAACAAAAAATGTGTATATGTAATTTAATAGGCGTACAAGGAAGTCATTTGGTGTCTACATCAGATCTTTTTTGATTTCGTTCCTGCTAGTATAGACCATGCTAAATATTATTTTTTTATTTTCTTCTACTTCTTCTTTACCAGGAGAGAACTCTTTTTTCTTCTTCTCTGACCATGAATTTTTGGTTTTCTTTTTTCGATCTCTTTGAATCCCGTGATTTGTTGGATTGTTTTTCTGTCTATGTTTTTCTGTTATTTTATAGTTAATAATAATATTTTTAAAATACTTTTTAATGATTAATTTAATATTAAACGTTATGTTTTTACTTTTTCGCATTGCATAGAGTAGAAAATTGTATTAAGCAGCTAAAAAATTTCTTTTTAATTAAGATTATGATACAAAATAAATTGAAAAAATCTTAATTTATATTCATCCCGACTCCATTGCGATGTTTTGAATGTCAGAAATTTGGTCAAACAGCAGCGCGATGCATAAGAAAACAAATCTGTGTTTGTGATGAGCCACTGGATCTTAATGAACCTTGCAGAAATCCCCTATCTGTATCAATTTTCATGGGCACCGCTCTATGATATTGCGAACCTGGTTTAAAAAGAAGAAGCGGTAACCCAGGAGTTGAAGATGATACAAAAGGTCAGCTACCTCCATGCTAGGAAAATTGTGTAGCAGATTGCTGAAGGTTCCGTCATATGCTTAGGTTGCGCAGCTCCTGCATCTTTCTTTAAACCAAAGAACATAATCTCTGAACTGGCACCAGCTCTAGCGAACATGGTCGAACATATCATCAGTGACAAATTAAAAAGTCAACCAATAAGAGAAACTATTCCAAAGCTAACACAGAAAGTAGCAGATGTCTCCAAACAATAAATTGTTACGCAAGCGAAGATTGACCTTTTGATCTGTCAAAAGGTGAAGAAACGTGAAGATAAACCGACGATAAATAATACTGATAATCATTAATCATCGGTGCATTATCATTAATAATAATTATAATGCACCGACGATAAAAGTAGAAATAGAGAAAATCTCCATTCAGGGAATCATCGAAGAAGTCGGTAAGGATAGTTGAAAAAGAGAGTGGACAAGCATCAATGGAGCCCCCCCCGAAGCTCAGAAGCTTCTAAAAGAGAGGGCGAGCTCTTGAGCAGCTCCAAATATTTTAGCTGTGAATGCATCAAACTTCGACTATGATGTGATGCTTTCCGCACCATCTATATGTGCATCATTTGATGCCGACAACAAGACATGCTCCGTGATTTACTGCGGAGGATCAGAAGATTCTATCTTCAAAGCCTCAAACTCCTTGGAAAAGAGGAGGAGGCCGTCAGGAGGATGGAGAGATAAAAGAAAAAAGGATGGCCTAAAAATAAACCTAAACGATGACTGACGGTATAATTGATGCTTTCTGATGAATCATTATTAAGGATAAGCTTTTAAGAATTGTGAGATTATTACACCTGTTTTGAAAAATACGACAACATTTCTTTGAAATCGAAGTATGTTTTTAAGTAGCAAGGACCCTATACACCCTTGTCAACTTTTGGGGTTTTAATATCCTGTGACAAATCTATTTCTGGATGATCTACCTGACAAGGCTAGTCTTCTGGATAGATCGCTGATCATAGAAAGAATTTTTTCTTTTTTTTGAGAAAAGGATTAATGTTCGCAGAAGTCGATGCCCGTAAATCACCCCTCCCTCCAAAAAACAAATAAAAAAATCGCACTGAAATCTAAAAAAAAAATACATTTTAAATTTTACTTAATATTTTTTTGTAAAGTTAACACTAATTAAAATAATTACCTAACTCTAAATTTTTTTTTTAGGTTGCGTAGCCCGAAGTATTTTACTAAGGCTAGATGATTTGATTAAGGCTAAATGATGAATCACAACCCCCTCCCTTCCATTTAACATTTTCGAGTAGGTAGGTTTAATACAAAAAAATAGATCGTTCGATGTAGTAGCGTTTGCTAAATTTAAATTTAATTTTTCTATGTTTCCTTATAAAATTGTTTAAGAATTCCTATATTTTATTAACACTCTGTATATACGTTTTTGTATAAGCATTTAAAAGAAAAATAATATGCCAGAAATAGTTCTAAAATTGACCTCGAAAAAAGTGAATTTATACAACCAAACGATTTCTGTGCATACATACAAAAAGTTTTAATGTCGACTGTTTAATTTTTTTGTTTGTTCTTTATGTATGAAAGGCATAGGATTCTGTTTTTATTTTTAATATTTTGTTTATTTGATGTTAAATTATAATTTTTGTTGTATTTTTTATTATTAAGAATTTTTGCGATACACTTGGTGGACCGTATCGTTTAGCCAATCAATTTGATGATTAGTTTAAAAATATTAGTTCAAAAACTTCATCAAGCCTGAAATTTATAGACAGAATAGATTTTATTAAAATAACATACTCGTATTACATGAACAAGCAAAATGTTGATCGAATGTTTTATTTGACCATATAATAAAGTGATCAATTCAAAGTGGGTAGCATTTATGACAGTGACTCCCGTACATTTTTGATATAAAACTGCATAAAACTCTGACATGATCTACCGACAGATCATGTTTTTTAGAAATAAATTTTTTTTCTTTTCGAAATTATCGTTCACCAATTATTGTTAATATTTTATACATAATTTCCTTACATACTATCACCCAATATATTACCTAATATACGACCTACACACTATTTACTATCACCTAATATATGAAAAAAATTACATTTTATTATTTTCATAATAATTATTTTTATATTTATAAAAATGAAATTAATTTTTTATTCTTTCTAAGATTTTTTCTTTTAATTATGATTTTATTTACTATTTAAGTATGGTATCTTTTTGCAATAATAAAAAAAAGAATTTTCTTTTTTTAGACCCCAATCATTTTTTGATTTTTATTAATTTATTTAGTTTCATTTAATATTATAATTGTTTTTCAAAACAATTCGTGAAAAATATACTTTATTGACTAATTTTTAACGTAATATGCTATACGTCTATGTCAAGCACGAAAGAATCTAAAAACATACTCTATTAACTGCCTGATAACTCATATTTTCTTATTATCCTCGTCAATTTTATAATTATCTTCCATTTTCTAAGTAATACAAATTTTAATCACGAATGGTTATTAAAAAAAAAAATAGTAATATGACTCCGGTTTCTCCGGAAAGTTATGCAACTCTGGATACGGAGGGCTGAAGTAAATCTCTATATAATATATAAAAATGAATGATTGTTTGTCTCGTATGCGTTTCTATACCATTCATCCGATTGCGATGAAAAATTGGTGAGTTGTTTTGCGCACGCCCGAGAAGGTTTCTGAATTAGTTTGGACCCGCTAGGCGGCGTTGGGGTCGAGATATCTCGAAAAATTGTATTTATGGACCGATTTGGCTCATTTCCAGAATATATAGTAATTACGCGAAAAGAAACATATTAGCAAAAACTACTATATCTGCTAGGGGGCGTCGGTGTCAGGATATTTACGAAACTATCAAACAAATATACAAACTTTCTTCTTCTATATATGTATATATATATATAAAAGGCAATTTTCGTATGTGTCCGCTTTAGATTAAAAACCTACAGGCCGATTTAGACGCGCGTTTTTGCAAAATGGTCCGCGTTGTTTGTAGAAGGTTTAAAGCTATTGAGATCTTTGATATGACCAGTAGAAAGAAAGTTAGGGATATTTTGATCCGACTACTGTGTTTATTGAGTAGTTTGAACTAAATCCGATGGGTAGTGCTGTTGTTTTGCCAGTTGGATTTATTTACATTCTGAATTTTATAAAGTGAAAGGTTGAATTTTGTGAAGTTCCGTAATGTTCAGTTTTTTAATGTGTTTTATCAAACTTTCAATTGTGTTTCATTTACTCTCTCTCTCTCTCTCTCTCTCTCTCTCTCTATATATATATATATATATATATATAGATATATATATACTCAAATGTAGCAATAGCAAAGCACTGCCGGGTCTCTTAGTAATTATATAAAAAATTTAATATAATTTTTGGATAAAAGTTTGATATACGTGATTCATAAGATCCTTATCTAAAGTTGCCCCTTTGATCAATTGTGATCAGAATTAAACGGTATCAATGTTCCATATCCAGAAAATATCGTGCCACATTTTATTCTAATCGGTCCATCAGTACGTATATTCTTTAGGAATTCTTCAACGCTAAAATAATTTTTTTTTGGCTGGAGGGAATACTGAGAGACGTCAAGATTTGTAAAAATCCCGAAATGTAAAATTTAACCATATTGTTTTTCCTTGTAGAAAATACTGTAGCTATACAATATAACAATACGATTATAAGTACACAGTCCAACTGTACAACTGTGTAACTGAAGGAGGGGATCCTGCTGTAGAGAAAAAACTTATTCTATCATTACTTTTTTTTTTAACCTCCGGGACCACCGTTAGGTATTACTTCGGAGGATGAGATGAATGACAATTTTTGTAGTGTGTGAAAATGACATGCCTGACTGGGATTCGAACCCGGGACCTCCGGATGAAAAGCCGAGAAATCACCACTCGCGCCACGGAGGCCGGCATTCTATCATTACACGGATTCTATTTACGTTATAGATCACTATCCATAATTCAGTATACCGTTATCATTTTCTGAAGAGAGTTTTGATGCTTCGTTGAAGACTTAAGTCAAGCTATGCTTTATAAAGTTTTGTTAGCTTTTTTCGCACTCATTGTTCAGTTTAGAAGCTGTGTTCGATTTTCCTCCAGAAGTGAAAGTCTAAGTGGTCTAAGGCTGAAAGATTTAGGGAAAACACATTTAATTTGCTGGTAAGGTGGATTTTCACTTTTTTAATAATAATTTATTAACATATCAGTGGTAACCATGTTTGAGAAATTAATTGTAATGTAATAATTTTATTTTATTTATATTTTGTTACTCAGATTATCAATATTTAAAACTTCTTGAGATTACATTTTAAAAATAATCTGACCGACTTAGATATATCTTGAAAAAATCGGATAATTACTGGAAAACCACTGGTTCAAAAATGTTTATATATGGTGAAGAGAATGAAAAGGTAATAAAATTGTTCAGTCATGTATCCTCTCCACTAATCTTTTTATCCTTATTTTGTTTAACCTCCTGGACCACCAGGTATTGCTTTTCAGAGGATGAGATGAATGATTTGTAGCGTGTGTGAAAAGGGCATGCTTGACCGGGATTTGAACCCGGGACCTCCGGATGAAAGGGTGAGACGCTACCACTTGTGCGTCAAAATTTAGTTCTCGTTATGTTAACATACTCATTCAGTGATGAAATATATTTTTCAACAATATAACTTGCAGACTGAATTAAATGAAAACATTAAAGGATCATATTTAATGTAAAGCGAACAATGTCTTTTTATTATTATTTGAACCAGTGATTTATATATGAATAATTACCCCTAACCAAGGTATTCGATACATATATAAAGAAATACGCTAAGATTTTTTTGAAGTTTTAATGAACTTATAATAGAGTTAGATTAAAGAAAAAGAGTAGTAAAACTGATTATTATTATTAATTTTTCTTCAATTTTCTTTTCAAACAATTTCTGTTATAAAATGAATTTATATAGGTTAACAGAAAAGTGATATGGAAGTAAAATATAAATATCTCAATTTTTTTCCATCATAATGAATCAAGTTACTAAGCTTCAAAAATGTCGGAAATGTAACGAGCTACGTAATCTGTAATTGAATTTATTCATATATATATATATATATATATATATATATATATATATATATATCTTTGAAAGAGAGTATACTCTCTCTCTCTCTCTCTCTCTCTCTATATATATATATATATACTCTCTTTCAAAGAAACAAAGAATTTCAAAACGAATTCTATAAATGGAAATAATGAAAAAATTCTCTTTAACATGGTTTTAGAGACGCTTTGTTTTCCAGTTATAACGCAAGAAAGAAAAATTTAACCATGATCACTTCTTTAAGGGTAAAATGAAAACATTTTGAAATTTTTTAAACTAAAATTAAGCGAACAATTTAACAGTTTCATATGATTTTTGTACTGAAAAATTAAGTAAAACAGTTCCACAATTTTACCTATAATAATAATTTAAAAAACTATTAAAAATCACAAAATGATTAATGTAGAAACAATTTTTTTTTCAAGTTTGACATACATTAACTTAAACTGTTAATAAACAATAAATTTTCCAACAAAATTTGTAGAGAATTTTTTTACGAAAAAAATTATGTAAGAATGAACAGGAAATAGACTCCATCAATTGAACAGGGAAAAGGGTTTAAGAAATTTGACTTTTATTAAATACAAAACAGACCGAAAAATAGCAGAAGAATATTATATTATAATTTAAACCGAAACAATCAGTTCAATATTGGAAAATATTTTGAAATAAAATAAATTATAAAATATAAATAAAAACAAAATTTAAGTAACAACAGTTTAATAGTATTCTTTAAATTTCATTGTGCCGTGATAAAAATATTAAAAAAATTTGATGTGGACATCACATGACTTTCTTTACACCTATTAAATTACATATATTTTTTATTACGTATTTTTACTTCCTTGTGCGAAGTAAAGTAACTATTGAGATGGCGAAAAATTTAGGTTTCCAGATTTCAACGGAAATATCCATTTTGACCATTTCTGAATCCATTTTGACTAGTTTCGACTTGATGTCTGTACGTACGTATGTATCTCGCATAACTTAAAAACAATTAGACGTAGGATGCTGAAATTATGGATTTAGATCTATTGTAACATCTAGTAGTGCAACTCCACTTTTGATTGCAATTCACTCAACCAAAAATGTCCAAAAAAGCCCAAAATCCAATTTCTTTTGGATTTTGGACTTACTGTTAACTGCGGTAAAAAGCCCTCATTGAAGGCTTTTCAACGATACATCATAAGTGGTACTTATTTTCATTGGTTCCAGAGTTATAGCAAAATAAAACGTTAATTAATGATATATTTGGATCTTAGAGGGAAGGCACATCGGTTCGAATCAGACTTCATCTTTTTTTAACTTTATTTATTAATTAAAATATATTGATTTATTTATATTAATTAACCTCTCATTCTAAAAAAAAATTACGATGAATAATAATTGAATAACAAAAAAAAGAAAAAATATCAGAAGTTTTTAATGAAAAATAATAATTTTTATTAAAATTAATAATTTAATAATAAAAAAAAGAAAAAAAAATTCTTTATTAAAGAAATGGAGGATTGTATCTCACTCTCAAATGAAATAAGTTTAAATGACGTGCAGCAAAAAATGTGTACATGTAATAGGCGTAAAGGAAGTCATGTAGTGTCCACATCAGAATTGTTTTTAAATATTTTTTTTATTATTGAATTTATTATCTATTGTGAAAGTTTTTTTTACAATCAGAGATTAATAATTATTAACAAATCAAGTCGGATTTGAACCGATGTGTCTTGTAAGATCCAAATATTTCATTAATTAAAATTTTGTTTCGCTATAACTCTGGAACCAATGAAAGTAAGTACCACTTATGATATATCATTGAAGAGATCTCAGTGAGGGCTTATTGCTGCAGTTAAGAAAAAGTCCAAAATCGAAACGTGTTGGATTTTGGGTTTTTTGGACGCTTTTGATCCAGTTGATTGCAATCAAAAGAGAATTTGCACAACTAGATGTTACAACGGTCCAAAATCCAAAATTTCAACATTATACGGCAAATTGTTTTTGAGTTATGAGAGATATCTACGTACAGATGTCACGCGGAAACTATTCAAAATGTATTCAGGGATGGTCAAAATGTATATTTCCGATGAAATCTGAAAACCGAAATTTTTCGCGATTACAATACTTACTTGTACGAAAACATCTGACAACAAAGTTGTAATACTTTCCTGGCATTGGTTATTTATTCTTATATAGTGGAAAAATAATGATTCGTGAAAAAAGTTACCTAAGATTTCTTTTAAGAACCAAAAAAAGTTTCAATAATTCAAAAATCAATATTTTTTTAATTCTTCTGCTCCTTCATCTCCAAAATCAACTTCCAAGAAAGTTTTTTGATTTTTCTACGTCTACTATGTTAAATGGAAGAAACAAAAAAAAAATCCACTAAAAATTTACGACCAATAAAAAGTTACCAAAGATTCTGTTTTTGGAATTAGGGGTTATTTTATATAATTATTGTAATAATACTAAAATTTTAATAATATAAAATTTTTGAAAAATTGAAAAAAAATCTGCATTTTTAATCTTTGATACTGTCCAATACTTACCCCAAAGTATTATTTTTGGTTACTTGCACTACTACTATACCAAGGAAGACATAACAAAATTTTCGTTTAAAAATATGCAGTAAATAAACAGATTTTTTTTTCTATTTTTGGGAAAAGGGGATTTGTTTTTTGGGTCGCTGGGTCATATAACGTCGAGAAATGAAAAAAAAATCCATTCCCCATTTGTTGACTGATTGCCACACTTTCCTTCTTGCAGCATAGCTATAGAGCTGTGATGCCAGAAAAGTAAAACGAAAATAAATTATCTAGAAATAATTTTGCAAAAATCTGACGTGGACACCACATAACTTCCTTGTACGACTATTAAGTGGTACTTACTTTCATTGGCTCCAGAGTTATAGCCAAACAAAATTTTAATTAATGAAATATTTGGATCTTACAAGAAGACACATCGGTTAGAATCCGCCTTGATTTGTTAATAATTATTAACCTCTGACTGTAAAAAAAACTTTTACAATAAATAATAAATTCAATAATAAAAAAAAATATTTAAAAAAAATTCTGATGTGGACACTACATGACTTCCTTTACGCCTATTAATTACATGTACACATTTTTTTCTGCACTTCGATTAAACTTATTTCATTTGAGAGTGAGATACGATCCTCCAATTCTTTAATTAAGTGAACAGTTACACAATAGCTAAAATATTAGTTTTTATTAACATCAAATATTTAATAATTTACTAATATTATATTTACAAATAAAATATTATAAATAAATAAATATTATAAAAATATTTGTATAATATTTATAATAAATATTATATTTACAAATATTAATAATTTACACAATTATTAATTCATCAATTTTACCTAAAATATTAGGATAGAGTAAAAGTTCCTTTATTACTCTTTAAATAAATGTAAGTCATATTTCTAATACTATATTGAGAAAAAAAATTATTATGATATAACCATGAACAAAACGAAAACAAAAACGAATAATCAGATGTTTCACCAAATCTGATGTGGACACTACATGACTTCCTTGTACGCCTATTAAATTACATATACACATTTTTAAAAATGAAATGTATGTAAAATTTTATTTCATTAATAACCTGAAATTTTTCATAATTTTTTTTATTGTCATTGAATTATTATTTATCGTAAAACTTTTTTTACAGTCAGAGGTTAATAACTATTAACAAATCAAGTCGGATTTGAACCGATGTGTCTTGTAAGATCCAAATATTTCATTAATTATAATCTCATTTGGCTGTAACTCTGGAACTAATGAAAGTAAGTACCAGTTATTATATATCGTTGAAAAGCTCTCATTAAGGGCTTATTATTATAGTTAAGCAAAAGTCCAAAATCCATTTTTTTTGAATTTTGGGCTTTTTTGAACATTTTTGTTCAATCGATTGCAATCAAAATGGGAGGTGTGCACAACTAGGCGTTACAAAAGTCTTAAATCCAAAATTTCAACATTCTGCGGCTAATCGTTTTAGAATTATACGAGATACATACGTACTTACAGATGTCACGCGGAAACTAATGAAAATGTATTCAGGAATGATCAAAATGCGTACTTACGTTGATATCCGTTAATCGAAATTTTTCTTCATTACAATACTTCCTTTACTTTGTACAAGGAAGTAAAAATAAATTATGTGTCTGTGGTATTAACATCTGATGAACTATTGAAATTTGTGTATTGTATTTGAATAATTTTTTATGCTTTCAAAATTACAGTGCTTGCGTATCACTTTTAAAAATTGTCTTTCTAGCTTTAAAATGAAGAATATACTGAAATAAGTTTTGTATACAGTGCTTGTAATGTAAATAACACTAACATTTACAACTGCAGAATCAAAAAAAGATTCTCTAGTAAAAGGATACCATATTCTAAAACCTTTGAATTAGTATTTCAGTATTTACGGACAACCGGTTTTTTCCATTGCATTTGTATTTTTTTTAAACATAAGATCAAAGTAGTGTCGATGAAGAGCAGAATGTAACTTGGCGATTTTAGGGTAGCTGAGAATTAATTATTAAATGAATTTTAAATCGGATTTGTATGTTGAGCAATACAGTGTAGCTTACTATACTTTGAATTTTTAATAAAAGTCAAATTTCTTAAACGTTTCATATTTAGTAGACGTGATTTAACATGAATTTAATTCTGAGAATTAAATTCTTTACAAATCTTGTTGGAAAATTTCATTTGTTCACTAGCAATTTTACTTAGTTATTGTCAACTAAAACAATTATTTTGCGACACTAATTTATTGTGTTTTATAATAATATTCTAAAAAAATGCTAGATAATTCAAAAACAATATGAAAACATCAAATTAAACCCTTAGTTTGAGCTAAACGAATTTCAGAATGGTATTTTTTTTACTTTTTTCCTTGTAATAGAAATCAGAAGAAACATTTCTCAAGCTGTAACTCGAAAACAAAACGTTTCAGTTCTCACGTTTGTATAAGTTTTTTTTTATTTTCATTTGTTAAACATACCTGAAGTTCTTTCCGTTTCTTGGAATAATTTCCAATATAAACCATTTTTTTGCCGACTTCCGTGGTGGAGTGGTAGCGTCCCGGTATTTAATGCGGAGGTCCCGAGTTTGAATTCCGGACAGTCAAGGTATTATTCATACGCTTCCATTTCATATTCCCATGTACAAGCTTCGAGCTTATTTTGTAAATTTATCACCTAAAAAAAAGGATTTTAATGCCAATTTTAGGAAGTATAGAAGTATGCTTACGTTGTAACATCTTTATGTTTTATTCTTATCTAATAATTGTAACCGAAATATTTTTTGTTCAGTTTTAAATCAGGTTTAAAATTTATGTGATATTATTAACCTGGTACGGGGATTTAATATGATTAAAAGTGGTATTGTTCTGTGTAAGTAAAGCTGTTTAATTGTAGATTCCATATGTAAATATCTAACTATATATAAGCTGAGTATGTATAAGGTTGCAATATTTTAATTATTAATTATACATCCTGTATAAAAAAATCTGATGTAGACACCACATGACTTCCTTGTACGCACTTCTATTAAATTATATACACACATACATATTTTTTTTAAATTGAGAAGTACATAAAATTTTATTCCATAACAACTTCTGATATTTTTTAATTTTTTTTTATTGTTGTATTATTATTTATTATAAAACGTTTTTACAATAAGAGGTTAATAATTATTGATAAATCAATATATTTAAATTAAAAAAGTTAAAAAAAAAGTAGGATTAAGTGTGAAAGTAGGATTCGAACCGATGTGCCTTCTCACTGAAGGTGAGATGTGCCTCACCTTGTAAGATCCAAATATTTAATTAATTAAAGTTCTATTTGGCTATAACTCTGGAACCAATGAAAATAAGTACCACTTATGATATGTCATTCAAAAGCACTCAATGAGGACTTATTATTACAATTAAGAAAAAAATCCAAAATCCAATTTTGTTTTTGGATTTTGGATTTTTTTGGATACTTCTGGTTCAGTCGATTGTAATCAAAAAGGGGGGGGGGGTGCACAAATAGATTTTACAACAGTCCTAAATCCAAAATTTCAACATCCTACGGCTAATTGCTTTTGATTTAAGCGAGATACATATGCACATACGTATAGACGTCACGCCGAAACCAGTCAAAATGGATTCAGGGAAAAAACAACATTAAATTTTGGTGAATATCTCTCCTGCTATACAATCTCGTCTATCTCAATCTCGGATTCTCAAGTCCTCATATGAGAACATTATGGCATGAAACTTTACCGCTTAAATGGAATGTTGCTTCATTACTAAAAGTTAACCCCGGTAAGAACCTATCATATTCCATATCGACTAAGCACATATCACAGAAGTCTTTACGTTTTCTTTTGTCGCATGTAAATAGCTATTATCGATTATAATCAGTACGGCTTGAAACCCAAGCGTCGTCTTAACAAACGCCAAACATTCATATGAGGGATTACAATCTCTCGGCTAGCGCGACGAGTGGACTTTTTCGAGCTTCGTTGTACAGCCTCTTGAATTCGTTTTACATTTTTCTCTGAAGTACGCGATCGCCCTGGAATATTTTCCTGGGCAACGATGCAGGACATTCAAGATGTCCGGATGAGTTCTGTAGCGAAGGCAAAAGCTGAGTTTGTAAATCACTGATGTAAATGTCTACCGACGCATTTATATCAGTGGCATCCCAACGAGGCCTGGCTTATTACTGTGAGATATAAAAAGTTAGAGGGCGAAAGACGACTTCTGTTAAAGCCCATCATGCTAGGAACGGGGGCAGTGTCAACTGGAAGCGTCACAAGGTGGGTGTTTTCCCCTATGGGGTTGGGATGGAGTCTTCTTCTTGCGTAAACACCTTGATTTTTTAATTAATTTTATACCAGTAAAGTTCTTAGCCATTAGTGGATTGATCCTGAAACGCTGTTGAAACGCATGCTGTATCGTTATTACGGATTCTGTTCTGCTAACTGTAGAACAGAAAACGCCTTTTATTGTACAGATGCCATGTTGTTTACGAGTGAGGTAAGCGTACGTTTGAGCGCAAATATTGGAATCTTGTGGCGGTATTTGAAATTTAGGACGCGCATTTTTAAACGGTGTAAATTTAATTCATTGACCATGCGTAGTTGCACAGCTGTACGGTTTTGGAATCGGGTCATCCGTTTTTATACATGCCGTATTATCTATAGTTTTTCAATTTTGGGAGGGAGATCTTCAAATTTCCTTTTAATACCTGTGGATTATATGCATAAATTACTAGTTATTTATTTTAAATATTTTTATTTTCTCTTAATATTTACTTTTTAGATGTTTTTCTTTAACTTACAATGGTTAAATCGTGTCCTGAAATCTTGCAATCTTAATTAAATTCATTTCCTGTCGTCATAAAATGGTGAAAATTTACACATTGATGTAAGACAGGTGACAATACAATATTCCATTTCTAACTTCATGTATTCAATATTTCGTGTACAGCACATTTATATATAAACTCCGAAGGTACAAGGGGAACATTTTGAAGAAGGAGCTGAATCGATAAGATGTAGCTATCGATCCGATTGATTTTGACTGTCGATTCAGTACGAGTAGATAGGTGGCTGTTGAAGCGGATTTGAATATAGTGTACATTTTCCTTTTGAAATTTATGTATGTTAATCATCTGATTTAGTTATAAATAACTGGTTTCATTTATAATAATGGAAACTAATTCTGCAGGTTATAATATAGATTAAAACTGTATGTAAATATTTTTTTTTTTTGCTAAAGAATTAAAACAGCTAAAAGTAAAAACTTACTTGTCAATTTAAATAGTTATACAATTTAAAAAAAAAAATAGTGGAAAAAAATTATCACTTTAACTTAAGAGAATTTAATTTGTTCAAATATGATTTCAAACAACTAAGTTCTGTGGAGGAAATAAAAACTACAATAATTCTTCAGAAATTATTTTAAAGGAATAGTCGAAAGTTACCGAATCCTTGATAAGTATGAAAGTAAACAAACGAATTTCTAAAAAATTTCATTTAATTATAACTAAAAAGTACAAAATAAAAAAAAATTTAAAAGCATGGTTCTTCAAAAAAACAAATAAACAATTCGTATTAAAAAGTAAAAAATTTTGTTTTCAAGAAAATTACTTAAAAGAAAAAGTTCTATCTGTGCATGACTAAAAAGAAACGTGTAGGGCGCATTTCTTTTTGTGAAAACCACTTTATAATAAGAGCGTACCCCCACACATTTATTTTTAATTATGCATACATACAAAATTTAATTTTCTTGAAAACAAAATTATTTTTTACTTTTTACTACTATTTGTTTTATTTTGAAGAAGTATGTTTTTAAAAATTTTGGTTTTTTTAATTTTTAGATTTTTATTTATTTAGTAATTTATTTTTATTAGTATTGATGATTTTTATTTGATGATGGATCAATCAATTTCAATATCAATGGATCAATATCAATTTCGTAAATTCCTCAATCTGTGATGGTATCTTATAATTCATTATGATATCTGTGTCCTGCGCAATTCCATAATTTGTTTTATGCATTTTTTTTAATATTGTTAATGTACCTTCATTTCAAACTTTTCCAATTGATAATCTTTTCAAATTATGGGCGAGTTGGTATTGAGTTACGTGAATTTTTCAGTCGATAGTTATGCAACTACAAAACCACTCCATCCTGAAAAAAAATTAGAAGTTTTACAAATACTTTTTTTAATTTATATTTAATGTATTAATTATTTTACGTGAAAAAAAAACTTATATATGCTTTTCTTCTTTGCATCATGAATCCTTTTATAACATTTTAGATCAAATGTTTTTCACAGATAAAGCGTGGTTTCTCCTTGATAGGTGTATTGAGAGTCAATATTACCGAACCGAGGGTATTGAAAACTCCCATATTTTCTTTGAATCTTCCCTACACCCATAAAAAATAGGCGTATGGTGTGTGGTTTCAAAGTTACGAATAGTAGGACTGTTTTTTTGTGAAGAAACTGTAGATGCTATTGTCGACCAAGAAATTACCTTACAGTTCATAGCCTTACTGCAAGGGGATGAGCGTGACCGCTGATTGCAACAGGACAGCTCGCCCTGTGGAGATGACGTTACAGGATTTTTTAGGTGGAAGAATAATTTTTAAAGGATTGTAACCACCAAGTTTCTCTGATCTGATTAGTTCAGACTTATTTCTGAGGGGTTACTTAAACATTACCAATGACATTCACTAAATAGAGAAGGTGTATCAAACAACAATAGCCAGAAACATGGTCATACGTGCTGACAAGACCATAAAAATGGATAGACATCATTTTTAAGATCTGTAAATTATTATGTAAGAATTTGCCAGTAAAATATTATTGATAAATTAAACTAAGGGATTTTTTAAGTTCAAAACCCTTCTTGTAGTATCTTTTGAATTTTATTTTGACAAATTAATCTCGTGCATTTTATTGCATATTAAACAATTCATGTGTTGTAGATTGATACACATAAAGTCTTAATTTTAATTTACATTAGAATTAACTTTACATATTGGTTATATACGAGAATATAAACAGTTCAATTATTACCTAGATATTAAAGAATCTGATGTAGACATCACATGACTTCCTTCTACGCCTATTACACTTTTTTTCTAAATTAAAAGGACATAAAACTTTATTTCGTTAATAACTTCTGATTTTTTTCATTTTTTCTATTGTTATTATTGAATGATTATTGTAAATATTTTTTTTACAGTCACAGATTAATAATTATTAATAAATCAATACATTTAAATTAAAGAAAGAAGTTTAAAAAAAAGGAGATGAAGTCTGATTTGAACCGATGTGCCTTCCCCTTATCAGATCAAAATATTTTATTAATTAAAATTTTATATGGCTAAACTCTGGAACCAATGAAAATAACTACCACTTATGATATATCGTTGAAAAGCTCACAATGAGGGATTATTACTGCAGTTAAGAAAATGTCCAAAATCCAATTTTTTTGGATTTTTGGCTTTTTTGACATTTTTGGTCAAGTCGATTGTAATCAAAAGGGGAGGTGCATAAGTAAATGTTACAACAGTCCTAAATCCAAAATTTCAACATTCTACGGCTAATCATTTTAGAGTTATGCGAGATACATATGCACATACGTACAGACGTCACGCCGAAACTAGACAAAATGTATTCAGAGATGGTCAAAATGGATATTTCCGTTGAAATCTGAAAACAGCCATATTTCGCGATCGCAATACTTTCTTTACTTTGTACAAGGAAGTAAAAAGGTCTGGAATGTTTAGTTAAAAAACGTTTTCAAAATCTTATTTTAATAAGATTAAAAATTACAAGACTAAGAAGATTTTAATCTTATTTTAATTTATAAAATGTATTTGAATAAATCTAAACGTAATCAACCGGGTTGGTTTACTAGTAAAACGCGTTATCGTAATCAGCTGATTTCGAAGTAGAGGGTTTCTAGGTCAATCCTATTAAAGGTAGTTGCTTTTTTTCGGATTTGAATACTAAATCGGGGTTAACAGTATTTGGTGGCTTGGGTTCAATTAACCACACGTCGCAGGAATGGTCGGCCTGAGTCTGTTCAAAACTATACGTTTACCGGTACAATTACAGTTACACTCCCGTCGGTAACGACTTTAATTGTTGATGCGACTATAAATTAAAAAAAAATTATATCATCTAAGACAGAAATAATATTATTTTTAAAAATAAAAAATAGGCATACATAAATATTTAGTAAATTAGCTTAATATTACTAATTTTTTATAGCTTAAAATAGCAGATTTTCTTACTTTCTGGCTCTAGAGATATATGCTGCTACAGCAGACATAAATGTAACACTTAAGTACATAGATCGGTAAAAAAACGGGTATTTTCTTTTGTGAATTAAGGAGACTTTAAAAAAATTTAAGAAAAAAATAAAAATTAATAATTGTAAATAATGTGAGAAAAAAGAATGTTTATTTCCGTGCTCCCAAATACAAAAAAATCTATTTTTGTGAGACGGACATTTGTGCCTATGTACGTACGTATGTTTGCCTGTATTTTATAACTCTGGGCCCCTTTGGCAAATTTTCTTCAAACTTGTGTATCAAATTACGAAGATACTTTCATCTTCTGGAGAAGAGTGTTGTAAATGTTTGCAAAAATTGAAAAAACTGGTGGAGGTATTTTGGCAGAAATAAAATTTCAAATCTTGCTGGGGCACTTTAGCAAAATGTTTTTTTTACAAAAAAAATTATTTAATACATACCCCCTCTCAGAGAGATTGCTTTATACATTTTTTTTAGCTACATCTTGCTTCAGAATATGAGTCAATGGAAGTTTTTTTTATCTCTATTTTTTATACTGATAGGCCATCAAAACACTACACACATTTTTTGTCCATCCCACTCCAGTGATCTGTGGTAACAAAAAAATATTTTTTTGATTTAAAAAACAATTTTAATATTTATATTAAATTTAAATCTTTTTCGCAAGTTACCCATTGCATTTAGAATTCAAAAATCTTAATTTTTGATAAACCATAATCTTTAATATTTCTTGAAAAATAAAAATTAATCAAAAAGTTTTACTTTACTTCCTAGAAAATTTCACTTTGTTTATTTAGAATTATGGCTATATCTTTGTATTTTTTAAGCAATTATAAAAAGTTCTTTTTTAAAATTTATATCACCTTTTAAGGATTATTTTCTTAAAAAATAATTTTACCCTGATGCTTGCCCGTGAGTATGGGAGCCCCGAAAATAAAAAAAAGTTTTCTTTAAAAAGGATTTTTCAATTTTTTCATTTGACAGCTTTTTTAAATTTTAATTTATTACCAAAATAGATTTATAAATAAGTAAATGAAACTTTTTTTAAAATTAATGTTCGCCACGATGCGGGACTACACACCGTATCCGAGGTGGGAGTGGCGCAGGCACGCAGACTGTTCGAGAGAGCGGCCGTGTCCGAACACGGCCATCTCCAGGTCATCTGCCGTGAGGACCCTATTCCACAGGGTATAAGAAAGCGGCCTCATGCCGTATTAGACGAACCACCATGAAGAGGCGATACGGGAGTCAAAAAATGGCAAACCAGGCTTAGAAGCCTCTATATCGCGTAACCTATAAATGGAAACCGCGCGAAAATTCCGTCCGCGAAAGTGACCGTTTTCACAATTAAATTTTCTTAAAACTATAAAAACCTAGACAACACCCCACACCGTCCCACGAAGAGACCACAATTTAATTCATTCAGCATATGCGACTCCCTCCGGAGAAGGGGGCGCATTGCTCCGTCCAAATAACTAGGGCTCCGGTAGGCGTATTCCTACTAGCCCATAAGGTGCTAGTACCGAAAGGACTTCAGCGGATGGACTGAAGGGAAATCACGCCGGGAGTATTAGGCTCAAAAGCTTAGTCTCCCAAGGTCAGGCCCAGTAAATAAATTTGACGCTGGTCCATACGGATAGGAACGCAAATTACCAAATCCGTCCATAGATAAAATAAAAAATGTATAACTGCCACTAAATAACCCATGAAACCCGCCCGATAATAGAACGATACAACAGCGAGGGTCGTTGTCCAGGCTGTGCGAGAAATATTGAAACTTCCGCCATTCTTGCGTTCCGTTCCGTTAAATTAATGCAACTAAAAAATTCATATAAGATAATGTTGCCTTTTATTTTTTTTTAACTTCGATATCCAACTAAAGAACACATTTGCTAGCTTCAAAACAGATACTTGAGCATTTTCAATAAAAAAAAAGAAAATATTTCATATCTCTCGCTGCATAAGTTGATTTATTAAGATTTTACATTAAAAAAAAAGAACATTAAAATTAAATTTCAAATTACCAAAAAATAATTTAAAAAATTCCATTTTTTATCATATAACTTCCTTTACAATAACTACAATAGTTCTTTAATGTTAAAGGCATCAGATTTACTCAATTTAGCATATCAATTTGATAGATAAAGTTTGATGCTCATAAAGTTTGATTATTGCATACATAATTCATTTGTTCAAGTAATTAATTATAATCACATATTTCATCATTTAAATGAATGACATATTACCCTTGATCATATCTTATACAGTATACAAATTGTCCTGACGTTTTTCTACTGCTAAATTTATAACAAAAAAACCCGATACCCCATTTTTTTGACATTAACAACGGTTTCGTTTTAATATACGCGAAACCATTCTAGTTATATTCGCCGGAAAGGAAATGGAAATAATAATTTTTGCTTGGTTATATTTCGATTACTGTTACACAGTAATTTCATATGTAGTCATTGTTAAATTAAACGATAAAAAAAATTAATTAAAATTTAAAACTAGTTGGTCATTTCGATTGTTAAACAATCATTATCAGTAGACATTGAAGAAAAAGTAAATATAAGAAAATAAATCTAGTAAATAAATGACGAAAAAGAAATAATAATAAGTATTTAGTAATAAATAGAAAGTGAGTTTATTTTTATTTTTGTATTTATTTCTAGTACTTTTTAAAATTATTTGCATATTTTCTTATATATAAGTATTTTTTCTTTAATTTCTTTCGATGATTGTTTATTACACAGGGATATTCAAGCACGCATATTTGTACTAATTCTGATCCTGGCATTTTCGATAGTATTATCATACAATTAGGTTTAATAAAAGACAGTAATAATAAAAAAAAAGTAATAAATCTTTTTTACAGTCACTCGTAGTATATTATTTAAAAAATTTCAACAAACGGCATTTTTAATAATAAAACTAGTGGCCTCTTGCAGCTTTACAGCGTTGTTATTATTTCAGTCATGTTATGCATTAAAAAAAAAAAACGACTAAAAACCTATTTCACTTATCACTCGTCTTACACCCAACCTCGTTGTTTTCTCTTTTCTTTCCGACACAGGTAAAATGCAGGCTCAAATTTTTTCCAATTCGTCTAGACGGGACGGCTGTACTGGACGGACTGTTTTTTCTGCTCGGAATGGCCCGCAGATATGTCATCAAGCATCGAAATAACCTTCAAAGTGTTTTTCCTGTGAGTAATAATCTCGGAAATCTCCTCAGTTAAGTAATAAATGAGAATGTTTGTCGGATTCTCAGGGAAGACTCATGTTTGAAATCCAGGGATGCTTGATGACATATCTGCGGGTTATTCCGAGCAAAATTAAAAAAATCAGTCCAATCCGTCCCGTAGAACGGCCCACAAGAACTGGAAATAGGTTTTCAGCCCAATTTTTTTATTATGTAAGAATACTTAATATATTGGTATTATATAACATTATTACAAAATATATATATTTCTAAAATATCGTTAAAAAATAATAATAATAAATAAAAAAAATAAAAAACACTACTTTCGGCACACCGGAAGGGGGAGGTAGATTTCACCGGTGCTAAGTATAGGGATAAAAAAGACTTACACCTTAAAGTTAAGAAAAACTTCAATTTTACTCAATACGACAATGGCTTCATGTGAAAAAAGTTTCACATATTTAACATACGAATAGCCCCATCTTACAATTCCAGCAACATTTTGGTCATCCCTTACCGTAAGAGTTGGTAGTATCAAAAATTGTTTCAAGTTTAAGGTAATGTTTAGAGAACTAACGACCACTTTAAACCGATTTGATATTGTGTCTATGAAGGGAGGTGTGATTTGTCTTCGAAACCTCATTTTTCCCACCCCATGGGCTAATGGTTGGTGATATCAAAAAACGTTATTTAGATAAGTTTTAGGCCCTTATCCAAACAATAGTAGGAACTTTAAACGAATTCGATATTTTACTTACTAAGAAATATATATTATAGCAATATATTCTTTTTCGAAAAAGACCCCTCATTTCCACCCCTATGGTCCGATTTCGGCCGTTAACAAACACGACCGAGATTTTGGAACGAGTTATTTTTGCGGAACAATTTTAAACTGAATGGCAAAAAATTACGGCAGTTATCGCGTCCACAAGAAACTGAAAAAAAGAAGAAAAAAAAAGAATATATATATATTTATAAACTTTTGAACTGACGGTGGTTTTGGGGTTTGGGGGATGTGAAACACGAAGATGTATCAAAATTTTCCAGAAGTCGAATCATGGTACCCATTACAATAGGTAGCTTTCTTATGAAATCTACATAAAACTCATTGAAAATAAAAAAAACAAAGAATTTTTATAATATTTTTTAAATAAAAATTTTTAAGTAGATGCACAAATTAATAACAACTAATAATAAAATTATTAACCCTTAATTTAACTCTAAATTGATTTGTTGTTTAGTTTTATTTTTATTTATGGGGAGAGTATAATATTTTTGAACATTTATAAATATTAGATTTTATTTTTAAGATTTTAACCCTTTTTTAATTAGAAATAAAGCAAAATTTAAAAAGTAGAAAAAATTTTATAAAGGAAAATCTTATTTGTATGACCCTGACATTTTTTTTCAGATCTTGATAAGTTTTTATACTAATTGAAATTGTATCTGTTTTATATTTTACAGGGATATTATTTATTTTTACAGGTAATTCTTATAATATACATTTTGATCATTATTATTTGATGTAGACTATTTATTATTGTATTTTATTTCTGTGGCTTTGTATTTTATATCTTGTGTAAAATTTGTAGAATAAATAATGTTTAAAATGTTTAAATTTTCAAAAATGGTTTTAAAAAGTTGGTGTGTAGCAGATCGACAAAAAAAGGAAAAAAATAATATAAAAAGACATTTTTTTAATTACTTGGATTGTATCCGTATCAATAATGATAATAAAATTAGTTGGGTACTGAATAGTTGCTAAAAAAAAAAATTTGATTGTTTTTTTTTTTTTTAATATCTTAAGGCAAAATTTTAAATATTAATTGTTGCAACATTAGTTGAATAAATAAATTTACTTTGTTATTTAATTTAATAGTGAATATTTTGTGTTATATTTATTTTACGTAGATCTTTATTTATTTGGATCATCGATCTGAAAAAAAAAATGTTAAAGAATCTGTCACTTCGTATCCAATTGGAATATAATGTATGGATATTATAATCCACAATATATATATATGGCTTATTTTCTCACAACTGAAAGTTTTAATATTTGTAATGTATTTCTGGTTAAAAAAAATCGGTTTGAATTGATAAACTTCTAAGAATGTAAAAAATGCAATGGTTAACTAAAGAAAAACGCATTTTTTTTGTTGTGGTTTCCGTGTATTTAATTTTTATTATTAAGTGATTAAACGATTACATTGAGAAATTAAAAAAAATAAATTACGTTATTTAAAAATAATATTAAGTATTTAAAAAAATTTCAGCTAAAATTATTTTAAATTCATTTTCTGGATTGTAATTCCATAAAATATTTAAATAAATGATTTAATACTGTAATATTGAAATAACATTGAATAAATCTCATTTAAGAAGGAAAAGAACGACAATAATATAATTTGTGTAAATAAATAATTTTGGATAATAAATAATTTAAATAAAATTATTTTGGTTTAAATGTAATAAAAATATTTTATATGATATACGTGATGCGACTGAAATGCGATTGCGGTTTAGTTTGTTTTACGTTCGATGAAGGTTGGTCGTGTTAAAATGACAGCTGTAATAATTCTGATGAGTTTTGAGGGGTTTCAATTTTCAAAGCGGACGGACGCGAACATATTTGTCCGCAAAGTGATAGTGTACATCCATTTTATTGCACCTCTGGACAGACGGAGAGCGGCAAAGGGGGAAAATAAACACCTTCAATATGCAAAGAGATAATAATAGGGAGTTGAGTACGAGGCGGACCAATAGTAACGCGAAGTTTATATAACCAATAGAAGACGGGGTCGCCCCACTACTTAAAAAGGTGTGAGGGGGGAGGGGGGTCGGGTGGAGAGCTGTGTAGCGCAGTACGAGATGACCTAGCGGGAAGATGATGCCTCTGGCCCCGACGCCGGTTGCAGCGGTGCCGTCCAAGCCTAAAATCGGTTTTTCGATAGACTCTATAGTGGGTGGAGGCGGCGGAACGTCTCCGACGAGAAGCGATGGAGAACAAAGCGTCGTTTCGGACAGTCCAGGAGGATCTCAACGTTCTCGGTCACCGAGTTTGTCGCCGCCGACGTTAGTACGACCGTCCGCATTACCTCCACCGTCGTTTCCTAAATCGCTTTATTTACACGATCCCTTGATACATCCAGGACATCATCATCATCAACTGGCTCTCGCCGCGGCAGCGGCTCAACATTTTCAGGCGGCTGGTTTGGCCGCGGCCCTCGGCAACGGATCCTTCGGACAGCCGAGCGGCGCACCTCCTCAAGGTAACCCCGGTGGACCTCTTCTAAACCCCGGACATCATCCGCCACCGCCTCCTCGGGATACTTATCCTCTGTATCCCTGGCTTCTGTCGAGGCACGGCAGGATATTTCCTCAACGCTTTCCTGGAGGTTAGTTTTTATTAAGTTATTGCAAGATATTGTGTTAAGTCGATTATCTTAGTTAATTAACTACAGTAGTCGCAGATAAAATTATAGTGTTATTTTGTTGTTAAGTTTAAAATGAAATCGTGTGAAAAATTGTTAACCTACCGTTAAAATTACGGTAGAAATGTGTTTTTTTTTTGTATGTAAAGTAAGTGCATCGTCAGTGATGTTTTCACCTACATCAGTGTTTTTAAAACTAGCTACGCGCGTAATCACTACGCCTGGGAATAATGTAAAATAGTAAAAAGTTTACTATTTTATAAAACCTTCATAATTTTACAATTTAAGTAGTTTTTACGCAATAACGGTACTGTAAACGTACTAAATGAATCTATATTTATATTCAGAGCTAATCTATATTTATAACCAGAGCTAGCAAATTGTTTAACATTTTAATATATTTTTACCAAAATTTTATTTTTATTTTTTCCATTGATGATTTTGTTATATTTGAAACCGTAAATCACGAAAGATCTTTTGTTTCTTTAATAATATTTATTAATATTGTTTTGTAAAATTTTAAGAAAAAAATATTAAGCCGGTTATCTTCAGGCTAATCCGATAATTAAGGCTTTATCACTCCTGAATTAATAAAAAATATAATTTATAATTCAAACTAATAAATATTACTGTTACTTGAATAACTGAAATGGGTACAGTCGGCTTAGAATTAAATTACATAAATGAAACCTCAATTTTTTACTTTTAACAGTGGAAAACTTAACAAATGATTCTGTAATTGATAATTACTTAAAATATAACGGTTTATTTTTTTATAAATATTTAAATTTCCTTAGACCTTAAAAGAAATCCAGGAAATCATATTTTTGGAAACTTAAAAAAGATTATATAAATAGATTTAAAAAAAATAATTTATATGTCCTGGTTCACTGATAGCTTGTATAGGCTTATAAATGTGGTTAAAAAATCACGTTTGTACCCATATTTTTAAGGGGTCTGGAGTTTAATAATTTTTAGTTTTCTATTAATTGTTGATATATCAACTTATTTAGTTACAAATTTCATCAGGAGTAAACAAATAACTATTATGTTTTAAAAATATATATCTATATTTTTTAATATAAGTTAATTTATACAAATTTTAATTTAATTCTTAATAATAATAATAATTAAAAAAAAAGTAAAACAAAATTATTAACTTCCTTTCATCAATAATTAGAATAATTTATAAATAGATTATATGTCTATTAAATTAATAAGGCGGTATTTACTATTTCACGTTAAAAAATTATGCAATTAAGTTGTGCAGTGTGTTTATTTTTTACATAGATTAATTAAATTTGGCTTTCATAATTCCATCAGTTAATATTACATCTTTTCAGAATTTTTTTTTTTACGTTTTACGATAAGTTAATATAAATATGGACTAATTTATATGTAGGTTAATTTTTGTTTAATACTACTTAAATTCTATTTTAATTAAGCAATTCAATTTACATATACCCGTATTTTTTTTATTTTTAACAGCAGCGTTTAGCAATTGAATAGATTTAATACGCTTCATAACTAGGTATTTAATTTACTTTAATAATATTTGTATCTTATTAGACGTGTGGTGAGTGATTGTTTTAAAATAAAAAGTATGGTGAATGAATCGTTTTTAATCTATGAATGTCTTAGTTCTTGTTTATTAAGTTGGTTATTAATAGAATTAGATAAGCTGTTTTTATATATTTATAACACTTTTTATCTGTAATCATCAATTATATATTTTACAGTTGAAATTTAAATATGACTGTAATATCTTTTCCGTAATTTAACGCGGGATACCGGAGAAGAAAAAGATATTCTTTCAGTCGGATATTTTAACAGAAAACATAAAAATATTTCAAGGTTAATTATAATTAAGTAATTCTTTCTTAAAATTGTAACCAGTAGGTCCAGATCGGTTTTGATATTATTTCAGTCTGTATATTAGAAATTAGTTTTTTAATAAGAGGTTAGATTTTTTGTACAATGTTTTAAAATATTTATTGTAACATTTATCGCAGTTTCATTTGAAGTTGATTTTCATACACATGTTTCTTTCACGCGAGACGTCTATATTAGGTGCATTATCAAGTAGTTCACTTCCCGTTTCTTTCTCTAACTTTTTTTTTTATTATTACTTTCTGTAACTGAGAATATATATTTGCTGTTTAATACCTGTTAATAAGATTTAAATTGTAAACCTCCAAATTCAAAAGATTGACATAGTAATTTTTAAAAATCAGTTCTTGTTATCTAGAATAAGGATTAACTCTATAGAAAAATTTTATGTGCTTTTTTTTAATGGTTATAATCAATTAAAAACATACGAAGTTGGCTTATTTTTTAAACCATGCTCCTTATTTCAGATTACTTTATTTTGAATGATTTATTGAAATTTTTCACACCTTTCTGTTCGATATTAATTATTTCTTTTCTGTATTTTAATGTTTATTGTAATTTAACATTTTCACTCTTTATACCTCTTTTCAGAAAGAATTAATTTTTTACTTATGGCTTATTAATCTTACCTAGAGTTCTTTTTTTACCAAAAATTCTATGACACCGCTTTTTCATGTTTTATAGCCTCATGTAATTAGCCATTACATGAGGCTATAAAATTATCATACAATTTTATAGAGTTATATCCAATAAAGATGGTAACACCGAGTCAAACCATGTTAAATAATTGGTTTATTTGGCGACGCAAAGGAGGTTAACTCATATATATATATATATATATATATATATATATATATATATATATATATATATATATATTAAAGTTTAATCTGTCGTAAAATTAATTAACTGATATCGATTTTTGTTATTATAATAAACAGTACATGACAAATTGAGCTTATATATATTTTTTAATAATATAAATGTAGTCATATATTAAAAATATGTGTAATAATAATAATAATAATAATAGTAGTAGTAGTAAAATAATTAGTAAGATGTTTAAGAACAATGTTTACCAAATCTAAGTATCCATACAATTGGTTAAATAGTGGTTCTTGACAGATAGTTAACACATGGTTGACAATTTAATGTGGTTGGTAGGCAATATTAGCGCAAAAAATATAAATTTAACTTGAAAGATTAAAGAAAAAAAAATTTAATACATTTATAATTTTATTTATAGAAAATTTATTTTATTGTAATTACATACAGTAAAAATGATAATCCCTTTACGTCAAAATGATAACAATACGTGTATAAAATTTTAAACTGTACCAGTTTTTCAAAAAGTACGTTAATCTAAAAATGTTAATACATTCTTACGTATTTAAAAAAAAAGTTTTTCTTATTTTAATCTACTAAGTTTTAAAAATCGCTAAACGCGTTATTTTGAATATAAGTTTTTTAATGATTATTATAACGTATAAAATGTAAATGTAGTCTTTGGCTGTAAAATTTAAAATTTACCAAAAATATTCCTGGGTTTCGTTTTAAATTATAACGTTTTTCTTCCAAGTTTTATTTAAAATAATAGTTGTGCTTTTTAAATTTGTTTTTCAGTTGATTTAACTTAATAATTTACTCAGAATTGGATTTTCTACAATTTTGTTACTCAGTTTTATTTATTTATTTATTTAACAAAGAATCTTTATGCAAAACATAAAGTATTTTTTACTACTCCAGTTTTTTAGGCCTTAAAAATAATGTTTTCTCAAACTTCTGGAAATGCAGTTCTTCGATACACTTTAATTTTTCAGGTTAAAAAACATCTTATTCCTACAGCTTTGTTCTGGAATTTGTATCCGAAGAATTTTAGTATCGTGTCATTTTACCGATGGACCAGAAATCAGGAAGAAATGTTTTGGTAGTTGTAACTGAAAAAAATAAAGCATTTCCGGGATTATGTTATATAAATTTTTTTATTTATTTTATTAGCAAAACATATTCTGAAATTATTTTCATGTGTTTACGGGATATTTGTATATAAATATATATATATGTGGAATGTTTGTATTTATTTAAAATTATTAATTTTAATACGGAAACAAAGATGAAAATCATACACTAAAAAAATCTTTTAATACATTTGTTTTTCAGGTAGTTTACGGCTTTAATATTAAATATTTTATCACAATTAATTATTTTTTATAATATTTGTAATTATATAACATTGAAAATCAATTGATTTTACGGTGAAAATAATTAAATGATTTTATAAGGTCTGAAGTCAGAGTTAGCTTCTTTTCATTCTCTGATCAAAATTGACTAATTCCTACGAAATTATCATTGGAGCTAATCCTGTTTAAAATTACACTATTACAAAATAAAGAAAATAAAATAAATACGATTTTCAATTTATCAAATTAAATTAAAACGGAAAAAATCTCTAGAAACTTTTTCTTTGTTGCATTTTTATTTCACGCTTGTCTGGCTTATCTAATGTTCTGTCATAGTTTTGATTAAAGTATTACTAAATACTTTAATTAAAAAATAATTTATTATTTTTACTAAAAATAAAATAAAATTATAACAATAATGCTTATAAAACTAGATTGGTTTAACATAATGCTATATTGATTTAAATGTTTTCCTTAATTGAATAGATTATTTACAAAATAGTGCACTGAATAGTTTTACATGAATGCCCAACAAATATTAATTATTTTTTTTTTAATGAATTAATGAAAATTTTCACATTTTTTTATTCGATATTATTTTTTTCCGTATTTTAATGTTTATTGTAATTTAAAATTTTCACTCTCTATACCTTTTTTAAGTAAGAATAGATTTTTTACTTATGATTTATTAATCTTACCTTGTTTTTTTTTTACCAAAAATTCTATGACACCGTTTTCTTTGGTTTGTGTACAAATTTTCATTTTCAAATTTTCGGTTTATGAGATAGTTATTTCCGTGTGATTTTAATATTCTTTTTTGTACTAATAATACGAAATTGTAACAAGTCCTTCTCATCAGTATTTCTTAACTGATAGTATATAGTGATTTCTATTGAACAATAATTATGTAAACGATTTTTCGCTTAAAAGTTATATGTAAAAGTTGAAGTGCGCATTTAGTTTCCTTTAGTTATTACGTAAAAAAAGGAGGGAAAACTTAATTTTACTAATAATAATAATAATAGTAAATTAACAATAATTTTAACTCCGAAATGAATGTATTTTATATATATGTATAATAAACATCTTTTATTAATAATGAATTAAAAATAAAATGTAGTGAAAATCATTTATACCACGGATATAATGAAATAAAAATAACGGTTTTTTTTAAACACTTCCCTTGTTGCGCGGTTCAGCCACCATAATTGATTTGTAATCTTTCATCAAGTGTGCCTTAACCACAATCGTTAAACTACTTCGTTTTGAATTTTATCAGTTTATCTAATTGTTAATATAATTAATATTCACATTAACACACACTAAATTTAATAATCTCTATTATTTTTTTCTGTTTTTGTTAATTACCATGTTTTATTACAATATATTATTACACTACATATAGAATTGTTTGTAAGAATTTATTTTCATTAAGTGAACCATAATCTGTAAGAAAAGTGGTTTTATATTTCGTTTAAAATTTAAATTAATAAGTTTGATTGATTAATACATTCCGTTAGGTGTTTTAAGAGGAGTCCGAGGTAAATACTTAAGCTTACGTAATGTAAGTACGAATGTAATTAAAAAAATATTTTTTTTTAATATATTATGTACGATAAATAAATTTCAGTGGTTACAAGTGTCTCTTTATCATTACAAAAATGACATTTTTTTTTCAAAATGATGTGTAGAAATTGAATTAATTAAAAAAATATCGGCTTAAAAAGTTTAGCTATAAAAAAGTACATAATAACTTTCTAATAATTATCTTTAAATTTTCACTTTTTGGATTTGATTCTAAATAAAAGAAAAACAGCTATATAAAACATATTACTGTTAATTTCGTCGAAGTTAACAAAAGATGAATTAAAAATGTACTGAGTACTAGTTGAGGTTGAATTTATTTGTTTAAAAAAAGTTCACTTCAAAAATATTATTAAAAAGTTTAAGTAGTAATTAAATTAAACTATGTAAAAAAAAAAAAAATAACGAACGAGAGTAAAGGGTCTGTAAATTGCGGGACTATGTATTGTTTTTTTTGAACATTTTTACTATATATATTATAGTCAAAATATTTTTTTCTAAATCTAATTTTTCACATTTAATGAAAATTTTCCAAAAATATCTCTTATAAATATTTTGGATATCATTATCTCGATGACGACATCAAACTTATATCTATTAACTAAAAATAAATAATGAGAAATGATGACAAATAATAACTGTAAAACTATATATATATATATATGCAATATATATGCAATTTTTTCTTTAAAATACTTTTCTTTCTTTTTACTTAGAGGAAACGTACTGAAATATTATTACCATAACTTCCTCTAAATAAAAAAAATTAAATTAAAATAAAGTCGATATGTTACATCATTGATAATTAGTTATGCCAAAAGAAAAGACGAAATAATAGTCTTCCTGATTTTTAAATCATTTAAAAAATAAAAGGAGTTTTATACAATAATTTTATAAAATATTTAAGGTTCTTAAATATGTAGTTATATTGTGTTTTTCAAAAATACTTAAATTTTTTTTATTGTTTTTAAACAAAAATTACAGTAATAATTTTTAAGATATGAAAAAACATTTTTTTAATAATTTAGGAAAATTATTTATAATTGCCAAAAAGTACTTTATATAAAAACAACACAAATCGTACAAGACGGTTTTGAAGAAATCAAATTTTAAAATTTGCTATTTTAATCTTAAAAAAGGCAATTAAAATTCCCAGACAAATTTATTTAATTTAATTTGCGACTGTGACTCGATACACAGATTATATTAGATTTAATTTTTTGTATATTCATAATACAGAGCGTTCGGAAAGTTGCTGTGCATTGGAATTATGGAAGTGTAAGACAAAACTTTCTTAATTAAAACTTTGTAATTTTATTTCATTATTTTATAAAAACGGATATTACAATAACTGGAATAGTTTATAAAAGGTGTTGAGAATAAATTGTTCCACCAATACAACACTGCACACGTCTCAATTTGTTTACAAACACTTAAATCGACTGATGTACGGAAATGTTTCGTACGTATGTCCCTTATTGCGGTTGTTAATTCCTCAGTTGTGTGTGGTCTCTTGTAATACAAGGCTTGCTTTGCTGCTCCCCATAGAAAATAATTTGGGACAGTCAGATCGGGTGATCGTACAGGCCACAAACCCTTAAAAATGATTCGTTCATCAAAAGATATTTCGTAAAAAAATCATTGACCTGTTAGCTGTGTACGCTGATGCGCCATCTTGTTGAATCCAACCGTGATTGATTTCCACTTCTGTTAACCGACAACTGAAGTTTGTTAAAATAGCACAGTAACGATCACTATTAACTGTACTTTCAAAAAATATTTAACTCACAAGTGCGCGTTCTGCGCTCACACGGATCCATACTCTAACTTTTGCTTCGTGTAATTCATGGGGGCTAGTTATCGACAGAGTCGTGTAGTTTGTGAATTAATGTACCCTTCTAGATGAAACCACGCTTCATCTGTAAAAAACTTTATGTCGGAGATACCTACGGAATTTTGGTCGATAAAACGTTTAAATCATTGATGATAATATAGTCTTTTACCATGATCTGTGGGTTTCACTTGAACACACATTACTTTGTAGTGGAAAAGTTTCAGTTCTCTTACAGCTTTATGTGAGGTAGCAAGTCCGAGTCCGATATCTTGCTCCTATACTAACTTACATATTCAACAAAGTCAATAGTAAGTTTTAGCCATAGCATCCGAAATATCAAGCAGCTTCTGTTTGTTTAGTTTAAGTGATCTTAACTTTCCAACAGAGCCTGTTACTCGAAATTTTTCGATAAGAGTTCAAACCGCATTGCGGTGAGCAACTGGAGTATTTGGAAACTTTTCAGAAAACTTGTGCTTCACTATTCCAGTATAGTTTTCACATTCACGAAAGATGTGTTCAATGAGAAAATTGCATTCTTCTACCAAAAGAACCAATATTTTCCCGCAACTATTGATTCTGATAAACGAAGCAAGTTCAATCGCAACTGAACTGACGTCTTAGTTTATTGTTGAGCAACGCCCAACAAAGCCACAGGGCAACCAATCCAATGCCGAAAGAACATAATGCATCACATAATTCTAAAGTATACTGCACAGCAATTTTCCGAACGCTCTGTATTAATGGCTATATTTCGCCAGTTTCCTTGTAAAATCAAAATTAATCGCTTTAAAGTCAAAATAAGAGACAAATACAATCTCAACAGCGAAAATAGTATACTAGCTAATTTTAATTAGAGAAGATCTTACGTATATTCTAAATCTTACGTATAATTTCTGCATATAAAAATCTTAAGCTACAGTGAAAAAAAAGAAAAATAATGAAATCAATCGATTACTCAAATTAAATAAATATTATACTTCCGTAATAAATAATATACAGTAAATAAATTAAGTGGTATTATTTTATTATATTGTATCTATAATAATTATTTACGTCGTATATATATTTCATATATTTATTCATTACATAAGTATTTATGTTAATATATTTTATACTATTGATTTTCAGTACTTCACCTATATCTGTCATCTTTTAATCCGGTTTTACCACATTAGTTTATAATACATATAAAATTTTCTGAAATTTAGTAATCAGATAAACAGATGAATATAAAAATGCAGGTTATGATCTTGGAAATTTTTAAACTTGTCTCAACGTTTAAATACTTATTTTTATTTATTTTTTGCAGCTAAAAAATATATTCTTTGTCTTATAATTTAACCTTAAAATATTCATTTTCCTAAAAATAAATAAAAATTTCTTTAAAAATGTAAATCTATAAAAAAGAAAAACAAATTATTTCCTGCAATTCAGAGAACTTTCCTTGAATATTCATCGAGGAAATACCATCGGTTTATGAGATAATTATTTCCGTGTAATTTTGATATAATCTTTCTTTTTTTTTGTACTAATGATATGTACTAATTGTAATAAGTCTTAAGTATTTCTTAACTAATAGTATATAGTGATTTCTATTAAACAATAATTATATTTTTTAAATGATTTTGGAAGTAGTACCTTCAGGAAGACATACATTCGATGCTAAAAAAAAGAAAAATATATATAATACATGTCGTGAGTATTTTATAATCAAAGCTAAGCAAAACTACTAAAAGACAGATTGATGAAGATTTGTATACATTTCTTTTTACGGTTGCTTACTAAGAAAAGATTTTTTGAAATACCGAGTTTGAAATGAAATGAAAATGAAATTTATTATTTATTTTTAATTTTTTGGGACAAATGGAGATATCAATATGTTTTTTAGTGTGTATAGAATTAATTTGAATATCTAAAGGTTTCCAGATTTTTCGAAATTCTACCTTGAAAGGGGTGAGGAAAAGTAAAAAAAACCTTTGAACAGTCATTGCAAATTTTCCCCATTTTCAACTATACTAAACAAGATATTCGCTAGATTTCGGCTTGCAAATATTCTACAGATAAATATTTAAAAACCATTTTAGGTTTTATTAGTTTCGATTTTTTAAAGGGTGCGACGGAGTACGGCGCGACGATTCAAGTAACACAGCCACTGCCACTGTTACTGTTTGTGCGAAGCGGTGGCTGCACCTCCAGCTACTTGACAAAAAGAAAATGAGAAACGACGTACAATTATTTTCTAGGGGTGTTTGTCGAATAACGCTAATAACCGGGAAAAATACATTTGTATTCGTACGAAGGACGGGTAACCTGCTTAAGATGGAGACCGACTATATTGAAACTCGCATTCTTTAGATCTCTCAGATCTCTTTAAATCTTCTAGTTTCGGGCCTAAAATACTGACAAAACTGTAGCTCTGATGAAATTACAATACACTTATATTTATTATATATTGAGTAAGCTTTAATTTTTATTTATATTTTTTAATCTAGCAAGCATGAGTGTAATGAACACAGGAGGGTAGTGGTGCAGAGTCCCCTGGTTAGACGGGAAGGGCTAGTGAAGTAAGCACTATCTGACTAAATATTCCCTGACCGCGAGAGGAAATGCAAGTAAGCATATAACGCGGGTGAAGTCGCGACGGGGATGCTAATTATTACAAAAAAATTAAAAAATATAAATAAATAAAATATTACAAAAATCTTCGTAACTGCTTTTGATAAATAAAGGGTTGAACTCCTGTAAACATGATTTTGCGTATTGTGTACTGCTAACTTTTATATTCATTCTACACATCCTTTTCTAATTTATTTCCACAAAACTTAAAAAAAAAAAATGTTTTATTACAAAAAGTTATGTTTTCTTCAGGACGATTTGTAGATTTTTTCATCTTTTCTTTGTCGACATCATTGCAGAATACTGAATCTTTCATTGTAACTAGCATCATCGTCGCGACTTCGTCCACACCTTGCGTTTCCCATCGCTAACAATTTTTATTGTTTTGCGTTTTTTAATCAAGTAATCGGATGCAGAAGTCGCGTCGCACGTACAGTAACAGCAGCTGTGTTATTTGAGCCGCCGCGTTGTACAACGTCCGCACTCCTTAAAAAATCGAAATTCAAAAAACCCGAAAAGTGGTTTTTATATATTTTTATCTGAAGAGTATTTGCAAGCCAAATCGAGTGAATATCTTGTTTAGTACAATCGAGAAATGGGGAAAATTTGGAATTATTGTTCAAAATGATTTTATTTTTTTCTTCACCCCTTTAAATTCGAATTTAAGAAAATCTAAAAATCGGTTTTTAAATATTCAAATAAAGATTACACACACTAAAAATGAAGTTGATAACTTCTTTTGTTACCGAGAAATTCAAAACACTCTCGGGTTTCAAAAAAGAAAATTCAAAAATTCATTGTAACCCTTTAAACTCGGAAAAAAAATTTTTTTTAGTGAGCACTTAAACCATAAGAAGGAGTTGTATGCAAATTTTCATCAATTTATCTTCAATAATGTTTGCTGGGGTATGATTATGAATGATTCACGACATGTCATTTTATATATATATTATACAAAGCCTGATGACGTAAATAAAATAACAAAGTATATTTTATTATATAATTTATATTTTGTGTAAAATTAAAAAAAAGTAAACTATTGGTTAATGTAGAGGAAAAGTAATAATTACTCTTGCATTCCAGAAAGCCTTAGCTCATTCTTGATCGTAATCTTTTTACATAGTGTATTATTTTTATATAAAATAGCAGTGTTTCTCTCCTTTTGCCTTTTTATTAATACCTTTTTTTAATATGAACTTTATCCTTTACTAGGCCTATTTATATTTAAAAAAATATAAACTTAAATTTAAAAAAATAACATTCTAAGGCTGCACTAAATATTAGAAAATAGTAGTTTTTAAATTCAGATTTTTTAAAATTGGCGTTAAGTTAACAATCACAGTAAGAAGTTGGTAATTATTTTTAATTTTGGTGCTTATACCAACTTCTAAATGTTAAAATTAATAGGAATTTTAAAACAGTATTGTTTTACAACGTTTTTTTTTTTAAAAAAAAGCTTTGCTTTATTGTTTATATTAAACAAGTTCATCAATCTTCGACTGGCTTGATACAATTCTTTTTCTTCTGAATCACACTGATAATATTCTTCCACAAACATCTCTCTACTCCAGTTTATTTTAAAATGTCTTACCCAATTAATTTTCAATAATCTCACACAACACCATACCTCGAAAGCGTCCATTTTTTAATTCTTTGGTTTCCCTGATTTCTGTATTTCTTTTGTATGAAGCGTTCCAATCAATTCAAATATTTTAAAGAGTTTCTCTCTCATTTTTCATTATGCTACTGATTTTCTATTTAAAAGCTTTCGTGAATTTTCTAATCTATTTTTTAAAACATCTTTACTTCGTTCATCCTTTGTAAATTTACTATTTAGAGAAACATTTTTTTTTTAAATTTCTATCTATTCTGTTCTACAAATTCTATTCTTTTTATTATTAATTCACATTATAAGGTAGAAGATTGTTCATCGAAATATAGACAAAAATTGTGTAGAAAATTAAAAATGCCAGCACGACCAGGATTTGAATCTTTGACGTGATTTCAGCTATTCAATCCGAATGTGTAGCTGGGAACCATAGAATTCTTTACTTTTCTTATGATGGGAATCGGTTTGTCGGAAAACGGGTAACTTATACTTACTTTACATTCTGCGATTTCTAGGTTGTTTGAGACGTTCAGGGTATTTTGAAACTAAAGGAATAAAAGTTATTTCTTTTTTATACGTTTTATTAGGGTTTACTTTTGAATCGTTTTTCACACTTAGTAATGAGTAATTATAAAATACTTAGTTATTTTAATAAATTTTTTTTTTTATTGACTAAGGGAACTGGAATTCCGTTATAACAATGAACCCAAATCATTTAATTCTATATGTTTCTGCCAGTTTCAAATTTATTATTCTTTTTTATACGCGAGATGTAAAATAATATGAATTATTTAAGTTTTAATATTTTTTGTATGGAGTTTATTTGTTATTTAAAGTAGACATTTTTCGTTTTTTTAATATTATTTTATTATTTAGCATTTTATAGACTGAAATTAGAACCGTGATTTAAGAAAACATTATGTGTCATAACGATAAACGATAATAATGTTCTGATAATAGCTAAGTTATCATAGTAAAATAAATATTATAATTTAGTCTCAATAATAATAAACAAAATGACAATATAAAATATTATTATTATTATTTTTAATTAATTATACATTTTTATTACTTTGTGTTATTAAAACACATGTTCTAAACTGTGTTACTAAAAACAAAAATTCTTTATTTCATGTACTACAGTATTCCTATTTCGATTTTGATATGGTTTTAATTTATTAAATTCATAGTTTAGGCATTAAATTACTTTTAAAATATTGAATTTGGTTCTCAAATTTACTACTATTAACGCAAAAAATAGTTTTTATTTTGTCTATTTTTTGTTGATTATTTTATATATTTTTGGGTTATCATTAAATTAATTATTTTTTATTTTAAAATATTCTAATTTTAATCTTGTTTTGAATTTCAAGGGTTAGGCCATAAAGCCTGTTTGTGGAAGAAAATATTTGTTTTTCAGTGAATTCTTAGCGTATTAAAGCGGAGAATTTTTGGGGAAGGGAAGGACAGAAAACCCTGGTCCTGCAGGTGGAGGTTGAACTTCAGGTTAAGGACCGGGAATATTCATAATCTTAATTCTTATTTAATTATAAGTCCTTATAGATGTAACATAGATGTAACAACTATACTTGTTCGCAAACCCAGAAATTACATTTAATTTCTGGTTTTATGCACTGTTACTTTGGTAAAAGGAGGGAAAAGTTTTTTGCACTTTATCTATTTAACATGATACATAAAATTTCGCAAAAATAATTTAAATTAATGAGAGTTAAGTTTAGAGTATAAATAAATTAATTTACTATTTTTAATTAATCTTTATTTATGACCTATCATAAGTTTTTTATACTTTTTTTTATCTATTTTTTAAAAGTATTGATAGATAAAGGCCTTTACGCAGATTAGTAACTAATTATTGAAATGTTAAATAAGATTTTCTCTTTTTATCGTTTTAGTATTATCTTAAGAATTACAATACCCCGTACAACCCACCGGGTTGGTCTAGTGGTAAAGTCGTTTTCGTAAATCAGCTGATTTCGAAGTCGAAGTTCTCAGGTTCAAATAATAATAAAGGTAGTTATTTTTATTCGGATTTGAATACTAGATCGTGGATACCGGTGTTCTTTGGCGGTTGGGTTTCAATTAACCACACATCACAGGAGTAGTCGATCTGAGTTTGTTCAAGACTACAAATTTACCTGTACAGTTACATTACACTGATAAGTCGCTAATGACTTTAATTGTTGATGCGACTATAAATAAAAGTATTAAAAAAAATATTTATATACCCGTAAAAATTTATAATCATTTAACTTTTTTTTTTATTCTAAAATAGTCAATTTTTTATAAGCGGAATGATTATATATATATATATTAAATAAATTAAACTTTAAAATTGAAATTAATTTTATCATTTTATTTTATGAAAAAACGGATATCGACAGCTATGTTCATCAGCTCGGTGGAAATTACTAGGTATGAAAAGATGCCATGTCTGACCGGGATTCGAACTCGGGACGAAATGCTGAGACGCTACCTACTTAGCCACAGAATCTATTAATTCTTTCATTTAAAATTATCAAATGAAACCAAATTTATAACTGAATGAACATTTATTATTTGTCTGATCTCTATTACGATCAATTTTAATGATTAATCTGCTAATATTTTGTCTGTTGTGGTTCTAACTAATATTTCTAGTGGTTATTATTATTATTATTTTTTTTTGGTAACGAAGACAGCCTATTCAGGATGTGGTCAGAAATTCATCAGATTTATTTAAACATTATAAGTTTGATATAATACGTGTTAGATTAGTTTTTATGTTTTCGCATTTTTATATACGATATGTTAATATTTTATTTCTTATATCTATTTTTTTATTACGAATTATTATTTTTTTTCTAATTAATAAAAATTCAAAGGAAAAATAATTTCATAAAAAACTTTTAACAGGTAATTTAAATTTAAATGCGTAAAATAACTAAATTTCGTATTGAAAAATTATTTTAATAACATTTTACCGGTATTTATATTTTCATGCTCGGTCAAAAAAAATTGTATTTTATGAGATTGTTGAATCCTATACTAAGATTGGTGCTTACATTTAATTGAGCTTTGTGAGAAACACTAAATGAATTTAATCAATATTCGAACATCACGGTAATTCTTAATCTATATCTAGTCTACGATAACTTCTCAAATTTTTTTTAACGATCAATGAGTAGCTTAATTTTACAAGATGTATAAGTTCCAAGCTTAATAATGAGTTTCAGAATAATAATTTTAAAAAAATCGAAGTTATATTATTTAAAACTTTTTCTCAGTTGGAATATATTATAATTTCATTTCATTATTACAATTTTTCTCCCTAAAAAATAAAAACTAAAGAAAAATTGTTTTTTTGGTTAATTTTTAATCTATATCAGTGAGAAAAGTTCAGAAATTTCGAAAAAAAACTGTTCAATTAACTTTCTACTACCTAATATTTCCTCTTTGTCTTCACCATATCCGGACGCCCTTTTGATCAATGGTATTTTTCAATTATTAAATATTTTTCAAGTACAATTATTTCAGTCAGGAATGGTTATTTAAAAAAAAAGTAAATTGTATTATATTACTTTGTTATTAATCAGTTAATTAAGAAAATGTGTTCAGAAAAAAGGGATTAAATATTATGCTCGAATGCTGGTGAAATAAAAGTAACTCTTAGTAAGAAAATAATCAATCAGCTACCACATCTTAAGCAGTTCACATCTTCTGTTTATGTTATTACCGTATACAGATATGTAAGACAAGACTCAAGTTTGGAAAATTTAGGAAAAAAATTATAATTTTTTTGGAATTTTTGTAAAAAAAAAGTTTTTTCTAGTCTTATTCAAGTCTTTGTCTTAGTCTTATTCAATTTTTTGTTTGTTTGATTAATTGATATTTGTTATTTACATAATATCACTAAATCAGTCGTAATTATATAATTAAAAGCATTGAAGCTATAATAGAAATTTTCTTTAATTACTGCATTTGTGTCCGTTTTTCCGTCATCCGTATAATTATAATTATGTTTTTAATCACTTAAACACAAATAATCATCCTCACTTCCATTGAAATCGTTCGAAATAATACTTCTTGAACGATTTTTTAATTAAATCATCCGCTATTTCTAACCGTGCCGCAATAATCTATTCACCGATTTGTATCGAAGACATTTTATTAATTTTACCAGATAGTTTAGTCTCGTTTGTTGTATCGGCAATCCAGTTTGTGTTTAATGTTTAAGGAGCTTGGTTTTCAAGGGTCGGTTTACGCAGATATCTAGAATTCGAAGAATAGATTTCATTCCAACCAGGAATAATAATCTGATTCCACTTTCTAACAATCATTCATCGGTTTATATCATCGGTCCTGTGATCCCTGAAACTATTCGTTACAAATATGGAAGATTTTCGTAATAAAGTGGCTGGCTGGTCGACGGTTCCAGACGCGATCCAGTGCTACTTCATTATTCATCCATCCCCATTTTTGTGATTATATGACAATATCTGGTGGAAACTTTTCAACCTTGGGTAAATGCTTTCTTTTAAGAATTAAATACGGGAAAAAGTAACGTTTTCCCATCTGAAAGTATTTTCAGTATCACCAAGGAACGTATTTTTCGTAACCGGCAGTACATATCCGAACACTCTTTACATTTACACTTTCAGTTGTTGTCTATAGCAATTTAAAAGTCTCTGGTATTTGGTCCGTATAGCCGATTTTATTTACAAACTAATTGTTTCTTTATCGTAAAAGTTATGACGTATCTATGAAACTTTGTCAGTTTATCTTCATATGTGTTTAGTAACCGCTATGCTATTGCCGTCCTTATTCGAATAGAAAAACTATATCGGCAAAGAAGTCGACGATCCCAAATAAGATTAACTTTAGATTTATTCCTACCGATATTTAATTCAAAGCCGATTTCCAGGGCGTTTATCAGACACATTTCTGTAGAAATCGCAAATACAAATTGACGACCAATCCATATAAGCGCTGCAAATTTTTTTCTACTCCCTGATTTTTTGCGTTTCTCCCAAAATTCTCTCTTGTTTTTATTAGCTACGAAAAATTAGTTTTCTTTTTTCGCCGCTCGCAATGCAGGACTCCGATAAAACAAATTTTCTGCTTGCAGCTCGATTTATATTCTCCTTTGCGTAAGAAATAACACGTAACTTCTCTGCAACAGTTAATGAACGCAGTCTATTTTTTTTCACTCGTTCTATAGTTTTACTGTACACGAAAATTTTACGTATTGAACGGTCGTTATAACAATGAAAACTGATCAAAGAATGACGACAAAATGTTTTTGTATGAAATAAACATAGCTTATGGGTGACAAAAATGCAAAGGACAGCTTCCAATAAGTCTGGCGCCACAAGTCGTAGAAAAAATTAAAATTTTTTAATACCCGTAATTACTCATAGCTGATGTTTTGGTTTTACACATTTATTTCACATTTAGGTTCGTAGTCAAAACAAAGCAGACTGTATTTCTTTTCTGTATGGATTGTTTAAGACGTATAAGTTTAGTGATTACACACTCATTAATGTGCTACTTTAAAATCCATGAACGACGAATAGGCTTTTTAACAGCCTTCTGGATAAAAGGATGCGCCGGTACATGAGTGTCTACGGTACAACTTAACAGTTACGGAAATTTTCTTCTCCATAAGTTATTTAAAAGTTTGTTTTTAAATACCGCTTTATTACTGACATAATACTAGTTAATTTTAATTATTGTGTAGACATTTTTATTCAGTGTATCAAAACGAATGTACAATATTTTTTATTTAAAAAAAAAATAAATTTTAATTTTTAATTTAAAAAGGACTGATATAATTTTTAAAATGTTCGATAACTAAAAAATATAGGTAAAAATGCGTAAATTGGGTTAGAACATTACTAAAAAGAATACTTTTTAGGAAATTATAGGATTTTTAAAGATTTTTTTCCGCAAGTTTCATATATTTTAAAGTCTTATTAAGATGATTAATTAAGAAAATTCTCAAACAAATTCGTAGCCTTTTTCTAAGTTTTTGGTTAATTTTACTTCCTTTACCAACGGATATTTCCGTAGGAAATCTGAAAACCGATTTTCAGATTTCAACGGAAATATCCATTTTGACCATTCTGAATCCATTTTGACTGGTTTCGGCGTGACGTCTGTACGTACGTACCAACTTATGTGCGTACGTATTTATGTATTTATCTCGCATAACTCAAAAACGATTAGACGTAGGATGTTGAAATTTTGGATTTAGGTCTGTTGTAACATCTAATTGTGCACGTTCCCTTTTCATTGCAATCGACTGAACCAAAAGTGTCCAAATATAGCCCAAAATCCAAAAAATCTGGATGTTGGACTTTTTCTTAACTGCAGTAACAAGCCTTCATTGATATCCTTATAAGATATATCGTATGTGGTACTTATTTTCATTGGTTCCAGAGTTATAGCCAAATAAAAATTTAATTAATGAAATATTTGGATCTTAAGGGAAGGCACAACAGTTCGAATCAGACCTTCATCTCCTTTTTTTCGCTTTTTTTTAATTTAAATATATTGATTAATTAATAATTATTAACCTCTCATTGCAAAAAAAAAAGAATACGATAAAGAATTATTATTCATTAATTCAACAATAGAAAAAATGTAAATAGATCAGAAGTTTTTAATGAAATAAAATTTGATGTACTTTTCGTTTCAAAAATATGTGTATATGTAATTTAATAGGCGTACAACTAAGTCGTGTGTTGCCCATATTAGATTTTTTAAAGACAAATTTCAGTAATGAATGAAATTTTATTCGTTAATAGAAAAGTGACTGGACTATAAAATAAGACAATTATAAATATTTTACTGCTAATATTAGAGTAATCAATAAGCTTCAAAGGTCGGTAAAGAAAACCTAACTACTGTTTACAAAAGTAGTAATTGCTTAGATTTAAAAATGTAATTTACACATAAATATAATTAATTATTAAGTAAAATTCATCATTTTATTATATAAAAGAGTTATAAAAATTATAGTAAATAAGCGTAAAATGAAATTAAGTTAAATTACTTAGTGACATTAATTTTCTTTCCATAAAATGTCAAAAACTTTCTTCATAAAATATCATAAGTATATGTATTTGTATGTACTATAATATAAACAATGAGAATGTGCCTATTAGATTTTATAGTTTAAAACCAAGTTACATAACATCTTTTTTCTTTAAAACAGTATTTATTGTTCCAATAAATAGTATCAGTTATATGGCTGGATATGATTATAAATATTTTACGATTATAAATGTCGATTTATTTTAATTTTTAAAACAATCTATTAATATCGGCATTAATAGTGTACAAATACGATGCATTCTTAAAATTTGTCTACACATATAAAAGGCATATTTTATTCATTCACAGGGTTTTTTACTACTGTCGTCCAGTAGAACTTTTTAGATTAATTTTCGATTTATGTAGTGTCGGTCTAAAATATTGGTTTTATATAATACGTAAATTTGCTTTACTGTTGTACATAAAGTAAATCTTCATTTAATAATGTCCTAATGCACTTATAAGCAGGTGCACTCGTAAATTTTATAGTACCAGAATCTTTGATTTTATATTAAAGAAGATCGCAAGAATAATGCTCGCATCCACATGTGGCTGGGTCAGAGTTATGAAAAATGTACATTTATTTCGATGTTTAAATTGATAAAAAGTAAAAAAAACTTACTTTTTCATGTCAAGTATTTTTTAGTCAATTTAATTTCTAACGACTTACTTTGTCGTCGTTTACCTAACGATATCCAAAAGCAAGATAATTTTGGTGCGGTCTGATTTTTAAAATTTAGGTTTTTTTGTTATCGGTTCATAATTTGTCTATAAAATATCAATAAGAATAAAAGTGAAGTGAGTGTTAGAAATGAAAACAAATGATTTTAATATCCACACAACATTTAATAAATGAACATTTGAACAACTTAATATTTAATAGTAGAAACATCAGAGAACAAGATGTTTTATTCATAAAAATAGTCGAATTTTGATACGCCAACATATACATAGAGTTACAAAAACTTTGCAAATGGGTTGATTTTGCTTGTGTCGTTCGGGTATCGTCTGCAGTTCGCTGTTTCCGAAGCCATTTAAGAAAATGAAATTTAAGGAATCGATTTAATGAAAGTTAACTTTCATTTAGAGATATGATAACAATGAATTTGTAATGTTAAAATAAAACTTAGGCCAGATTTTTAAGTTAAAACAATTTTTTTTTTTTTGAGAAAGGAAAACTTTTTATTTGTCCTAAAATGCAGGAAAGCGGAATGGCTTTCCGTTATTAGAGCATCCCTTTTTTAAATTAATAAGAATTCAATAAAATTTCATCTTGAGAAAAATATTAGAAATAATGCACATGAGGCAGATATAGGAAAATGGCGATTTCCCGAAATCATTAAATTTGTTATTCGGGAAAAAAGTTGTATTTGTTATAAATAAGAATAAAATTGGAAATATTTTTAGATTTTTCATTAGGATAGGCACAAATAAGTGAAGTATTTAAACTTAATTGTTTATCATTATTTAGTTTGTTTAATGGATTTCATCGTTTATTATATTGTTAATCTCTAAGCCTGAACTCACCTCTTTTTGAATTCTTATTTGTTTGATACATTTTTAATCTTTGCCTTTTTTAAACTTCTAATATCAGATATCTGCTTGAAATTTCTGTTTTCGCAAATTCATATGAAAAAAATTTAATCTTGTACTCTAACAATCCACTAAATTTTCAACATTTATGCATCATAATATCTCATAAAGGGCTCAATTATTTGGTTTTCCATCTCTCCTATTGTCGATGCTTTGTTTTCATATCGTGCTAAAATCTATACAGATATTTTAGAAAAAAATTTGTTCTTATGAATTACTTAATCTATTTTGATACTAGAAAATTTTGTTTTCACCGTAAAACATTTCCTGGTTCCTGTCAATTTACTTTTTAATTTCCTATTTACTTTTTTTGTCATTTTATTTTATCATCAAAATAATAAAATTCTAACGACTTATATGATACTTTCTTTTCTTCTATTTTCATATTTTGCTCTTCATTACCGTCCTTTCAGTCATATTTTATTTTTTGTGTTTTCCACTTTTGTTATTGTCAAATAAAAGTTTTTCAAAAAAAGGTTTTGTAAAATTGTATTAAATTTCCACGTCATTCAGTATGCGTTCTAATTATTTTTTAGCTTTAGTTAAAAGAGCAACATAAATTAATTTTAAAAATTCTATATTTTGTCCTAAAATACTTTTAAAGGACAAGTTATTCTTAAAATTTGTATTCCTTAAAATTTTCTTTTAGTTCTTTTGTCCCTATTTCGATATAAAAACTAAAAAGCAATTAGATCAGGGTAAATTCTTATATCACTTCTTTGCATCACTCCTCTGTTATCCGTTTTTTGCGTCCAGGACTTTTCTACGAAGGTTCTGGTTTCAAATCTTGAATAAACTTGGCATTTTTCACATTCGTCTCTTATCATCATCATCAATTTCCCTTATTTTATACTTTTATCATACCTATTTAATTTTTAACTTGTGTACAACTCTTCTTTTTTTATTTTGAATCTTATTTTTCTTAAAATTTTAAAAACGCTATTTTAAAACTAAAAAGTTAAATGTTATTTGTTTAAATTTTATAATGTTATTTAAAATAAATAACAACACGATTATTTATTTTATTGTACAAACTTTGAAATTACTTTTAAAAAAATATTTTTTTTTTTTACATATGAAAATCTTATAAACTGTTTATGATGAAACTGCATACAAACGGGGAAAAGTAACTGAAAAAGTTAACAAATTATAAAAAAAAGAAACTAGTATCCCCGTCGCGGATTCGCCCGTGCTATACGGTTACTTGCGTTTCCCGTCGCAGTCAGGGTGTTATAGCCGATCATGGATAGCTTCGTTCTTCCTTTCAGTTTAGCCAGAGAGCTCTGTCCCTTGGTCTCCGCTGTGTTCATTAAACTCATGTTTGTGAGAATAATAATAATAATAATAATATATATATAAAACTTATATATGAAAGAATATGTTGGGACAAACTGATTCATCAACGCCCAGCAAAAACTACTAAAGATAAATTTATGCACGTTCTTCTTACAATATAAGTGCTCACCAAGAAACGATTTTTTGAAATTCCGAGTTTAGAGGGGTAAAATGGAGTAACAAGTAATATTTTTTAAATTTCTCAGTTAAAAACGAAAAAATAAACTTGATTTTCGGTGAGTGTAATCTTCACATGAGTATCTAAAAAACTAATTACTAGATTTTTGAAATTCCGAGTTTATTAACTCGGAATTTAATTTTTTAACTTGAAATCAGTAGACCCATTCTGTTAGTGATAAATCAAAATTAAAGCCTGTTCAATTTATAAAAACAATCAGTGTATTGTCATTTCGTTAGAGAAACAGTTTGGTCAATACAGGACCCGAAACTTTAAGTGATCTAAGAATGTAGGATTCAAAACATCCATATTAAAAATATATATATATATATATATATATATATATATCTCCATCTTAAAAATATTAGCTATAATTGGTTAACCGTACGAAGTACGGATAAAAATGTATATTACCCGGTTCTTAGCGTTACTCGACAAGCACCTCTTGGAAGTGACCGTATTTCATATCTCATTTTTAATAAAAATTTTAATTACTTTTATTTTATGTTTTTTCGTCAAGTAACTGGAAGCAGATGCAGCCAGTCGCGTCGCATAGTGGCTGTGTTGGTTTAGTCGCCGTGCTGTACCCGTACCCCGTTGCACCCCTTAAAAGATCGAAATTAAAAAAACCCGAAAATCTTTTTTAAATATTTATCTGAAGAGTATTTGGAAGCCCCATCTAGTGAATATCTCGTTTAATATAGTTGGAAATGGGGAACATTTGTAATCATTGTTCAAATTTCTTTTACCTTTCTTCATTCCTATTAAGGTTAAATTTTTAAAATCTAGTAATTGATTTTTAAATATTTACGTGAAAATTACATACACCAAAAATCAAGTTGATATCTTCATTTGTTACCGAAAAAAAATTATAGCTAATAAAAAAATAAAAATAGTTCAAAATCAATTTTAACCCTTTAAACTTGGAATTTCAAAAAAATGTATAAATTAGTTTTTACGTATTTTTATAAAGATTGCACACTCCAAAAATTAAGTTGATATGTTAATTTTTTTACAGGGAAATTAAAAATACAGTAAATTTCATTGTTACCCTATTTAAGCTTTTCAAACTCGGAATTTCAAAAATCCTTTCTTAGTGGCACCGTAAGAATAACATGCATACAAATTTTTTATCAATTTATCTTCAGTAGTTTTTTTGCTGGCCGTTGATGAATCAGTCAGTCAGGATAAGTTGCTTTAACCCACCGGGTTGGTCTAGTGGTGAACGCGTCTTCCCAAATCAGCTGATTTTGTAGTCGAGAGTTCCGGCGTTCAAGTCCTAGTAAAGTCAGTTATTTTTACACGGATTTGAATACTAGATAGTGGATACCGGTGTTCTTTGGTGGTTGGGTTTCAATTAACAACACATCTCAGGAATGGTCGAAGTGAGGCTGTTCAAGATTACACTTCATTTACACTCATACATATCATCCTCTGAAGTATTATCTGAACGGTAATTACCGGAGACTAAACAGAAAAAAGAAAGAAAGGGCAAGTTGCTTTGTAGGTTACAGATCAGTCAATTTATTTTAACAAAATGTTTTCTTTTCCTCTTTTTTATTTTCAAATAATAAAATAAATAGAAAATTTAATGAGCTAGATTTTTGCCGACCTCCGTGGCTCCGTATGAGACTCGTATTTTGAGTTAAAGTCTCAGGTTCGAATCCCGTCAGGCGTGGCATATTTTGTAGCTACCAATTTTTTAAAATTTGAATGATTTCCTTTTTTATTGTTTTATATAATCATTCTGTTAAAAAATGTACAATTTACGATGTTACAATTATTTTGGCTGAATTTTAAGCATTATAAAATTGTAGTTTTATTACACTAATATGTTTTCCTAATGAAAAATTGTATTTTTAAATGAAGAAAATTTGATAAATCTAAAAGAATTAGCTTTTTTCTGTATTTATATTTAATTAAAAAAAAAAAAAAAAATTATTTTATTGTACGTTTTTGCATTATTATTGAAAATAAGTTTTTCTATTTCTTCTTTTATTTTATAATTATATTTACCGTTAATTTTTCAATTGTGTAAAAGTAATATTCCAGAGAATGTCATAAGAATTACGCCTAAGTTAAAATTAGGTTAGGTTAAACTAAGTTTAAAATTTTAATTATCATATAAAAACGTTTTAGAAATTAACAAACTTTATTTTACTTTTTTAGTAAAAAAACTGATAATATTTTTCACTTATCCATTTTCTGTGAATTCAATTTTTTTTAAATTTATTTCTTTAGATTTGTTAAAAAGTAAAAAATTGTTTTGTTTGTTCGCAGTTCCTCTAAATGTACTTTTTTTATGAAAACAAAGAAATAAATGATCTGTGTATGTATTTTTGCCAATAAGTGTTTTTTTTTTAATATTATAAAGAAATTAAGATTCATTAACCAACTGGGTTGGTGTTGTGGTAAACTCGTCGTCGTAAATTATTTGATTTCGATGTCGAGAGTTCTCAGATTCAAATTTAAATAAAGATATTTCTTTTATTCAAATTTGAATACTAGATCGCAGATACCAGTGTTTTTTGGTGGCTGGGTTTTAAACCACGCGTCTGAGGAATGATCGGCCTGAGTTTGTTCAAGATTACACATTTACCGGTACAGTTAAATTACTCTGATAAGTCGCCAATGATTTTAATTGTTGATGCAATTACAAACAGAAGATATTTAAAAAAATAATACATTATTTACCTAATCAACCGATATTTTAATAATTAAATAATTCTCGTAAATAAATAATTACCAGAAAATAAAAAGTAATTAAATAATTCTCCTTTGTTCGAATTTTATGGATTAATAATGTATGTTCAAGCCTTACTCTTTACTAATTGTTCTCATTTTAATGATCCTTTTGTATTTAAAAGAGGTTTCTTTGTATGAATTAAGTTGTTTCAGATGACTTAAGCAGATGATTCTTTTAAAACCACAAAACTGATTTTCTGTAAGATGATTTTTTAAAGGTGATTTTCTTTAAAGATGATTTTTTTTTTGTAAGATGATTTTACTCGTATATATATATTTTTATCTTTATCATAACTTGTCATTGCATTATTACAAAATAATGATATTTAGTTTAAAATCATTCTGATATTCAAAGTATTTTCAAGCAAAAGTTTAAAAAATTATCGGAAAACAAAAGGTAAAAATAATCATAAGCTTTTATATTCTCGTATTCCAGAGAACATTAGTTCACTAACAATGTTAACTTTTTCACATAATTTCTCAGAATTTTTTCTTATTGTAAAAATGAGTTATTCTCGTATCTCAGATGCCTTAATTTAAGTTCCGTAGATATATATATATATTTTTTTTTTGTCTTCAGTCACTTGACCGGTTTGATGCAGCTCTCCAAGATTCCCTATCTAGTGCTAGTTGTTTCATTTCAGTATACCCCCTACATCCTACATCCCTAACAATTTGTTTTACATATTCCAAACGTGGCCTGCCTACACAGTTTTATCCTTCTACCTGTCCTTCCAATATTAAAGAGACTATTCCAGGATGCCTTAGTATGTGGCCTATAAGTCTGTCTCTTCTTTTAACTATATTATTCCAAATGCTTCTTTCTTCATCTATTTGCCGCAATACCTCTTTAATTGTCACCTTATCCAACCATCTGATTTTTAACGTTCTCCTATAGCACCATATTTCAAAAGCTTCTAATCTTTTCTTCTCAGATACTCCGATTGTCCAAGCTTCACTTCCATATAAAACGACACTACAAACATATACTTTCAAAAAGTTTTTCCTGACATTTAAATTAATTTTTGATGTTAACAAATTATATTTCTGACTGAAGGCTCGTTTCGCTTGTGCTATTCGGCATTTTATATCGCTCCTGCTTCGTCCATCTTTAGTAATTCTACTTCCCAAATAACAAAATTCTTCTCCCTCCATAATCTTTTCTCCTTCTATTTTCACATTCATTGGTCCATCTTTGTTATTTCTAATACATTTCATTACTTTTGTTTTGTATTTGTTTATTTTCATGCTATAGTTCTTGCGTAGGACTATGCCATTCATTGTTTCTTCTAAATCCTTTTTACTCTCAGCTAGAATTACTATATCATCAGCAAATCGTAGCACCTTTATCTTTTCACCTTGTACTGTTACTCCGAATCTAAATTGTTCTTTAACATCATTAACTGCTAGTTTCATGTAAAGATTAAAACGTAACAGAGATAGGGAACATCCTTGTCGGACTCCCTTTCTTATTACGGCTTCTTTCTTATGTTCTTCTATTATTACTGTTGCTGTTTGGTTCCTGTACATGTTAGTAATTGTTCTTCTATCTCTGTATTTGAACCCTAATTTTTTTAAAATGTTGAACATTTTATTCCAGTCTACGTTATCGAATGCCTTTTCTCGGTCTATAAACGCCAAGTATGTTGGTTTGTTTTTCTTTAATCTTCCTTCTACTATTAGAATATATATATATATATATATATATATATATATATATATATATATATATATATATATATATATATTCCGTAGATATATCTATTTTGTTAACTTTTTGCATTTCTTTTCTGTTATTATCTAAACATAGGTTAGAAATCCTTTTACTTTTGACGCTTGCGGTTATTTTCCTAAGGGCAGTATTTTTTATTTTAGTCTGTTTATATTTTTAATAAAGAACAGAACTAAAGTATATAAAATAAAATAAACTTACAATAATACGTATAAATAAAACCAACTTAAAAAAAATAAATACACTAAAAATATTAATTTTTAGTGTATTTTTTTGGTCATTTCTTTTTATGATTTATAATTTTTTAAGTAGGTGCTTAATTAAGAGTTATTTAGTTATTTTTTTTCTTTGCGCGTAGACATTCAAGAACCACGTAAATATTATTTTACGTAGTTTCTTTCTATTTCTTCCAGAAGTTTTTCGATCCATCAATATTTAGCTCTTCTTTTTTCAATCCGTTCTTCTTTATTGAGATTTTTTAACCTGTAGGAAATTTTAATTCAAAAATTTTCTTTTTGTTCCGATCTATACACTCTTTTTCTGTAATTTTGAACATTTTGAACTCTTCTGTTTAGCATAGACACTTTGAGCTTTATAATTCCAAAGTTTATTGGAAAACTGTTTAGCCTTGATTGTTCATTCGGAACAATCAAGGCTAAACAGTCTGTGACCTTCTTGTGTTATTCTTGGACCATGAATCCTTCATTCGATCCTGAGTAGATTTTCTATTCCATTTATTTGTATTTTCATGCCGTACAAGATTACTGTTCTTACAACTGTGCTATAACGGCTTCATTATGCATTTATAGAAAGGTCGTTTTTTATTGTAAATCACTTTTTAAGTAAAAGTTTAGATGATATAATTTGTGGTTTTGGTCTCCATTACTAGTTTATCTGTTCTGTTTCTACTAATTATTTCTCCAAGATATTTAAAATGGTGCGTGATCTTCATTTTGCTATTGTCTTTTTTTAGATATTTATTGGCACTTGTCATAATTTCTATCTTTGAAAAAGAGATCTGAAAGCCTGATTTTTCAGTTATTTCTTTCAAATGGTTATTTAGTTGTTTAAGTATTATATTTTTTAAATTTAACGCTGATATTAGGAAATAGAAAAATCCAAAGGAGGGTTTTGTATTTATTGGGTTGAAATTTCTTTGTTTATGCCAGTAAAACTTCAAAATACAGTTTTATTTTTTTTTAAACTTTGATCATCGATTGTCAATGAGAATAAAATTAGTTAGAAAATGATTTGATTCAATCATACGAAACAAATTGCAAATACTATTTTTTTTTTTTTTTTATAATTTGAAAAACGAAAAGTGTTTGAAATTAATCAAATTGGGTGAAAAACAGAGGCTAAGTGCTGGAAAAATTGGATACATAAAAAATATACGTAATGTATGAGCAGTACGTAATATGGTTCTGAATATATATATGTATATGAAAAAGAATTATAATTTATATATAAACTAACAAATTTAAAGAAAATGAAAAAAATAAAAATAATAGTAATAGGCCAAACTAATTTTATGATAAAACACGGAAAAATTAACTTATCAGTATAATTAATTAAATATATTAACCACAATAATATACATCCTAACCAAATAACTTAATAACACCGGTAAATAGACGTGAAATTATATATACCGCATTATATTGGCGTTGATTAAAAGTAAAGGCTTTATGTGATAAGTTTTTATTTTTTATTTAAATATAAATAATAAAAGTTTCGTCTATTTGTAAAATATTTAAAAAAATTTCTATAGATTTACTTTTATTTGGGATTACGTATTTTTTGGTTGATTTATTAACACCATTGTCTGTTAAATTGAATTTTAGTAAAATTAAAACAATTAAAAATTTTAATAATCGGACGGAGTTTGAAAATCAAAAAACAAATTGAAAATCAAAATTTTTCGTTTAATTACATCCAGATTTGATAATGAAAATATTTAACGAAATGCATCATTTGATGGATAATAATGAATATTTAAGAAAAAACAAAATGAAGTATTTACTTATCTTTTTAAATGATTTTTACTTCCTTGTACGAAGTAAAGGAAGTATTGTTATCGCAAAAAATTTCGGTTTTCAGATTTCAAAGGAAATATTCATTTTGACCATCCCTGAATCCATTTTGACTAGTTCTGCGTGACGTCTTACGTACGTATGTATGTATTTCGTTCGCATAATTCAAAATCGATTAGCCGTAGGATTTTGAAATATTGGATCTAAGACTGTTGTAATATCTAATTGTGCACCTCCCTTTTTAATTTTAATCGAATGAAACAATAGGCCAAAATCCAAAAAAAAATTAGATTTTGGACTTTTTCTTAACTGCAGTAATAAGCCCTTCCATTGAGAACTTTTCAACGATATATCATAAGTGGTACTTATTTTCATTGGTTCCAGAGTTATAGCCAAATAAAATTTTAGTTTATGAACTATTTGGATCTTACATGGGAAGGGACGTCGGTTCGAATCAGACTTCATTTTTTTAAATTTAAATATATTGATTTATTAATAATTATTAAACCTCTGATTGTAAAAAAAAATTTCCATTAAATAATAACAATAAAAAAAAGAAAAATATCAGAAGTTATTAATGAAATAAAATTTGATGTATTTTCAATTTAAAAAAAAATGTCTATATGTAATTTAATAGGCGTACAAGGAAGTCATATGGTGTCCACATCAGATTTTTTTACGTTTAACTTGTTGAAATCAATTGTTTAACAACTGATTTTCAAAGTCGAAGATCTGAGTTGCTTTTTTACGAATTTGAACTAGACAGAGGATACCGGTATATTTTGGTGGTTGGGGTTCACTTAATCACACTTCTCAGGAATTATCGGCCTGAGTGTGTGCAATGTTACACCTAATTTACATGTCATACATATCATCCTCATCTCCACAAATTTTGATGATGAACAACACCCTAGGGTAGCTGATTCACCTAAAATCCCGGAGAACTTACAGATCTAATATATGCAGTCGCTTTATGCGCTGCACATGTTTCGTTCATTCTCATTTTGTATTTTGTACCAAATCGCTGTATCTCCTCTCAAACGGTTGACGATCCTAGAAAATCGTGTATTTCAATGTTTTTCGCAAACCACGACGCTTTTATTATATTTCCTAACAGATAGTTTTGGAATTGCTGTACGAATTGGATGTTACTCACACTTGTCGTGCCCCTCTGTTGGAATCCTTGGATCCAAATTGGAAGACCGTTAAGTACAGCATTGATTGTTAGGTAATGATAATTGCGACCTAATAATCAGTACGTCTTCCTGAACGGAAGCTACGTCCTTTTTCCCCTAACTTGAATCCTCCACGAAAGTCGGCGATCCAGTTTATAAATTTATTATTCCTTTATTAATAAAACTAGTTTTATTAAAAAAGGAATAAATAAAACAGAAATAAATTCGATTGGTAAAATCGAATTTAACGATAAAAATCGAGGGTTACAGTTACAAAGTAATAAGTGCAATAATACATCACGGATTTTCGATTCGTAAAGGTCATTATAGTAGTTTTATTAAAAAAGGAAAAATATAGTTTGAAGTGATCATATGACTGACTATCAACAAAAAAAAAAAAAAATTGGCGGTGAATATAATTTGTTTATTCTTAGGCAATAAATTTTTAATAATAAATCCATAAGATAACAACCAGTAATTCATAAAAAAATAAAGAATAATCTAATAAAACGCAGTGATATTAAAAAAAAATTACAATGAAATTGTAAACCGCACGGAAGAGTCTTGCAAATATCTTTCTCCTGCTCAAAAAACAAAAAGTTATGTAATATAAATAAAACTGTTTTTAAGAAAACGATACTGATATCAAAAAAGGTAAGACACTACATTTCTATTATCAAAATCTGTTGTTAATTTAGAATTTTCTTTAAAAAAATACATGATAAATCTATGTAATAGACAATAGATATACAATAATAGATAATAAACAATATTTAAGCGTTCCATATAATAAGCAAAAAAAAAAAAAATTGTTAAAAAATTCTTACCGGCTCGATTTCATTTATTAAACAACGAATAATGCATATCACATTTACATAAATAATACAATTCTTATAATTATTCGTTGTTTAATAAATGAAATCGGGCTGGTAAGAGTTTTGTAACAAATTTTTATTTATTTTTTTTTATTATATCCTTTTATTTACATTTAGTAAAGTAATATTTTACATTCGTTTTTATTTTCAGAGTATTAAATAAATTCTATTAGTTAAAAGATATTAAATAAAATTGACGACTAACTTTAGTGTAGATAACAAGTCACCACTTAAATGATTCATTGTTAAGGAACGACCCTTTTTCATGGAATGCTACCTAAGATCTTTTTTACTGTATTCTTTCAAATATACATAAGCACTAAGCTGGTCTTTAATAATTTACTGTTTCATTTTCCTTTAATAAAGAAATCTATTAAATTATTATTATTTAAAAAAATATGAACAATTTAATACGTGCATTATTTTGTAGAATAATTATTAAAATTATTAAGAAATGAGTAGAATAAAACTAAGCGCATTTTAAAATGATAACTTATTACTAGACAGGTTCTGGTAACAGAAGCCATGTTCTCTATTCATTCAGTAGACCATATCAAAAAAAAGGAACAAAAATAATGGTAGATAATACATTACTTAGACAATTCATTGTTTTAATTTTGTTTTGTTTTGTTTTTTCGTTTCGAAACAAACAATTTAAGAACAAATTACCATGTCATCAGTTGGCTAGCTACTTTATATTTGATGTCTGATGAAAGAGATATTTATAGTATAGCTAATCTTATGTTGTAAAAATTAGTGAGGTAATTATATAAGTAATTATGTACCGCGAATTAATTATAGGTTGTGTTTATAAAATAATGTTGTACATAGATTTAATAGTGGTAGTTATTATTTGAACAAAGTAGGCTGAGTTGATTTTTTTATTGTTATGAATTATGAAAAAAACCCGACTATATCTTAACATTTAACTCTATTTACAGTTAATTTTTATATTAATGTTACAAAAGAAAATATTTAATTTGTTGTATCATTAAATATTATATTTTATGATTATAAAAGTCCTTTTTTTCAAATGAACGTTTTCCTCTATTTAGTATTCTTCCTGTTAGCATGTACTTATAGATAAAATTACTCACTATATATAATTTTCCCTTTATTACATTTTTAACATTTGAATTTATTTTATCTTTTCAGTTTTAATTATCTTACTAAGATACACAGCAAAAAATTTAATGTCTTCCTGTTTGTCCTATTTAAGGAATCCTTTATTACTCGTTTTAAATAATAAATTTATGCTGATTTGGTAGTATAATTTGTATTTTAATAACCTTTAATTTTCTTTTTTACAGTAATATAATCTAAATAATTTTGTGAGAAATTGTTTTCTTTTCCTTTGCTTGATCAAGAAAGATCAGTTTTGATAGTGTCGGATTTTTGAACGACGTCTACTCTTAGAAACGAGTTGAGGAAATAAGTTTGGGAGAACTGATTTATTTAACCTCAGTTAAATTTTTATGCACTTTTGAAAAAAAAATTATCTTTATTCTATCTGAGTAGGATCATGTAGGGAATTTATCCTTTAAATTAATATCTACTCAACGATTTATTTATTATATTACGCTAGACGAAATTCATTGATCTTTTAAATGTTATATTGTTATTTTTAAATTTTCTGATTGTTATTTAATGTGATATAAGGAAGTGGTGTTAAAATTGACCACCCCCTGCGGGATTTATTTTTTGTATTCTCAACATCCCCTGAAATCACAAAAGCTTACTAAAAGCTACATTAAACATTTTTCTAAATACATACATCTGGTTTTATACTTTAGAAAGGGTTTATTTGAATCCTTTAGTCACTATAGACCAATCGCTCAGTTAATGTTACTCACGAAAGGTGAATTTTTTAGCGTATGAAAATGCCAAAAAACTATCATTATTGATGATAATTTGAGCACGACTCGTAAGTAAACATTTTTAAAATCGAAAACAGATTACAATGAAGGAGAGAAGAGATTTTACGGAAGTTCTTTTAAAGCCTCTCATCTCTAAATGTTTTATAAATAAAATATTTAACTGGTCAAATTATTATCAATTTAGATAAGATTATTAAGGTGGAAATAAAAATATATTCTTATTAAGGAACAAATTAAGAGATCCATTTTTTTTTAATGGTAGAGGATAATTAACAATATCTTTTTAAAATTTTGTTTGTTCGAACGATCCAAACAATTGCTTTTGAATTGATTTTAAATGACAAAAAAAGACGGCAAAGCATTTACAAAAAAAATATTACTTACATTAAAAATCTTGAAAAATGAATTTTTTTTATAAACAAAAATTTCAGTTGTTTCACTGGGAAAAGACTGGACATTCCCGACATATGTAAGCGTATTTCGGACCAATTTTTATTATGTTTGTTACATTTTTATCCAACAATGTTCTACAACATTCTATTCTAATATAATATTCAAATAAATTTCTTTATTTTTTATTCCCAATATAAAAATTGGTGATAATTTCTATTTTTATAAATAAAAATAAATCACGTAAATATTAATTACAATTTCTATTCACAAAATTCTATTTATTTTATTGAAATAAGGAAAAGATAAACTGTGCAGCTCGTAAATTATTAACAAATCTGGAAGTTTAGAATTAAAAAAAAAGCTCTAAAAAAGTGACTCTTAATCGGGATAATTTTAGGTTTGGTCTATAAACTGTTTATTATAATGAGAATTAGTCCTGCTAATTGTGCATAAAAATAATTATTTGTAGTCAGGAGAGTAGGTTTACAGTCAGTGCTTTGTTAGCATACATTTTTATTTTTAAACTGATTTTTCCTCTTTCGGATAATACTGCCAAAAGATAATGAGTGATTCTTTATAGTAGAAAATTTAAATTATTCATTTTATAATAATTTTACACAATCTTAAAAAGTTATTGCAGCAGAAAAATCCATGCAAAAACTAATTTATTTGAACAAATGGTTTTATAAATAAATGTGTTTTTGTCTTTCAATGAATGAATTACAGGGTACTGTTCGTATACGTACTTTTAAATAAAGAGTAAAAACGTATGAATAAAAAAGTATTGTCAGTTTTTAAAAAAAAATCTATATAACTAAAAAAATTGTTTTTTTAAATTTTTTCATAGAAAACAGAAAGAAGATTAATCGCAATTGATATAGAACTCTTTTCGTGTTTACTAACGATAAAAAAACTTTCAGAAATAAAATTAAAATTTTTTTTTAATGGTAAGGCTATATAATTTACTATATTATATAACAGCGATTCTCAACGTTTTTTAGTTTCACGACCTCCAAAAAGTAAAAAAAAAATATAATAAATATTTCACGACTTCCACAACTCTTACCAAATGAACCTAGTTAAAACTATTTAGCTGAGACTGTTTGCTAAACTATGCGATGAAATGGGCAAAAGAAAATATTTCTTCTTTTCCATACAGAAGTCAAATAATTATCACGGGGAAAAGTGTTAACCAGGTTATTGGAATTGCAAGTTGAATTAATAATATTTTTCCAGGATAAACAAACTCCATTCTCAATGTTTTTACAGGATAATGAGAATCAATGACTTTTACAGGCTATATAGCTGTTGTTTTACTTAGCTGATGTCTATTTGCATTTAAACGACTTGAATGGGAATTTACAAAAAGTGATAAAAACATTTTATTAATGATAGACAAAGTTCCTACTTTCATTATGAAACTTGATATCTGGATTATTCGCCTTTGAAGTAAAAACTTTGATGTATTTCCTCTCACTTCTCATTATATTAAAAAAAAAAATTGATTGAGAAGACACTATTATTCACCACAATTTTGATAGGATGAAGATGCATACCGTGAGCTAAAAATGTAGTCGGCGAAGTATTTTCCGAAAGATAAAAATGATTTCTCTTTGACAAATCATTTATATGTAAGATATAGCACATTTACAGAAATAATACAATTTTATGATTATTCGTTGTTTAATAAATGAAATCGAGCGGGTAAGAGTTTTGTAACAAATATTTTTTTTTCTTATTATATGAACGTTTAAACATTGTTTATTATCTATTATTGTATATATGTTGTGTATTACATATATTTAACATGACTTTTTTTTAAAAGAAAATTCTAAATTAATAACAGATTTTGATAATAGAAATGTAGGATCTTACCTTTTTTGATATCAGTATGATTTTGTTAAAAACAGTTTTATTTATATTACATAAATTTTTGTTTTTTGAGCGTAAGAAATGATATCTTACGCTCCAAAATCCAGTGAAATCCAAAAAAAAATTACAATGAAATTGTAAACCGTACGGTAAGAGTCTCGCAGATATCATTTCTTACGCTCAAAAAACAAAAGACTCTTACCGTACGGTTTACAATTTCATTGTAATTTTTTTTGGATTTCACTGGATTTTGTTAGCTTATTCTTTTATATTTTTTATGGATTACCGTTTATTTTATTATTTTCTTACGGATTTATTATTAAAATTTATTGCCTTCCTAGAAAAAAAAATACATTTTTTTAATTTTTCGGCCAATTTCTTTTGTTGATAGTCATATCATTCACCTCATAACATATATTTACTTTTTAAATAAAACTAGTATAAAGCCCTTTACGAATCGAAGATCCGTGATGTAATATTACACTTGTTTTTTAATTTTATTACTTTGTAAGTGTAACCCTCGATTTTTATCGTATCCGTGGACACACTTTTTATATTATCATTAAATGAACTTTTTTTTTTATTTCTCCATCAATTAGTTCAAATAGATTTAATTGCAGTATAAAAATTTACCGATCGAATATATTTTTGCTTTATGTGATAAATCTTTGTTGCCACATTTGCAACACTTTCCTGCTGTTCGTGTTTTATTAGCACCTTGTAAACTAATACTTTTATTTTTTTTTAATTAAGCGATGGTAATTAAAAAAATCATTTTATCTTCAGTACTTTCATTTTCATAAAAGCATTTACTATTAAAACAAGCTGTAGTATATTTTGCTTTTAAATTTTGTTATTTCAATTACATTATCAAGTTTTTGTACGAGATCATTTGTAAATTCAAAGGCGCCGTTAAGTACTGCTATTTAGCGGCGCGATTCGTAAACCCCCCTTTTTGAGAAAAAAGTAACGTATTCGAGTCTCGCGATTCATTAAATGGAAGAGAAAAACGTTGTCTAAAATAATTCGAGGTATTTTTTTAAAAGTATTCTTTACTACAAATCTAACTGAACTGAAATACAATATTTTCATGGTTATTTTGTTTTCCATTTTCGTTTTACTTTTAGGTTAGGTCATGTTTAGAACTGTAAACATAGTTCGTGGACTTCGCCGTGCTGTCCAGTTCTGTGGAATCTTACCGGCAAAGTTCTAACGAACTTCTTGATAGTCTGTTCCAGCGTCTTCTTTTCCTCAGTCGACCTCGAACTCTTCTCCCTGTCGGCTTGTAATGCCAGACTCGTAAAGAAGTCTAAGGCTTAATATACGAAAATAGTGTTCAGTCTAATGTTTTTTCATTTATTACTATTTTTCGTTTCTCCGCAGATAGGCATTCAAGGACCAGGCATATATCATTTATGCAGGTCCTTTCTTTTTCTTCCAGATTTTCGGACTGTTCAGCTCTTTTTTCTTCAGTTCATTCTCCTTTGCTGAGTTTTTATTTTCACCTATAGGAGCATTTAGTTCAAAAGTTTTATTTCTGTATTCTTTTATTGCTAATATAAAAAAAAATTTTTTTTGGTTTTGGTACAAACTTTTTTAATTACAAACAAACGATTTACTATTTTTTTATTTTTATTTTTAATTAACACCATGATGTAAGTTGTTTATATACTCATCACAATATTCTATCATAAAAAAAAATCTGATGTGGAAACCACATGACTTCCTCGTACGCCTATTAAATTACATGTACACATTTTCTTAAAATGAAAGGTACACAAAATTTTATTTCATTCATAACTTGTTATATTTTTTAATTTTTTTTTTGTCATTACTGAATTATTACTCATCGTAAATTTTTCTTTATAATGAGAGGTTAATTATTATTGATAAATCAATATATTTAAATTAAAAAAAAAAAGTTAAAAAAAAAGGAGACGAAGTCTGATGTGCCGTCCCCTTATCAGATCAAAATATTTTGTTAATTAAAATTTTATATGGCTAAACTGTGGAACCAATGAAAATAACTACCACTTATGATATATCGTTGAAAAGCTTACAATGACGGATTATTACTTATGACGGATTATTACGGGCTTTTTTTGGTCACTTTTGGTTCAGTCGATTGCAATCAAAAGGGAAGGTGCACAACTAGACGTTACAACAATCTTAAATCCAAAATTTCAACATTCTACGGCTAATCGTTTTTGAGTTATGCGAGAAATGTACGTACGTACAAACATCACGCCGCAACTAGTCAAAATGGATTCAGGATTGTTCAAAATGGATATTTCCGTTAAAACATACTTATTATTATCAGCTTTTACAAAGATATTTTAATTATTTTTATAATAAAATTCTGTTAATAAAAAGCATTACATAAATGAAGCAGAAAGGTTAATTATGGTATAGTAAAAATGTATAAAAGGATTTGAAAAAAAAATTAAATGTATATATTTTATAAAGACAAGTATTTTTTGTTTATACAAAACAAATTACGTATAAAATTTTCTTCAACGCAACAGCTATTAGTGTTAGTTATAAAATAATTAACACTATATATATAAAGGAAAAATGTGTACGATCATTTTACATAATTATAACATTAAGTCTACACATCGGTTGGAATTGTTATATACGTATCAAGTTCAGTTTCAGGTTTTTATATTCCGATGGATTTTAACGAGCTATATAAAAATATTTCTTAAAACGTTTATAATATATAAAGTGTATGCTTTTTTATTTAGTTTTCTTTAAACATGTTTTTTTTTTTGTTGGGAAACAAAGCAAGTAGTAAAATGGCTTCGTAGCTTACAAGTAATTTTTTTTCTTTTTTTGATCTCTAGTATTAAAAATATTTTGTTAAGTATGAAATATTTTTTAAAAAGATATAAAATGTATCTTATTTAAAAAAAGTTGGCTAAAGTTATTAGGGTATATTAATTTAATTTAACTATCAAATAATAAAATGATTAAATAATGTAAATAAATAAATTATAAGTGCGTCTTTCTGCTTCTTTGTTCGTGTATTTCTGAAGAAAGTTGAAATAATTAAAAAATATTCGTAAGAGATACTATCTAATTTTTATTTTTAAAAAATTATTTGGAAATATTTCTTTGCAGGTAACTCCATCTATAATATGTGTTATAACTGCAGCTTTAAAGAACAGTATAAGAAACAACTAGGTTGTAGAATAAGACACGTGCTCGATTTCTCATGTTGTTCGTACTACGATGGAATTATTATGACAAGCGCAGTTAATTTTAATAGATTGAAATATAATCTAAATTTTATATACCATAAGACTAAAAATTTATAATAATTAAAAGGTTCATTTGTGTCATGAGAGGTTATGCGTTATTAATATTGAATTTAAGGTGGGCTACGTCTAGAAGGTCTCCTGACACGTTACTCATTAATGTGTTTTACTTATGGTCCGTTGTGACCATAAGTAAATAATTTTACTTATGCTCACAATTCTTTCGGCGAACGATTGTAAAAATAAATTACTAAAAAAAAAAAAATATTACTCTTTTATAATTTATTAGTTAAAAAAAACCAGATATTTTCTAAAAATAATGACGTAAATTAATGGGTCTAGTCAAACTAATTTTATATAATGATTTATAAATTTAAATAAAAATTTTCTTGTATTTTCATTATACTTTAACAAATAATTCAGACTTTTATGTAAATTCTTCTTTGAAAATATTTTTAGTTAAAAAAAATTTCGTATTTAGTTTCACTGCAGAAGAGGTTGTTTTTTGAAAATATTTGATTAGAAAATTTAAATGTGAAAAATCATGAGAAGGTTAACGTTATTATTTTATATTTTAATAAAATTATTTTAACTTAGCGGCTTATCTAATCCGTATTAAATTTATCAAGTGTATGTTTCTATGATAATTTTTAATGAAAAGTTATTATTATTATTATTATAAAAATTTTCAGGAATAGTTAATTTTTTTTTGTGAAATTAAAATTATCTTAAAAAAATTTATTATAAATTTACTTATGTATTTATATATATATATATTTAAATACTAGCAGACCCGGCAATGCTTCGCTATTGTGGATTTAAGTATATAGATTAAATGAACACAATTGGAAGATTGATAAAACATTAACAAATGAACATTAAGGAATTTCGAAAAATTTATCCTTTCCCTTTTCTCATTTTCATTTTTCCCCATTTTAATTTTTACCATAGTTCCTTTGTTTTCCCCATGTCCCCTTTCCCTTTCCTTTTCCAATTTATTTTTGCCTTATTTCCCCCTCCCCTTTCCCTTTTTCCTTTTTTCTCCTTTTTCCTTTCCATTTTCTTTTCACCCTTTTTCTTTTTTACATTTTCTCCTTCTTCCCTTTTACCTTTTTCGATTTTACATTTTTAGATTTTTACCTTTTCCGATTTTTCCTTCTTTCCTTTTTCCGATTTTTCCCTTTCTCCCTTTTTACCCCAAACGTAAATCGCTCCAGTAGTTTTTTAGTCTATAGCGGACACACATATCGGAAACATTGAAAAGGAATCGTAAAATATTTAGTATAGCGTGTGTTGCTTTTACGTCCAACAGATAGCGCTGTTTTTTTTTTAAAAAAAGCATGTTTTTAAAACATGCTGTCACAGGTGTGACATCTTAGGTATACAAAAACACGCGTGTATTCGAATGCAACGATGGGTCAAAATTTTAAAGCAATCGGTGAAGAACTTTCGGAGATTTAAGATTTTCAACAAACGAACATTTACATTTTTATTTATATAGATACGTATACACCAGAAAAAATGCGCCGCGAAAATGTTACATGGTTTATGTTTTATTACACATAATTTTTTAAAATTTTTTCCCAATTTTAACTAAATAACGTTCATGAATTTAGCGTTAACAACAACAAAAACTTTTACAAAAAACTCTTTTTAGTTGTTTCTCGAATTGTGATTTTTAACACAGCTCTACCCCCACTATTTTCCTTTTTTATCCCCAAAACACAAATATAATTTTAGATAAATCGTACATATAAAGAAGTATAAATCGTTCCAACGAATGAATTGTGTGTGCGCTGCGCGCAGCTGCCTGGTGCGCCACGTGGTCCACTCTGCGCCAATAGCAGCTAAATTAAAAAAATGTTAGCACATACATCAAACAAACAAATAAACCCACGCACCATCCTTTTTTATATGAAAGATATCTAGTTAAATATATATATATATATATATATATATATATATATATATATACACACACACACACACACACACACACACACACACACACACACACACACACACACACACATATATATATATATATATATATATATATATATATTAATTAAAAATTTACATACACTGCTGTCTAATAATTTTTTAGGTTTCATGTAGTAGAATAGTATTATGACAATTAAGACGTAAATTATGCTGTTAAAAATGGGATAAACTAATTCCCCTTTTATAGAGATTTAAAAGAGATAATTCATGTATTTAAATATGAACTTCACCGAAATATTATATAATTTTAATTATATTAAATATGAGACAAAATTATTGGTTAAATAACAAATCGCAATTTCAATATTTCTAACAAATATTTAACATATAACAATCTAACATATTTTCTATATTTCTATGATGGTAGTTTAAATCATAGCATTAATAGATCTACATTTAGATTTGATTTCACTATATTATAAAAATATTAATATTTTTAAATTTTAATATTTTAAAGAGATTATTGAGCGTTTTCAGAATAAATTTGCGAGATGCATTATATAGAAACTATGGTTCGCACGGAAGAACGAAATTCATGAATACTTCGGATATTCGTGAATTGGATACTTCGTGTATTCGGGAGGAAGTCGATCGATTTGAAACAAGGTAAAACATAAGGCTTAAAGACTACATAAACTATGTAGTTGTTAACCTCTTAGAGAATGGGGAAGATGTAAAGCGATTAAAGTGAGTACATGTACTAGAACCCACCGAATTGGTTTAATGGTTAACTCGTCATCGCAGATCAGCTGATTTCGAAGTCGAGAGTTCTAAGATTCAAATTCCAGTAAAGGTTTTATATGGACTTTACTTTTATATGGATTTTAGTACTAGATCGTGGATACTTGTGTTCTTTGGTGGTTGGATTTCAATTAACCACACTTCTCAGGAGTGGTGAACCTGAGACTGTACAAGACTATACTTCATTTACACATACGTCTTCATTCATCCTCTGAAGTAATACCTTACGGTGGTTCCGGAGGTTAAACAGAAAAAGAGGTTAAACAGAAAAAACAGGACCTGGAAATCTAATAGTGATACTCAGGACGAGGCGTCTCTTAAGTTGTGCATCATCAAAGTATTTATGTTTATGATCATTTTTGTTTGTAATGTTTTTTTGTTTTTATGTTATGATTTTATCCGTAGGATTAGACGTTATTATGGTTTCTAATTCATTACTGGCAGGATTTCAATATTTATTTACCTTTGATTTACTGTTGATGTATTGTCTAGAATACATTTAATTAAGGTTTATCAAGGAAAATTCCTTATAACTTGATTATAGTCATGAAATTTACTTATGGTTTCTAATCTACCAAACTGATTATAAATATAACCTGAGGTACAAAAAATTAATGTTTTCAGAATAAAAATAGGAAAATTTAAATTAGAAAATATCTTGATATTTTTTAATAAAATATTTAAGCTGTAAAAATGAAAAAAATTGATAAATTTATAATTTTTTTTTTTATAGAAATGATTTTCAAGTTGAAATTGTTTTTTTATATACAATAATTAAATAATATTATGAAGGGATATTCGTGGTTTTTTGTTTTCATTGAGATTAAAAAAATTGCTTTACTACTAAATAAAATTTCCAACTTTTTCATATTATAAGGGAAAATAATTTGTAAATAATTATTTATAAAAAAAAAAAAAAAAAAAATGGAACCGTCATCAAGACCTTGTAATGTGATGCACGTATGTAGAATTATACGTAAGATTTCCACTGTCCCTATCAATGCTGTATATTACATATAAAGTATAATGAGTGTCAAAGGTTTAAGATGAGATATCTTGATTTTTAATGATTTTATTAACGATGCTAAATATCTTGTGCAGAAACTCTCATTACTTACCCTACAGAAGACAATAAACAACATCTAACGTGACGCATATATATAGAATATTCTCACTGTACCTATCTGCCCGCCAGACCGGGGAAAAATCTTTTTTGTCAATTTTCAGACCGCTTTTTGTAACTAAAAAATTTTTTCAACATTATGGTACCACCGTGAAAATTGCGTCAATTGAAACAAGATTTATTTCAATCGGATTAATAGGGAAGATGTTATGAGCGACAAACATAAAAAAAAAACACAGGTCGAATTCATAACCCACCGGGTTGGTCTAGTGGTGAACACGTCTTTCCAAATCATGATTTGGAAGTTGAGAGTTCCAGCGGTCAAGTTGTTTTTACACGGATAATACTAGATCGTGGATACCACGATGTTCTTTGGTGGTTGGGTTTCAATTAATCACACATCTCAGGAATGGTCGAACTGAGACTACAATACTATGCAGTTCATTTACACTCTTACATATCATCCTCATTCATCCTCTGAAGTATTATCTGAAAGGTAATTACCGGAGGCTAAATAGGAAAAAGAAAAGGTCGAATACATAACCTCTTTTTGTGAAGTCGATTAAAAATTAATTTACTTACAAAATTCAAATAAATAAATAATCTTTTTTTTTTCAAAATTAAGTCTTTCATTTAGATAAGAGAGCTCCAGTTGCTGTTATAAAAGTATTTAAACAGCCATTATTTTAGTTAAAATTATCGGAAAGTTGGTATACATTAATATGTTTATTACATCAAAGCAATTAAAATGGTATTTAGCTCCAGTTATAATATCCTATTAAAAGATATACGAGTTATTCCTCCTCCCCATCAGCATTAAGAGAGGGACTAAATCATACAGTGTAAAATATGTACTTAAAGGGTCATAATTAGTATAGTATTTTGAAATTAAACAAAAATTGCGAGCATAACATTTTTTATTTGATATTAGGAAAGAATTATGGAACATTCTGTGTTATGTAAGCTTGCTATAGGCTAGGGCAGTTTGTAATGTTGACTATACATTACGTTGAAAATGAAGTACAGTCGGTATTATTTAAAATATTACGAATGTTATAATTATATAGAAAATATTGTTAGACCGTACAATTATTTTGTAGTACATTTTTGTATCTGGCATTAAATAATTAACTGTTATATTAATCAGTCAAAAATATAGTGGTATATTGTAAAATTATTATAAAATAAAATTGCATTTTACCCTTCTGGCTAGAGAAAATATGGAGTACTAGTAATTTAAAAGATATGTAACTTTAACAACGATTAATTATGACCGTGCAATAATGATAGCTATTTATTAATGTTCCATGTTAATTCATTATCATTTCTCTTTATGTTAAAAACAAAAATTAAAAAGAATTGCAGGAAGAATGGGACGTACGCTAATGAATACCTTCATTTATCTCTTTAAAAAATCACTTGTAGTTTTTTAAGTTAGTTATATTAATAGGCCGCGCGCGTATATGTAATTTAATCAAAATTTTTTCTACATATTGTATTATAAACAATTAAATTACAATTTTTTACATTAGATGAATAATAGAATAATAATTTATCTAACTTTCTTTTGTTATTATGTATATAATTTAAAAAAAATATTTCTCGACTCATTATCGCGATCATATATAAAAACTAACAAGTTCTGTAAATTATTTATTAATCTAACAATTTAATAATAATAATAATGTTTTAATTTTATTTAATCGTATTATCTTTATTATTTTATCAAACATCATTTAAAATGTTTTCTTTTTTTAAGGTAGAACAACTTATTTTTTAACTAAGGAGATTGTTATCTGGATTATACTAGAATTTTATTTTTATGTTATTGTATTCTAGCCTTTTTTTTCCGTAGGAGGAGGAAAAAGCTCTGCCAGGCTCGCTCTGACGGCAGTGCGGGACTCTCACCCACTACTAAAAAACCTCCCCCTCTAGTCACGCAGGAGCCGGAACCAATCCCTATGGTAGGTATTCGGTCCCCCGTGTAATCACCTGGGCTCTCTTCTATCCGATTCAAAACGTCCCGTGGCATTCCCTCGGGGCGATTCACGGACGGCGACTCCGGGAGTCCCCGCCGACCACCCCCAGAGGCTGGACCCATAATCATTCTTCGGACTCCGTGGCTCGGTTCATCCGTTGATCCATACCCTGTCGAATTCTCTCCTCATGCGCCTTTCCATGTATCATGGTGGAGACCGTTGTCTTTACTTTACTACTTGTCCTTGCTGCTAAGCATTACTCTTTTATATTGCTCGCGTCCACTATTCCTTGCTCCACCAGTCCGACTCTCAAATCTCGCCATCTTGGGCAGGAGAATACCACCTATTCCGCGGTGTTGTGTTCCTTGCAATCATGACATTGGTTGGTGACGCTCCAACCCATCCGTTGTAAGTAATCACGAAAATACCCGTAGCCAGACAGGAATTGGGTAAACTCGAAGTTCGTGTCTCCATGGCTCGTCCAAATTCTGACATGCCTGATGAACTCGTATGTCCATCTGCCTTTGCGTGTCGTTTGCCACCTTCCGTTCCAGTCTGTGAACAGCTCATCTACTGCTGACCAACTGTCTCTACCGTTCACAATGAGGATCCTCAACCTAACTTACAAATTCACCGGAAGAACCCCCGACATCACCGATACTGTCTCTGTGCTTATGGTCCTGTATGTTATTCTAACTTACCTTATAAATTATAAACTATCTAAATTATGTAGGTGTCCAAAAATAAGCCGACATTTAAATTTTTTTAATAAAACACATTTTTTATTTGCTAACTGGCTGACCCGCCAATACTTCGCTATTGCTAGATTTGAGTAGATATGTAGCTTAAACGAATACAAATGAAAGTTTGATAAAACATTAAAAAACTGAACATTACAGAACATCACAAAATTTAACCTTTCCTTTTTTTCATCTTTCCCTCTTCCAATCTTCACTCCTTCCCCTCCTTCTCTTTTTCCCTTCTGCGCAAAAATATATCTTTTCTCGTAACTAATAGATATTCTGAGTATGAGCCAAATCGAACCATAAATACAGTTTTTTGAAATATCTCAACCTCCGCGCTACCTAGTGGGTCCAAACTAATTCAGAAACCTTCACGCGCATCCGCACAACTCACGAAAGCTTCATCGCAATCGGATGAATGGTATAAACAAAGAAACATTCATTTATATATATAATATTTTTGTTTTATTAGAAAGTAGTGACGTAGAGGTTATGTATGATACAAAACATCTGACAAATGAGCGCCCCGACCTTGAGTGCAAATGTTCACTCTTTTGAAAAAAGTTTTCATAACATGTTGACATAATTGCTGGGAAATGTGGGCAACGTTATATCGAATTTCTTCCTTGAGGTCTTCAATTGTGGTTTATTGATATACACTTTATCATTACGATAACCCTAAAGAAAAAAGTCCAACGGTGTCAAGTCACATGATCTTGGTGGCCAATTCATATCACTTCGCTGCAAGATAACAGATAATTATTTTTTTTTTACAATAACTGTATGGTTTTATTGGCGTGTGGCTTATTGCACCGTCTTGTTGAAACCACATGTCTTCCACATCTATATCATTAATTTTAGGCAGTAAATATTTTGAAATAATCTCGCGATACCGAACTCTCTAGTGACAATAACCGAATCTCCATTTTCATTTTTGAAGTAATACGGTCCAAATCAATCCCTCAGCTAAAAATCCAAACCAAATCGTGACCCGTCGAGGATATATAGGAAGTATTTCAATTTTTTTTGATTTTCTAATTCCCAAGTTTGACAATTTTGTTTATTGACAAAGCCGGTAAGAAGAAAATGTGCCTTAACGCTAAAGATAATTTATTTCAAAAACTGTAATAATTTTACAAAAATTGTAAAAATAACCTAACGAGGTTATTTTTACAATTTCTACGTGTTGTTCATGTGCGTACTTTTCCATAATTTAACCTCAATGTTTACTTATAAAAGTGTATAAAAATCTCTATTCTTACCGCGAAAAAATTGAGGCGAATTTAAAATATCAGTTCATTTTGGGACACCATTATAATTTTTTTATGGTGTGTTGGCGTGTTTGAAGCTTAGTAACTTTTCACTGAATAAACTGATTTTGATGAAATTTGATGCAGAGACTAGTGTATATGAAGCAATTTGATCGGAAAACTTTGTGGGACGTTATCTGCAGGGGGCGGGGTAAATAATGTTTTGGGGTTAATTTTCTCAAACTTTTGCAAACATAACCCCACTTTATTATTAAGCTCAGTACATACGTGCATGCTTATCTTACAATTTAAAAAAATCCCTTTCGGCACGCCGGAAGGCGGAGTAGATTTCACCGGTGCTAATAGAGGATAAAAAAGATTTCCACCTTAAAGTTAGAAAAACTTCAAATTTATTCAATACGACAATGGTTACATGTGAAAAAAGTTTCACATGTTTAGCATACGACAAGCCCCATCTTCTTACAATTCCAGCAACATTTTGGTCATCCGTAAGGGTTGGTCATACCAAAAATTGTTTCAGACAAAACTTTTAAGTAATGTTTAGAGAACGCCCACTAAACCGATTCGATACTGTGCCTATTATGGGAAGTATGATTTTTTTTGTCCAAAACTCACTTTTTTCCACTCTCTGGGTCAATGGTTGGTGATATCAAAAAGCTTTACTTAGATAGATTTTAGGCCCTTATCCAAAGAATAGTAGGACTTTAAACGAATTCGATATTTTACTTAATAAGAAAGTTATAGCGATATTTTGGATTTTCGAAAAAGCCCTTCCAATTTCAACCCATGGTTCGATTTTGGGCGTTAACGAACTCGACCGAGATTATGGAATGAGTTATTTTTAGGGAACAAGTTGAAAGCGATTGGTGCAAAATTACGGTAGTTGTCGTGTCCAGAGAGTGAAAAAAAAAAAAAAAAAAAAAAAATATATATATATATATATATATAAACTTTTGAGCTGACGGTGGTTTTGCGGTGTGAGGGATATGAAACGATAAGATATGTCGAAATTTTCCGGAAGTCGAATCATGGTACCCATAACAATACGAAGCTTTCTTATGAAATCTACATAAATTAAATTGCCCCCACATTCCCGCCTTCCCCAAAAATTGAAAAGGATTATCTTTTTATTTATTGTACGTTTTTAGCCGAATTTTGTATGTCTTCCTAAGCATAGTAGTAGTGCAAGTGACTTCCAAAAAAATACTTTACGGGTGAGGGAGCCAATCAAAGTTTAAATATATTGATATTTTGAATTTTTATTTAGATTTTTAATGACGATATTGCAATAAAATTTCATCATAATCTATTTCCATCCTTCCATCCAATATTGCACACTTAGACAAATCAAAAAATATTTTTGGAGCTGGGGAGACGAAAAAAGTAAAAAATATCGACTTTTTTATTTTTTAAACTTTTTTTTATATGTAATTGTTTTCCCACTTTAAAAAATAAATAACCAATGTCAGGGATGTCTAAGAACTTTGATGCCAACCTTTTTTATAAATTTACTTATTTTTTTATATCAATTGTATTTTCTTTTCTTAAAGAAACTAAATTTTTTTCTATTCATAACTTGTAGTTTATTAGTCTATAGCATAAGTTAGCTGTTAAATTATTCATTATTTGATTGTAAATAAGTAATATATAAATATTGGTGATTTAATTTTATTTAAGAATAAATTAAGGTTAAATTCATAAATGGATTTATGCAGAATTGTTTAAAATAAATTTAAATGTAAATTGTACCCATATATAGAAGTGTTAACAAGTGCAGACTATTTTATAATGAAGATAATAACTAACTTTATTACATCGCTGACTAATATATTATATAAAATTTACATAAAATATGTAAGGACAATACTTTAACGTAAAGGATGATAAAATATGTTATGTAAAAATTAAACTGTTATTTTATATTAAACAAGTAGAAGGTCATTATATTATTTTTCTGGTAATATAGAATGGAAATACGCGAGGTTTTGCATACTTAATGAGCACTGCTTAAAACATTTTTAAATTACTGTATGTCTACAATTCAAGAAATTGTATTTATTCAATCTATTGTAATCCATTGGCGTCCCACAATTTCCTCAATAGAATTTAACAAACAAAGGACAAGAGATAATCATTGGGACCTGTTTGTATTGTTAATTACTTTGAGTAAATCTAAATAGTTTTATTATTATTATTATTCTGTTGAAGCATTGTGGTTTGTACTAATTAAATCTATTCTTGTAGATTCTATAGAATTTTCCATTATTTAATTCAGTTATTTCTTCCTCTTACGTGGATACAAAATAAAAAAAAATACAAAGCATTATTTTTTTCTAGATTTATTTCTCTTGTTTCTTTTTTATTTATTTATTTTTTGTTAGTACGACATGGGATAAGCATTTACTACGTATTTTTAATAGTAAGACTATTCATATATAAAGTGAATGAATAATAAATTTAAAAAAATAATAAATCGTGAATCCAACCGAATACGTGATTTTTTAAATCATTGAGTAGTTTAAATCATATCATAAAAGAAAACACATGTACTTATCTAGTTTTATACCAGGTCTGTAAATAAAGTAATGAGGCTAGTTTTTTGACAGCCAAAGTGGCAACACTGTAAAGTTACTAGTAAAAATATAGTTATATGAACAGCTGATTTATATTAGGTATTAATATTTTTAGACTATTTTTGCCACGTGAGACGTAAACAAACTTTTCGTGAAACGAGTTTTTGTTGTGCGTTACAAAAATGAGTGATACTAATATAAGCAACATTGTGCAATCAAATTTTGTGTTAAACTCGGTGATAATGCTACTGAAACTTTTTTAAAATTGAAAAGGGCGTTTGGCGATGACGCTTTGTCACGGGCCCAAGTTTTTAGGAGATTTGAAACATTATCAGATGGCCGGGTATCAGCTGCGGACGATTCACGCTCTGGAAGTCAGTTAACGTCAAAAATTAATGACATTGTTTATCGAATCAAAGACTTGATACGGTACGACCGGAAATTAACTGTCAGAATTATTGCAGAACAATTGAATTTGAACCGTATCACAGTCCATAAAATTTTGACAAACGAATTGGACATGAAATAAGTTTGTGCAAAATAGGTTCCAAAAAACCTCACTGTTGAACAGAAAAACAACAGGGTGGAAGTGTGCTGCGATCTTCTAGGGCAAATTGAAACTGATCCTGATTTTCTAAAAAAATTGTTATTGAATCTTGATATTTGGTATAACCCAGAAACAAAACGCCAGAGCTAGGAGTGGCACACTTCAAACTCACCACGTCCCAAAAAAGCAAAAATGAACAAATCAAATATGCAAAACCATGCAATTTGTTTTTTCGATAATAATGTCATTGCCCATAAGGAGTTTTTGCCTACAGGACAGACTGTAAACAATTTGCTTACAGAGAAATTCTTGAAAGACTGCGGAAAAGAGTTGCACTGTGAGACCAGCCATCAAAGACAACTGGATGCTGGTCATGGACAATGCATCTTATCACACTGCACTCCCAATAAATGAGTTTTTGGCAAAGAAAAACATTCCTGTAGTTCCTCAACCGTCTTATTCAAGTGAATTGAATCCCTGCGATTTTTTCCTGTTCCCGACTTTAAAAGAAACACCACAAATGACACCATTTTCGAACAATAGAAAATATAAAAAAATGTAGCCAATATCTGAATGATATTCCGGTTTCTGAGTTCCAACACTTCTATGAAGAGTGGGAAAACTGTTTGAAGCGTTGCGTGGCTTAACAAGAGAACTATTTTGAAGGTGATAGATTCCATGTATTTTTGAATTGTAAATAAAAAGTTTTTCTGAACCAGTTTCATTACTTTATTTACAGATCTCTTATATGAGTATTTTTACGTTTCTGTCATCATAGTTTTTGAGCTATGCTGGAAGAAGGAAAGTATGATAATCAGTCAGAAAATGGGATGTGGCTTTTTATTTTGCATTTCTCTTCTTTTTTTTTTGTCTTCAGTCATTTGACTGGTTTGATGCAGCTCTCCAAGATTCCCTATCTAGTGCTAGTAGTTTCATTTCAGTATACCCCCTACATCCTACATCCCTAACAATTTGTTTTACATATTCCAAACGTGGCCTGCCTACACAGTTTTATCCTTCTACCTGTCCTTCCAATATTAAAGAGACTATTCCAGGATGCCTTAGTATGTGGCCTATAAGTTTGTCTCTTCTTTTAACTATATTTTTCCAAATGCTTCTTTCTTCATCTATTTGCCGCAATACCTCTTCAATTGTCACCTTATCCAACCATCTGATTTTTAACATTCTCCTATAGCACCATATTTCAAAAGCTTCTAATCTTTTCTTCTCAGATACTCCGATTGTCCAAGCTTCACTTCCATATAAAACGAAACTCCAAACATATACTTTCAAAAAGTTTTTCATGACATTTAAATTAATTTTTGATGTTAACAAATTATATTTTTGACTGAAGGCTCGTTTCGCTTGTGCTATTCGGCATTTTATATCGCTCCTGCTTCGTCCATCTTTAGTAATTCTACTTCCCAAATAACAAAATTCTTCTCCCTCCATAATCTTTTCTCCTTCTATTTTCACATTCATTGGTCCATATTTGTTATTTCTAATACATTTCATTACTTTTGTTTTGTATTTGTTTATTTTCATGCTATAGTTCTTGCGTAGGACTTCATCTATGCCATTCATTGTTTCTTCTAAATCCTTTTTACTCTCGGCTAGAATTACTATATCATCAGCAAATCGTAGCACCTTTATCTTTTCACCTTGTACTGTTACTCCGAATCTAAATTGTTCTTTAACATCATTAACTGCTAGTTCCATGTAAAGAGTAAACGTAACAGAGATAGGGAACATCCTTGTCGGACTCCCTTTCTTATTACGGCTTCTTTCTTATGTTCTTCTATTATTACTGTTGCTGTTTGGTTCCTGTACATGTTAGCAATTGTTCTTCTATCTCTGTATTTGAACCCTAATTTTTTAAAATGCTGGACATTTTATTCCAATCTACGTTATCGAATGCCTTTTCTAGGTCTATAAACGCCAAGTATGTTGGTTTGTTTTTCTTTAATCTTTCTTCTACTATTAATCTGAAGCCTAAAATTGCTTCCGTTGTCCCTATACTTTTCCTGAAACCAAATTGGTCTTCTCCTAACACTTCTTCCACTCTCCTCTCAATTCTTCTGTATAGAATTATTGCATTTCTCGACGTTTCATAACCCAGGGTCACCAAAAACAGAAAAAAAGTGGGGGTAATGTTCGTACGTAGTAAGTATGTTGGCCTGTTTGAAGCTTAATAACTTTTGACTGGATAAATCGATGTCGATGAAATTTAGTACAGAGACTCGTATATATAGGTATAATTACTCGTATAGGTATATAGGTATATAGGTATAATTTTTTGGTGTCAATATCTCCAAGGGATGGAGGTAGATAGTTTCTTTAGTGTCAATTTTCTCACAATTTTACTAACATAACTCCACTTTACGTTAAGCTCAGTTCATGTGTACGTGCTTATCTTACCATTTTAAAAACAATTTTACCCGAAAATTCTTCGACTTTCCCAAGAATCGAAAAAAAAACTATCTTTTTATTTATTGCATTGTTTTTATCCTAATTTTTTTCGTTACGTTTATCGTAATTTTTAAGTATACTAGTAGTGAAATTGACCCAAAGAAATACTTTGGGAGCAATATTGGGGATGGTGGGACCGATCAAATTAAAAAAATATCGAAATTTTGAATTTTTTAAACTTTATTCAGGTATCATTATTTTTCCATTATATAAGAATAAATAACCAATGCCGGAAAAGCATAACAACTTTATTTTATCAGCTTTTGTCTGGTTATTGCTCTGAAATGCAGTTTAGTTGTAGAAAACCTGTTTACTATTTGTATCTTAAGTGCCAGAACCAAAGTTGTTGGAGATGATCTAACATCTTTAATCTTCAAAAGTAAAAAGATCCCATGCCAGACTTACTGGATAGAATTAGGTGTTAACGGGTTTCCCATAGTCTTATTTAGTTATCCAAATGTACTACGTACATTTGATTACATATAGATTTGCCAAGGTTATAAAAATATAGGTTATATTCGGCAGCACAATGACATGTTTATTTAATTCACCATTGGGAATGACTACATGGTGAACATTATTACTTTCAGAGAAAGCCATCCTATTTTGTGCCTCTTTTACATACAAATTTTGCATGCAGTATAGTTATAAAAAATTCTGGGACAATACATACAAAGCAACAAATTTTAAATATACTCTTTTTTGTGAAAAAATGAGTTGAATATATATATATATGTGTGTGTGTGTGCGCGCGCGCGCGCGCGAATTACTTATACTTAGCAAAGGAAAAGATAAAGAATTACCGAATATTATCTGTAAAAATTATCCTATTTTTTGTCTGATTTCCTGATAATATAGTTTAAATGTTACATGATTTTCTAAGAGCTGATATAGAAAAAAAAAAATGACTTTTGGCTTTCAGTAAATATATAAATTCAATAAATTAGAAATATATATCAGTTTTTCATCGTGAACTTTTATTATAACAACATTATTATGATTCGTACATTCATAATTCTTTAATGTTACTAATCAATGGAAAAAAAAGAGTTGTAAGGAAAATGAAATTTCCTATAAAATTCCTGGAAATTTCAAATACGGAAAATAATATAATCGCTTAATAGCAAAATAGCAATATGTGATTTGTTATACCTAATATTCATACTTTATCAAAAAAAAAAAAAATAAATAAAAATAAAATTAAGAAAAACGGGCAGAGAAAACAGGAAAAAATAGAATTCTTTTATGTGTAATTTTAAATATTTCCTATAATTTTTCTTAAAACTAGGTTTTAATTCAAACCCATCGGGTTGGTCTAGTGGTTAACGCGTCTTCCCAAATCAGCTGATTTGGAAGTCGAGAGTTCCAGCGTTCAAGTCCTAGTAAAGCCAGCTATTTTTACACAGACTTGAATACTAGATCGTGGATACCGGTGTTCTTTGGTGGTTGGGTTTTCAATTAACCACACATCTCAGGAACGGTCGAACTGAGAATGTACAAGACTACACTTCATTTACACTCATACATATCATCCTCATTCATCCTCTGAAGTATTATCTAAAAACGGTAGTTACCGGAGGCTAAACAGGAAAAAGAAAGGTTTTAATTCAAAACAATAAATAAAAAATAAAAAAATTTATTATTTCATAAAACTTTTTTCTATCAAGTAGTTCGTAAAATATAGCTCTTAAAACACAGATGTTTTCTTTCTTGGAATGCACTATTAATCATTTCCTGACAGTGGTGATACAATTAATGTATTATTTTCTACATCCATTTGTTTGTTATTATTTAAGGATAAATTAATATAAATATTTTACATAACATAAAATATTTTTCCATTATAAGTTTTTAAAATACGAATAATTTAAGATTATATTTATCCATCTGTTGGATAAATTATGTTAAGGTAGTATTCGTTAATGCGGGAGGATATACTATTATTCCTTACTAGAAGACATAGTAAAATATGCCTTACTTCATTATTGTATTAAGACAATATTACTCTACAGGTTGTTCAATATTACTCTACAGGTTATACGTGCTTGTCTCATTATCATTCCGGTATTATCAGCTGTTTTATAGATGGTAATTCGAATTGTGTCTAATGCTCTCAGTCGGGAAAATATAACTAATCGTGATTTTCCGTCTCTTTTTCATAAATAGATTGTATAATTCTGTCTTATAATTTCTAAAAGATTTCTATGATAGTTTCATTGGTCTTATGTCCTTTTAGTCTGAAAGAAAGTTTTAAACTCTGAGTCTAGCAGATTTTTTTTTTTACTCTGTTATCACTTTTACTAGTGGCTATATAATATTTTACAGGAAAAATTTATATATGTTAATATGAGTTGGAGCCATGTTTCTCGTAACGTTCATTACCGCTAAACAATTTATTTCCCTCATTTGAGACATGGCAAGCAAGGAAGACCCAGTCCCAGCTGCCTGAGCGAATCCTTGTGCCCTTTCGAGGTAGTTTGAGGCGATGGCACCCCTTGTAGCTGAGCTTATACTTAGTCGTCAATCCGGCTCCAAGGGACGGAGAAATCGACGGAGAAAAATAAAAGATTTATTACAGTCTCTGATACTTCCACATCCTCAACAAATTCCGAGGATTATCATGGTATTTTGTTTTTTTTATTATGAATCTTGTACCGGTTTTAATTCCGGTTTAGGGCTTTTTAATTCCTAAACGAAAAGCAATTTCTGTTGTAACATATGTTTAAGTGATCAACGCAAAATGTTTGATTTAATAATTTTTTTTCTAGATAAATATTCCCTATTCACTCGTAGGATTGTTGGGAGGATGTGTATATTATGTTTGGATCAGATCTTAAGCTTTTCTCTTGGCTCGGTTGTTGTCTTGTACTGCAGTTCCTCCGAAGGTAGAGAGTTCCTTTTCATCAGTAGACCGTTCTCCTTATCCTTAATTCTTGCGTAATAAATCTAATGATTGAGGTGTATTTACGTAGAATTGAGCCTCTTAATACTGCAAAAGTACAAACTACAAATATTATCTCCATTTCTTTCAGTTCAGGTGATAAAGATAATATATTTTTTCCTAAATGAAGATACCAAATATATATTTTCATTATACCTAAGGGGTCTTTCATATTGAGCGCAAAAAATCGACAGATTATGGTGGCGACGTTGATTTTTTACAAATTTTCCAAGCGTCATTTATTTTCATTATTTTATGACAAATCATCATGGAACGCTACAAGTCTCAACACCATTTACAAGTAGAAATTTATTATCAAAATATGGAATCGGTTACAGTTACGTACCGTGCGCTTCGTAATATTTATAGTGTGCATAATCGACCAAACAAAAGCACAATTCATCATTTGGTTAAAAAATACGGAGACTTTTTTTCTACTTGATATTGAAACTCCAATTCACAAAATAAATGCAAGGAGCCAAGAAAATATTGTTGTTCGTGAAAATCAAGATTTACTAGTTTCACATCGTTCACTGTAATTGGGCCTTTCTTCAACAACAACATGGGTACTTTTGTGTAAAAATCTTGGTGTACACCCGTGTAATATTCAACTGACTCAAGAATTAAAGCCACCAGACCATTCTTTGCATCAACGGTTTGCTGATTATATTCTAGAGCAGCTCGAAGTGGATCAAATTTTTACCAAAATTCATCTTTTCAGATGAGGTTCATTTTTGGCTTGATGACTTTGTAAACAAACAAAATTGCCAGATTTGGGATGATTCCAATCCACAAATGATCCAACAGCGACTATTATATCCGAAAATATGACTGTTTGGTGTGCATTATAGGCTGATGGCACCATTGGGCCATTTTTTTTCGAAAATGAGGAAGGCGAACTGTTACAGTAAATGATGGTCGCTATCAAATCACCTGATTTCGAAGTTGAGAGTTCTAAGATTCAAATCCTAATAAAAACAGTTAATTTTATATTGATTTGAGTACTAGATCGTGGATACCGATGTTCTTTGATGGCTGGGTTTTAGTTAAGCACACATCTCAGGAATGGTCGACCTGAAAGTGTACAAGACTACAATTCATTCATATATTCATACATATTATCCTCATTCATCCTCTGAAGTAATACCTTACGGTAGTTCCGGAGGCTAAATAGAAAAAGAAAAGCTATCGAGTTTGATTCGTGATTTTTGTATGCAAATTTGGGAAGTTTGAAAGAGTTGTTTCGACAGGATTATGCCACAAATCAAACAGCTGCTGAAGCTATTTAATTATTGCGTCAAAAGTTTGGTGATTCAATATTTTCACGAAATGGTAGTGTCAGTTGGCTATGAAAGTCGTGAAGTTTGTCCCTTAGTTATTTTTCTCTGTGGTTATTTTAAGTCACAACTCTGTAGTAACAAACCATGAACGATTGATGATTTGAAAGTGAAAATTGAACGCGTTATTAGTGGAATTAAAGTTGATTTGTGCGAAAGAATCACGCAAAAGTTTGTTGATAGACTTGGCTACGTTAAGCAAAACCGTAGAGGCCAAATAATATTGTTTTTTGAACATAATATAATGTTATAAGTTTCAAAGTAGAAATAACTTTGGTTGATATTACACAAAATAACTACCATCAGTTTAACTACCATCAGTTTATGGTAGTTAGAAAACGATTTTCCCTTTTAATAAACGAACTGAAAAATTAAGGCTATAAATTTTGTTATATTTAGATAATTTTAGTTTATGAAAAAAATAATATATATATTTTAAAGATAAATAGTAATTTAATGAAATAAACTATTTCATAATGTTAAACTATTGTGTAGATTAATATTAAAAAGTGTTTAATTATTAAACAATGTTTTATATGAGTGAACGGAAGTTGTGATATAAAATGTTTCGGCATCATTGTTAATAAATTTATTATCTTTTTAAAGAAATGATATCAGTTAACAGTTTCTTTTAAATGTTAATGACGCATTATTTTTCATTATATATAAAATAAATTTTAATTAGAAAGAAATTATGGTAAATTAATTTGGGTGAATTATAAAAATTGAAACAATATATACGTAATAAAATTTCGGATGTTAATTTTTTTAATTCAAAGAATTTCTGTGATTAGCCGCTAAATGTAAAAAAGAAATCTATAAATGGTATTTGGTATTCCTTTAACATTATCTATTATTTTGTATATGAATCTACTGAGTATTTTATAAATGAAATAAAATTAATCCTATGTAGGCCAACAATAACAACGTGTTGTGTTTTATATTTTTTATTTATACATAATGTGGTTAAATTATAAACATAGACATTAATAATTGCTCGGATATTATTAATAAAATATTAATAAATGCTAAATATGGATAATTAAATAAGTAATGTATAATCTTTTTTTATGAGCCATTTAATTGGTTTATTAAACTTCATCCTTTCTATGCCTTATTTTTAAATTACAAACTATACATTCAAAATACATTTTGTAAAATATATATAGTACATAATCCATCTTAAACCTTTACTTATCTCTTTGTCTTTTTTCACATGCAGTCACTGTCGTGTTGAGTAAATTTGAAGTTTTTCTTAATTTTAAAGGAAATCTTTTTATCTAACGGCGAAATCTACATCCGCCTTCCGGCATGCCGAAAGGGATTTTTTATATTGTAGTATTTGTGTTTCCTTACAATTTATAGTAATTTCAAAAACAATTAAAATTTCCAATTATACGTATTTATACGGGATAAATATAATTTAAAGAAGTTAACACAATTATTTTTTAAACTTTATTTTTTAATTTTTGATTTTACTTTTGTTTGAAATTTGGGTAGTCTAAAAATTATGAATAAAGAATTTGACAACAAAGTTTTTTTACTTTCCTGGCATTGGTTATTTATTTTTATACAGTAGAAAAATAATGATACATTAAAATAAACAAAAAAACAGTTTAAAAAAATCGATATTTTTAAACTTTGATCGTCCTCCCCATCCACAATATAGTCCTTGGAAGTTTTTTTTTTTGGGGTGACTTGCACTACTACTATTCTTAGGAAGACTAAAAAAAGTTGGATTAGAAAATATGTAATAAATAAAAAGATAACTTTTATTTTATTTTTGAAAAGGGAATTTTGGAGCAAAATTGTTTTTAAAATGGTAAGATAAGCATGCACGTATGTACTGAGTTTAATATAAAGTGGGATTAAATTTGCAAATTTTTGAGAATGTTGACCACAAAAAATTATATATCCCCATCTACTGGAGAGATTGACCCCAAAATTTTACCATCCCAACCCCGTAGGGGGAAGATACCTACTACATTGTGACGTTACCAGTCGCCACACCACTCCCTCCGTTCCGAGCCCTGAGGAGCTTTACCGGAGGTCGTCTATAGATCCTCTAACTGATTACATCTCAGTCATCAGCCAGGGCTCGATCAGGATGCCACCAATTTAAATTCCTCGGCAGACATTTGCATCAGTAAAATACATATCAAATTTCGCCTTCACGTAAGCCTTAAACGGACATCTTCACATCCAACCATCCAACCTAACATGATTCCCTCAAACTAACTGACCGAAACCAACGAAAATGACCCAAAATTTTAACAACGAACTGCCAAATATACATGAGCCCCTGTGCCAAATTTCATAAAAATCTGTTGATCCAGTCAAAATTTATTAACTTTCTAACACGCCAACACAGATATTACTTTCCACTTCATTTTTGGGAGTTGGGATTCCTGGGTCATGAAACGTCGAGAAATGCAAAAAAACTCATACCCAATTTTTTTAACTGATACTTTCTTTACTTTTTCTTTTTAACTGATTCTTTACTTTTAATAAGAATTATTTTTTTTATTTTATATTTATATTATATTATTTCGATTTTTCATGACCCAGAGATTCAAAAACACTAAAAGGGGTAATTCTCGTATGTACGTACGTATATTGGTGTGTTTGAAAATTTTCTTGGAAGGAATTTTTTGTTATTTTTTAAAAATAGACATTTTTCATTAACATTGTTACTACTGAAAAAAAGAGCGATAAGTTAAACTTATCTTTCTTTCTTTCATTTTCTTTTTTTAATCTTCGTACCAACCGAACCACCGTAAGGGATTACTTCAGAGGATAAATGAGGATGGTATTATGAATGTTAATGAACTATATAGTCTTGTACAGTCTTATGTCAACCACTCCTGAGATGTTTAATTAATTGAAATCCAACCGCCTAAGAACACCGATATCTATCTAGTATTCAAATCCATATAAATGTAACTGCCTTTACTAGGATTTGAACCTTAGATCTCTCGCCTTCCCAATCAGCTGATTTGCGATCATGTGTTCACCACTAGACCATTCCATTGTGTAAACAGCTTTTATCTAAGTCATTTCAATTAATAGAGAACACAAGAAACGATTTAATTACTGAATAGTTAATATAAATTATTTTTAAAATTTCTTTTGCGTATTACATACGAATGTTGAGTAAGGTTAAACAATAAAAATTAAGGTACTTTTCTTTAATTTTTTTGCTTTTGTTATAATTTAGAGTAATGAAATCTGATATTATTAAAATAACTATTCATATTTATCTTTACTATTATTAATACGAAGTAAAATAATATTAGATAAATATCTCTTTAATCTTTATTATATTATTTAATTAGCTCTTATGTACATATAAGGAAACTAAATCATTAAAATAAATTATTTTGAAATATAATAAAATAAAATAACATTTTATTTGATTAAAAAAAAATCACCACAATAATTATAATGAAGCAGAATATTTTGGGCTAAAATATCAATTGTAAAATTATCAATTAAATCATCTCGATTAAATTATCACTAATAATAATAATAATAATAATAATAATAATAATAATAATAATAATAATAATAATAATAATAATAATAATAATAATAATAATAATAATAATAATTTTAATAATAATAATAATAATAATAATAATAATAATAATAATAATAATAATAATAATAATAATAATAATAATAATAATAATAATAAAAATAAAATTAATAAGTAGGTAGCGGTATAATAAAACTTGGATGGTTGCCACAGTTTCTAAATTAATAATGTATATAATTGCCTAATTATGATATAATATTTTAAAAAAAGCAATAATGAATGAGAACTGAATATCGTGTTTTTAACTTTTTAAATAATAAAAAAAAATAATAATTATATGTAATATATATATATAATGAAGAATGTTTGCGTCCATTTGTCTTATAAAAATCTACAGTTTTTTCCGATCGTCATGAAATGTTGCACATTAAAAGTTGCAAACAAGAAGCAAATTATTTGCTTCTTTTTCATTTTGAAAAAACTGGTCTCCCTTTTCACTCGCTCGGTTTAGCCTCTAATCAACCTAAAATGCCGAAAGGGATTTTTTTTAAATCCATTTCCATCTTAAGAAAAATTTTCCACCTTAAAGTTAAGAAAAACTTAAATTTACTCAATACGACATGGTTGCATGTGAAAAAAGATTCACATATTTAGCATACGACAAGCCCCATCTTCTTACAATTTCAGCAACATTTTGGTCATCCATTGTTTCAGACAAAAGTTTTCGGTAATGTTAAGAGGACTATCGACCACTTTAAACCGATTCGATACTGTATCTATTAAGGGAGGTATAATTTTTGTCTTCGAAAACCCATTTTTTCCACCCACTGGGTCAATGGTTGGTGATAACAAAAGACTTTACCTAAATAGGTTTTATGCTCTTATCCAAAGTACAGTAAGAACTTTAAACGAATTCGATATTCTACTTAATAAGCAAGTTATTTTGTTTTTTTTTCGAAAAAGCCCCCCATTTCCACCTCCATGGTCTGATTAAACCTATTAACAAACTCGATCGAAATTTTGGGTCGTTAATTTTATGTACCAATTTGAAAGTGATTGGCGCAAAATTACGGCAGTTATCGTGTCCACAAGAAACTGAAAAATAAATATATATATATATATATATATAAACTTTTGAACTGACAGTGATATTGGGGGTCTGGAGGATGTGAAATGCGAAAATATGTCGAAATTTTCCGGAAGTCGAAACATGGTACCCATTACAATGGGTAGCTTTCTTATGAAATCTACCTAAAATACAGCAAAAAAATAAAGTCTTTGTTATGGAAATCGATGATTATTAAAAAAATTATTTTCGAATTGTAGAACAGTTAGAAGTGGAAAAATAATAATATTGAAAAAATAATCCTTTTGAAAAAAAGGCGTTGGAAAATTAATAATTTCGAAAATTTTGTGTTGGTAACTTTTAGATTGGAACTTTTGACTCCATAACCTTGAATCCTATCAAAATGCCACCGAAGAAAAGAATGATTACTGGTTAGATAACTTTTGCAGCCAAAATAAAAACCGCCATCCGTGCATCAGAAACACCTCAACTTTATCTACAGGAAGAGCGTATCAGAGCTTCTGCATCAAGGGCAAAGGAAATATCAGAGGAAAGAGAGCTTTGCCTGCACCAGAGACATGTCATAACTTCTACGTCAAGGGCAAGAAAACATCAGAGAAACAAGAGTTCCGCCTAGAAAAAGTTCGAGGCGAAATAGAAGAATCAATAATTGTGGTTAGAATCGACATTCTGATCTAAAATTAGGTTGTTTAGTTTGTTTGTTACTCAATCACGCAAACACTACTGCACCAATTTCGACGGATATTTTTTTCATTTTCTTTCTTTTTTAATAGAAAAACAAACAGGCTACACAAATCCGAATCATACGTTAATTTTTCAAAAAATTGAAGAAGTTATGAAATTTTGAAAAAAATTATCAGTTTTTGAAACTTATAAATTTTTTTCGTGAAACTACTGCGGCGATTTCGATGAATCTTTTTTTATTTTCTTTCTCTTTTTTTTATAAAAAAAAGCTTCTCTTTTTATAGGCTACATTGCTACAAATACGCGTACAAAGCGTATTTATATTACGGTAGGAGCTAATTTATATTTATATGTATAACAAAAAAAAAGAAGAAAACGTCATGCATAATGTAAAAAGATGTGTGTAATATTTTAGGAACCTTCTATAACAAACATTGAATAAATTATGTATACATTTTTTTTTGTAGTAATATCAACTGATATCCTTTGGGCTTTAAATAAGTTTGTGAATTTATTCTGTCATTTATACGATTTTTTTAAAAATTAGAGTAAGCCAATAAAATGGCAATTTAAAATATCTGATCTGACAGCTTAATATTTCATTCAGCAGCCTATAGAAATATTACATTATAGTAAATATTATTTACTTTTCGCATGATTTTGTACCTGATAATGCCAAGAACTGATATTTAAAAGTATGTTTAAAATAAAAAAAAAATTTACATAAAGAATAATTTCTTATACATAAATTAATTCAGTAAATTTATGTAGTTATCAGAACAAATTATTTTTTTGAAAAGGTAACAAATTAATTATAACTTTTAATTAACGTTTATTTAACTTTTTTTAACATTTATTATACCTTATAATTATAAATTATATATTATAATTTTTTTTATAGAATTTTGTTCCTTAAAATATGTTGATAAATAAACAAAACATTACTGGTTTTGACTATTAAGTTAAAAAAACTTGCGCAGTTCTGTACAACAAGACCGATTTTTCGTTACCAACGCCTTCACTATTTCGCAGTCAGAAACGCACTGATTTTCAGAATACAACGCACTACATACGTTCGATTAACTATAAGACCCTACAAACAAGCATCAAGTTTAAATTCGCTCACCCCTGAGACTCGCTGCATAAGCGCGTATGAAAAATATGCCGCTATTCTGTAAAAATAACCTCAAATTGAAGTTATTGTCTATTGTCGAATTTAAATGGAGTGCAACTAAAGAACAATTTAACCAGTCTTCATGAAATTTTAAGATTCATAACTTGAGATAAATTACTACAGCATATCAAAATTTCAATAAAACTGATTTAGTAGTTAAGGAAATTACATTTTAAGCAGTGACGGCTCGCGTATAGGCACTGTGGAACTGCAGCACTCCTTATTTCCACTTGTTATTATCGATAACATTTAATATAATGATTCCTTTTTTCTTTAATTCTTTGTTTATACTTGTACAATATATAATCCTTAAGCTTAATGTCAGTAACCATCCCTCAGCTTATGAAAAAGATACAATAATCTCTGTATGAAACTGTGCGCTTCACAGTTCCAGCGGCGTGGTGTTTGACGTTGTGCGCATGTGCACATAAAAAGCTGCAAGCGAGGCTGCGAGGGAGAGAGAGCACTGTCGCTCGCGCAGTACAGACCCCGTGTGTTGGTGGAAGGTAGTTTTTTTTTACTCCGCGTGTGTTGCGCTTAAAAACCGTGTACCATATTCTTGAATGTGATAAAGTGTAGAATTAGATTATCCTGCTTCCAGCTATTCTATTTGATTCATTTTTTTCGGTTCTTTTATTTTACAGTAAATTTTATCCATGGCCTTGAAAAGGCCAAGAAAAAATTATCTGGAGCACCACCCATTCTAATTTTAGCTACGAGCCGCCCCTGATTTTAAGTGAATGGTATTTTCATACCGCTCATATCTAAAAACGTAAAAAATTAAATTTTAACCTCCAATCCCACTGTGCCACTGAAAATAATATCTTGCTTTTTTTCGTAAAATTTGAAAAACAGTGATTTTAAAAGTGTAATACTTATTTTGTATATACATTTTAAAACGAATTTTATTAGAAATGGCAAACCTATTTGCTATTTTTCGTCACGTTGTATCAATTTTTATTAAAGCTGCAATTTTTTTTTGTTCATAACATTCGTTAATTGAATTTATTATTCGAAAAAAATTCGTGCGTCACTGGGTGTTACACTTCTTTTTGGAATTTTTAACTTTATTATATTTAAAATTTAATTTTTAGTAGAAAAGTATTTATAATAATATAAATTAAAAAAATTTACATATAAAACAATTGAATTTTAAGTATATTATTTTATGATTTTATACATCTTTATTTCGTTTTAAGCAGGCTAAAAGGTTTTATTTTAATAATTTTATGTTTGTAAATATTTGAAAACTAGTCTGGCTATTTATATGTAAGTCTTTTCTAATTAAAAAAAATGTATTATAATTTAAGAAAATACTAGACTATTATTATTAATAATTATTATTACGTCTCAGGAATGATCCACATGTGTCTGTTCAAAACTACACATTTTTTTTTGTTTTTTTGCTTGATGGTATCTTCACATAAGCTTGAAGCTCGTGTGTTGAATATGGAAATGCAACGTATGAAAAATGCCATGCCTGACCGGGATTCGAACACAGGACCTCCGGATGAAAGGCCGAGACGTTACTACTCGTGATACGGAGGCCGGCACATTTACCGGTAGATTTACATTTACACGCCAGACTGCGAACAGACGCCTTGGCATCTCTGCAGAGTTCTGTTGATAACATGTCACTGTGTTGTTATTATGTAACTGGTTATAAAAATAAATAAATAAATATTTTTTTAAGAATAACAATGTTTTATTAATTTAGTATTAAAAAATTATATTAAAAAAAATTCCACTAAGTAAGAAATAAAAGAAAAAAGAGGGATTAAATATTATTATTTTTTAAACAGTCCGAAGTTATTATTACTGTTATTATTATTTTTATTTCTAGATAGAATTTATCTAATCGATTTCTTTGTTTATTAATGTTATTTTATTTAAATATAGGCATTTAAAGATAATTTGTCCGATTTTAAATATGTGTATTTATTTTAATAACATTTAAAAAAAAACCAGTTAGGTTGTTTCAACTGAACTTAGCTGTATATATATCAGATGGTTTCTTTAAAGATTACGTCATTGGGGTGACTCAAAAGGACGTAGTCTGAGCTTGTTCGGTATGACAAATACCACGACCCACAGTCACTAGTTACGATTGTAATTTTTTATTTTATTTATTTTTTTGTAGGTCGTAAATCTTTTCTCTCTCTCTCTCTTTCTCTTATTATCATGATAAAACAAAGTTGTATCATGATAAATATTTCCTGCTAAAAGAATAGTTATTCTTTTAGCAGGAAATATTTCTTTTCTATACTTATAATAAAAGTTAATTTCGTTAATTATAAATATTATTTTTAAATTTTAAATAAAATACTGTAATTTCATAATACATTTTTTGCTTTTACTTACTGTATTAGGTTATTTTATATAAGAAGGTATGTGAATAATACTATGTAACTACCACAAAATCAGGAATAAGATTAAAATACAAAAAAATAAATCTGACTTAAAACAAAGACGCACAAAAAAAAACTTTTTTTTAAATTACTATTTTGAATTTTGTGGTTCAAAATCTTAATCGTCAGGTTCAAATCCTAATAAAGATAGTAGCTTTTATTTGAATTTGAATACTACACTGTGGATACCGGTGTTCTTTGGTGGTTGAGTTTCAATTAATCACATATATGAATGATCGGCCTGAGTTTGTTCAAGGGTACACATTTACCGGTACAGTTAAATTACACTGAAAAATATATTTAAAAAATCTGTTGTGAACACCACTTGACTTTCTTGTACGCCTATTAAATTACATATACACATTTTTAAAAGTACATAAAATTTTATTTCACTAGTAACTTCAAATTTTTTTTCATATTTTTTTTTTTATTGTTATTATTGAATTATTATTTATACACAACAAAAACATTTTTACATAGTAAATATTTTTTACAATCACAGGTTAATAATTATTAATAGATCAATATAATTAAATTAAAAAAAAAAATTAAAAAAGGAAATGAAGTCGAATTCGAACCGATGTACCTTCCCCTTGTAAGATCTAGATATTTCATTAATTAAAATTTTATTTGACTATGAGTCAGGAGTCAATAAAAATTAGTCCCACTTAAGATATATCGTTGAAAAGCTCTCGATGAGGACTTATTAATGCAGTTAAGAAAAAGTCCAAAATCCAATTTTTTGGATTTTGTGCTTTTTAAGAGTCCTAAATCCAAAATTTCAACATCCTACGGCTAATCGTTATTGAATTATGCGAGATATGTACGTACGTACAGACGTTACGCCGAGCCTAGTCAAAATGGATTCAGGGATGGTCAAAATGGATATTTCCGTTGAAATCTGAAAACCGAAATTTTTCGCGATCCCATTATTTCCTTTATTTCGTTCAAGAAAGTAAAAACTGAGGTTAGAAAAGTATTCAAAAGAATTAATTTTTTGAAATTCATCCGGTTTTTAAAAATAATTATATTAATATTTTATTTATTACACACATTTGCTCTATTAACAGAAACATTTATTATGTATAATTAGAGAAACTTCTGTTAAAAAATAAAAACAACAAACTTTCCTTCATTTTTTAAATCATAATCATATTATTCTTAAAAAATTACCGTTTTTTCCTCATGTCGGGAATGTTACAGTAACTCTAGATATAAAAATTGAAAATTAAATTTTTTTTGTACACTGTAATGGTTTGTTATTTAAATGTGCTTAATACACAATTTCATAGATGTGCTTTTTTTTTTTAAGCAAATGTGTTTTGTTTTACTATTGGTAATATGGGTCTTGTTTTGTAAGACAAAAATTAAGAAAAAAGTATATTTATTAAATGTATACCAATAATGTAATTTGGAAAAAAGGATTTAAGAAAAACGGAAATTCCTTTAAAATTCCTGGAAATGTTGGTCATCTAACAGGGAAATAACATAATTGCTTTACAGCAATACGTGAGTAGTTCTATCATTTTCATTTTATCAAAAAAAAGAAGAGAAAAAATCCAGAGAGAAAAGAGGAAATAACAGAATTACTTTAAGTGTAATTTTCTATATTAACTTGAGGTTTTCTTAAATTAATTGTTAATTTTAAACAATGAAATAACAAATGTTTATATTATAAAAAAAATAATTTTTTTCTATCAAATAATTCGTAAAATATAGCTCTTAAAAAACAAGTGTTATCTTTCATGGAATACCATATCATGACATGCTAATACAATTAATTTAATTACTTTCTACAGTTCATTTGTTTGTTATTATTTAAGGATACATTAATCATTTTACATAGTATAAACTATTTTTTCGTCACAAGTTTTTAAAATATGATTTAAGATGATATTTATCCTCTTGCTGGAAAAAAAATAATGAGTTAAGATAGTACTGGATACTGTACAGGGAGATACTATCATTATTTTTAAGATCAAAATCAAAAATATCTGCACAAGAAGACCGACTTTTCGATATTTTATTTTGTATAATTTTTTGTGCAAGAAATATACATAAAAAAATTAAATAAGAAAAATAAAAGCGGTAATTTTTTTATTTTCATTTAATATTAAAATATTTTTTTTTTTTTTTATTTGTTCATAAGAAAACTAAATTATTATTACCATAATTTCTTGAAATAATTAAAATTTACGAGTAAATCCTACACACAACCATCAAGTATAAACTCGCATATAAAAAAAAAACACCAATACAAAGTCAAAATAACCTCAATTTGAGGTTAAGTTATCTATTGTCGACTTCAAGTTGAGCGTAACTACAGAACGACTCTACTAGTCTCTATAAAAATTTAATCGTTTTGGAAATTTTTGAGATTAAACGAGATATTTCGTTTTAAGTATGATAAATAGTTTTATAAATACACGAAAAAAAATGTTGGCTATTTATTTGTAATTATTATTAGTCTTTTCTAATTTAAAAATAAATTAATTATAATTTAAGAAAATAATGGAACATAATTATTCATAATTAAGCTTTTTTTAATAGTAACACTATTTTATTCACCTTCCAGTCACACCGTGCGACGGAAAGTAATACGGTACTTTTTTTTGAAAAGTCATTTTTAATGTTTATAATGAGGTCATATATAAAATTATTGATTGATCATTAATTAAGAAAAAAAAACTTTATTTTATGATGCTCTAAATTTAACACGATTATTAACAATTATAAATTTGAATGGTTCGTTAAGATTATTAACTTGCAAGAACAATTGATTATAATTAATTTAATTGTTTAGTTTTTTTAATAGAGCACACATAGGTTAGCCTGTTTATAAATAAATGCAAAAATAGTTTTAATAATTTTCATTTTTTATATTAATTTCCTTTCTTTAGTATGAAATAGACCTTTTTATATTACTACAGGTGGTATGATTAAGATTAGTAATAAAGAAAAGTAATTTATAATTAATATAAGTCAGTATAGATTGATTGATTGAATTGTCTTTTTTAAAAGAACATATGCATCTGAATACATATTAATTAACGATCTATTAGAATATGAACAAACAAAATTAGTCTTATATTGGTCTTCGGTAATAAATATAGATTATGAATCGTACTATCAGGTGTGTCGTTCTTATTGCTTTTTACTATTAATTTAAAACTTTGCATAATAAAATTTTATTGTAATAATAAAAAACAAATGTTTACCTTTTCCGCTTTATTAACGTTTTGTTATTCTAACTGTCGTCATTTTTAGTATGTATTCTATATCCTTTGTTTTATACATCTTTTAATTTTATTGTTAACATTTACGACTTAATTTTTATAATATTAGTTTTCGAAGTAAAATTCTACTGAAGTGAAACTAATTTTTGAACAGATTTAATACTCGTAGTTTCTCAATTAGAACCATATTAATTATTTTTTAAACGTAGTTATGTTCAAACCGTCTTTATCTGATGATTAATACAATGATCCGTTTGATAATGGATCAGTTTCTAATATTGTTTTTACTTGCTTTTCATTAAGTTTACAATGATTCAACCGTATTAATAAAATTTTTCAACCTTCATTAAACGTATTTCCTGAGGTCATTAAATTATGAAATTTTACACAGCGACGTAAGAAGGGTGACAACACCCTATATTCCATTATTAATTTCATATATTTCTATTTTATATATATATATATTTTATATATATTATATATATATATATATATATATATATATATATATATATGATTATATTATAAGTAATAAAAGGGAAACATCTTGAGGAAGGAAGCTGAATCGATAATATGTAGCTATCGATCTGATTGATTTCAACTGTTGATTCAGTCAGTATGGGTAGATCAGGTGGCGTACATATCTATTCTCTGTAATATCTTACGGTGGTTCCGGAGGTTAAACAGAAAAGAAAAAATCAGGTAGGTGGTTGTTGCCGGCCTCCGTGGTGCGAATGGTAGCGTCTCGGCCTTTCATCCGCAGGTCCCGGGTTCGAATCCCGGTCAGGCATAGCATAACCACCGTCAGTTCAAAAGATTGTATATATTTAACTGCCGTAATTTTTCGCCAATCACTTTCAAATTGATACATCAAATATAACGACCCAAAATCTCGGTCGAGTTCCTTAATGGGCAAAATCGGATCATGGGGGGGAAATTGGGAGGGGATTTTTCGAAAAAAACAAAATATCAGAATAAAAGAATATGTCGAAATTTTCCGGAAATCGAAATATGGTACCCATTACAATAGGTAGCTTTCTTATGAAATCTACGTAAAAACACTAAAAGGTAAAAGAAAACCTAAAATTAAAATTTTTAAATTTAGATGTTTTGAAGTTGTCAAATTTAAGGATTATTAAGTAATTAGTTGCTTTTTATTTTAATTTAAGGTAGATTTAAAAAGTCGAAAATTAAAAACAAACAGAAATTTTATTATTTTATACTACGTTTTAGCAATAGGTGTTTTTAGAAAAATTAATTTCCTTTAGACGTTTCTGCTTATTTTTTCATTTGAAGATATTGGAGGGGGGTTAGATTATTAATTATTTTTATTTTCCTTTTTTTTGTGAACAAAATTTGAAATAGTGTGTGTGTGTGTGTGCGCGCGCGCGCGTGCGTGTAATAAATATTTAGCTTCACTTGAATCACTCTAAAGAGCCACAGTTTTTCATTAAATTTTTTCTAGATTTCTTAACCAAATTTCTAAATCAAAATTATAGTACCTATTTTCAGTAAATTTTTTAAAAGCCAATAACAGACAAAAACATTCATTGCGAAAGTGTATTGATAATTCTAAATTTTATTATTATTTTTACTTGCCCGTCTAGATATTGTTATAGCAGAACTACAGCTCTAGAAGGGAAAGTATTGTAATCGGTGCAGTTGGCATATGCGGTTTTCATCGGTTCTTGACGTTTTAACACCTAAGGAACCGAAAAAACCGGATGGAAATTTTTCAGATGTACGCGCGCGCGTGTTCGGTGTTGGCTTCTAAATCTCCGGAATTAATAGACCGATTTCGACAAACTTCGTCAGATTACTTCTACACTTAAGTCATTAATGCTATTAAATATTTCAATTTAAAAGTCAAGGGGTGAGGGTGTAGAACTAGGTCGGTCACCTTCAGTATCTCGAGTTTTCGCCCAATTAAGATCATGTTTTTCTTAGGCACATTTGTTAAAAACTAAAAACTAATAATATTTGCAAAAAACCATTCTTGCAAAATTGCACCCCTACCCCAGAAAATACTGTTCTATTTGTCTGATGTTGTGACGTTACAGGTGAGCGGTAGAATTAAATAAATTAATAATATTTAATGTGTAAACAATTTCCTCGGGATGGCTGGATCTCGAACTCGATCACCCGGTTAACTCGGTACCTGGTGCGTTAAGCCTCGCGGTTACACTAATCTGCCGATTGTATAAGCGAAATTTGTTCCATGTAAGTAGTGAAGTTGCATTAGTTCAGTTAGTGCCGACCGTCGCCGCTAGTACCCCCGTACTAGCGCGCGCTTCAGTAGAATCATTGAATTAATAAACGAAAAAATATTATATTTAAAAAAATGACAAGTATTTTAAATTAATTTGTATGTGTAAACCGTGCATCAGAAACAACCCATTGTTGTAGGACTTTCCTGGAAAGCGGCTTTTGCCACGTGACGGGATAGTCCTACAACTGTGTCATCAGCTTTTTTTTTATATTCACATATTTTTGTACATTTTGTATATTTTTGTATATTCACATCTGGGAAAAATACTATACGTTGGATTACTGGATCCCTTGTCCGGGAGGAGGAATTTATCTAATTCATCTTGTAATAGTAACAAAAAAAAATTAATTTTGAAATTACAATTTCCGTAGTTTACATGTTAGAAAAATGAAACATATAATATTATAAGAACATTTTTTTACTTTATCTTTCTTTGAAAGATTCAGAAATATGAATTCGAGCTAAATTGTACAAATTTAGTTTGATTTATAAAATCAAAACACTTTAATTAAATAGCCCTGTATTCATTTGCGGTAATACTCATTTCTTCCTTGCCGGGGTATTATTTTATAAACTTTTCTATTAAGAACTTTTTAAACAACAAGAAACATTTTTTAAGTAAAATGAAAGTTGTTCTATAAAAGTTATAAATTACATATAGACTAGAAAAAATAGGACGGATTAGTATTTTATAACTCCTTTATTCTAAAATATTAAAATTTTACTTGTTTTATTTTAATAAAAATGTTTTTTTTTTTTTAAAGGACCTAGTTTAATATAGGGTAAATGTCTATTATGAATTTTATTACAACAGTTTGTTATAAATCTTTAAAACTCAGTGATAGGTTACTCTTTTAGAGCTAAATTATAACAACGTGTAGCAGGGAATAGTACACAAGTGAAAATAATTAGGATAATTTAAATTATTAAATTGCCCAACGATTGATTTTTGGTGATGCATAACGAAACGGGTTTGAGTTTTAATGCAGTTATTTATTTATATCTCTTTAAATATCTACTGTATTTAAAAAAAAAGATGAACTTCTTATAAACTTCCTGATGGAAGTTCATTGGCTTAATTTGTATATTTTAGTACGATAAAATATTCACTCTGTCAAAAATAAATCGTAAAACACTAGATTTAACTTGAAAAATAAGATACCAAACACAAAGTTACCGAGTATTCAACGAATAATGAGTTATAGTACACTAAAACCGGCTGTGATTAAAAATTTAATGATGCGGGATGCGGGATGTCACGTTACAACATCATTTAAAAAAACGGTAATATTAACATGGTAAATTCATAACAAACTCTCTGTATTTATAATTTAAGTGATTTACTGTAAAATGTTGCCCGGTAAATAAAAAATTACACAAAAAAATATAAATTCATGAAGGAAAATTATTTATAAAACGTTTAGGTAAATGTCATTTATTTGAACTGGAAATTAGCCCCAGAAAATCTTGAAAAATTTTTTTATTATTTTTAAATTCTTAAAGTTAATTCAACTAAATCTTTTTCAAATTGTTGAACCCATATTTATTTTAATAATTTTATATGTGAAATTGAATTAACAGGAAAAAAAATTAATCATTTAAAAATAGTAATAAGTTTTATATAAAATTAAAGAAATTAAGAAAAAAAATTTAGGTCCCGGACCAGTACAACATCCTCGGTAATGAACGAGCTGATAAGGCTGCCAAGAAAGCGGTAATAAATGGCCTTCGATTGGAGTTAACGTGTGAGAGTGACTTCACGAAAGCAGTCCGTGTCAAACTACATATTGTTTAAGTTCTGCTGCTGAGTCCTTCCATGGCCTTATTTAACAACCGGTAGAACGTCTTTGAGAAACCTTTTTCTCCCAAAGAACAGACGAGACAAGTCATTCTAACGCTGCTGAAGATCGGGCACACGAAGTTAATCCACCTTCACCTATTTGGTTCTCCTCAGCAGAATTATGAGGAGTGTAATGTAAATTGTCCATAAATCACTTAATCATAGCCAGCTCAATGTTCGGGATTATTCGTAGTCAATTAAACCTGGGTTCAGATGTGAAGGCTTTTTTAATCGGATGAAATGCAAGACTGTTGCAGTTTTTCTATAATAATGTGATGAAGAACTCAATAACTCAATTTAGCGGTTTTGAATACGTGAGATCCCTGACGGAGTACTTGTATGTTCAGTGATAACAGTCTCACTCTTTTTCTGTTTAGTCTCCGAAACCACCGTATGGTATTATTTCAGAGGATGAGTGAGAATGATATGTAGTCTTGTACAGTCTGAGGTCATGAGAAGTTTGGTTAATTGAAACCCAACCACCAAAGAACATCGATATCCAAGATCTAGTATTCAAATCCGTATAAAAATAACTTTCTTTACTAGGATTTAAACCTTAGAACTCTCGACTTCGAAATCAGCTGATTTGCGATGACGAGTTAACCACTGACCAGCTCGGTGGGCTAATGAAAATAGTCTTGTGGTCATGTTCTGTTTTGATATTTGTTATCCAAAGTTTGGTGTTTATTGCCTAATTACTTATGAACACTTAATTTTATTTAAGTCCGCTAATATTTGTTATCGTTTATGCGACTACAAACAAACAATGAAAAATGTTAGCCTACATAAAAAAACCATTACGGATAAAAAATAACAGCAATTTTATATTCAATAATTTATTTATTTTTAACTGTTTATTTGTCTGTTGAATTTTAAACAGGAAAAATGAGCAAATACAGATTTTTAAAATATTGAGTGTAATTTTTTTTTTGTCGGTTTAATTCACCACAACTTTAAAGTTGTAGGTGGGAAGATTAAAATGGAATTTCGAAGTGAATGAAAAGTGTCACCCTGACTAGATTCAACACTATCACTATTACTACCGATCGGCGGAGTGGTAGCCGATCTCAAAATTTTAAATCGGTTTCTCCCAATTAAACCATAAGTAAATAATATGTTAAAATATTGCATGAAAGAGGGCCATCAATTGATGAACCCCCCCTGAAAACAAATTCTAAAAGATTATGATAACAGAAACGTCCATGTTATTAAACATACTTAAAGTACTAACTAAGATCCAATAAACACCCATTATACCACAAGTAGTATCATCATTGGCTTGCCAAATCTACGGGTCAAATGCGTTCAACACATTCAGTATGTATGCCATGTTTTTTATTAAATAGAAGATTCCCATGCAAATATGACCACAAGTAGATAAACGAACGAATGAAAAATTAAACAGACATAAATAAAAGGCTGACAAAATAAACGAGGTAAATGTAAAGAAATAATTCGACAAACAATAACAGCTTTAAAACGACAGTAAATAGGAAGAAACAGTAGACAAAAAATATAAACAGGTAAATGCACAAGGTAAAAAAAATACCGAAAAAAAACGTGAAAATATTCGTACAGTATATGAACCGTTTCAATCGTCTGATGTCATAACCGTTATCTAGCAGGTTAATCGCAAGCGAATTTACATGTATATTTAGTGCAACCATGTATTTAAAACTGAAACGGTAAATATCACCCCGAACATATGGGATCCCGAGCTATTCAAGTATTTTAGAATTCCTGACGGACCAAGGCGGTTGGGTCACTTTCCTCAATATCTTGTTCTGTGACCTTTGAATCACTAATATTGCTGTCACCAGTCGTCCTCCAGAACCGAATCCCATACGTCCATTTCGGTTTCAAGGTCTTATTTAGAAGGACCTTGTAGAGAGAGACATCTGAGAACACCTACTCATTAGCCAATATAATCCGCTTAAATTTCTGGTAAATTTTAATAAATTTTAGTAAATGATCTGATCTCTCCACCTTATACGTTGATCTAGGCGTAAGCCTATCTCACACTAGTTATATGATGAATTTTTAACGTTATTCATGTAGACTAGGACAGTCTCCTGATTAAATAATTGAAAATTATTTTTTTTATTCCCTCTTTTGTAGAAAAACATTTTTTTCCAATATGATCAACGTTATGTGGTGATCTTAAACAAAAGCAAGTGAGAAAAAATAATACAAAAATCTTGCTGAGAAAAAGAGATAATATTTTTAAATTTTAGTTTTTTGTTTAAATTAAAATTCTAGTTTAACTTTAGTAAAATATATAATAAACCTATTTATATATATACACAATTACCTTTTATTAATTATTTATTAACTATGCTTTTATTGGATGTTAATCTTTCGGTTCATTATTTTGTAAGAATTATTTTGTCATATTTAAAATTTATCTCGTAAAATTATTCTTTGTGTTTTCTTACTTATACAACAAAATCATTGTATTGGTGAATATAATCAAACGGTAATCATAAGGCTTAAAATAATTTAAGGCGTTCTCAAATTAAAATTCTTTGTCCTGATATCTTAAATTATACTAGCATTTCTGAAATAATATTTACAGGAAGTGTAAACTGCTATTAAATATGAAACTGAACTGTGAACAGCATACGGTAAATGGAGCAATAATGACTATTGTAGGTTTTCTTATTTCTTATTTTTAATTCTTTTTCATTTTTTTTTTATGTATCTGACGTTTTAATAATTAATTTAAAATGAGATAATTTTTTTTTGTTTTCAGTCATTTGACTGGTTTGATGCAGCTCTTCAAAATTCCCTATCTAGTGCTAGTCGTTTCATTTCGCTATACCCCCTACATCCTACATCCCTAACAATTTTTTTTTTACATATTCCAAACGTTGCCTGCTGCAAAATCTTTCCCGTCTACCTGTATCTCCAATATCAAAGCGACTACTCCAGGATGCCTTAATATGTGGCCTATAAGTCTGTCTATTCTTTTAATTATATTTTTCCAAATGCTTCTTTCTTCTTCGATTTGCCGCAATACCTCTTCATTTGCCGCTGTATCTATCCATCTGATTTTTAACATTATCCTATAGCACCAGATTTCAAAAGCTTCTAATCTTTTCTTCTAAGGTAGCCGGATTATCCAAATTTCACTTCCATATAAAGCTACGCTCCAAACATATAGCTTTTTTCTTTCTTTGTTTGACCTTCAGGACCACCGTTAGGCATTGCTTCAGAGGATGAGATGAATGATTTGTAGCGTGTGAAAATGCCATGCCTGACCGGGATTCGAACCCGGGACCTCCGGATGAAAGGCCGAGACGCTACCACTCCTGCCATGGAGGCCGGCTCCAAACATATACTTTAAAAATGTTTTCCTGACCTTTAAATTCAATTTTTATGTAAAAAAATTATATTTCTGACTGAAGGCTCGTTTCACCTGTGCTATTTATTTCGGCATTTTATTTCGCTCCTGCTGCGTCTATCTTTAGTAATTCTAATTTTCCAAATAAGAAAATTCTTCTACCTCCGCAATCTTTCTCTTTCTATTTTTATATTCAGTGGTCCATCTACATTATTTCTGTTACATTTCATTACTTTCGTTTTGTTCTTGTTTCACGCGGTAATTCTTGCGTAAAACCTTACCATGCCATCCATTCATTGTTTCTTCTAAATCTTTTTCACTCTTAGCTAGAATTTCTATATCAATAATGTGAATTACTTCTTTAAAATTTGTTTAATATAATAATAAAACTCTGTGTGAGTAAAATATATATATAAATTTGATTTAGTAGGTAGATGACTTCTGAAATATTACTTTTCTAATGTAGCGATCAGTATATATCCGCCGATCTCCGTGGCGGAGTGGTAGCTTCTCAACCTTTCATCCGGAGTTCCAGGGTTTGAATGCATCCGGTCAAGCATGGCGTTTCTTATACGCTACAAATTTCCATTCTCATAGAAAAAAATGACCAAAGCAGTCGATGCTCGTCATCTCAATAAAAAAAAGAAAAAAAAGATCATATATATATATATATATATATATATATATATATATAATCTGAAAAGAGTAGGAAGTTCAATTTCAGTGCATAAAGATCCTGAAAGGGTTTTTTCTACGCTTTTCATCGGTAAATACAATCCTTTTCTGCAAATAATTAGCAATGTAGATATCGCTATTGGATTTTATAAATATATCAATAGAATATAGAGATATATTTTCATTGTAAAGTAAAACACGTAATATAGGTGTCATCAAAAGAAAATTCTTCTAATTAACTAGGCTAATTAGGAAATGTAATTAATAAATAAAAGTAAGTTAGGGAATCTTAAAATTATTTTTCTCTTTTCATTGATTTACCTTAGAGCCACCACATTGTGTTTCTATTCTATCCAGCATTTTTATTTACTTAATTATTATTATTATTCTACATAACACCATTTTGAAATCTTCAAAGCAGAATCTTACTTATAAGATTAATTTTGATAAAAAAAGCTACATGTTATAAGTCTTAACGTTAAAGTTTTAGGCGATCTGTGACGACACGTAAGTTACTTCTCATAGGACATAACTATTCTTAAAAAAAAAATAAGCTTCTAAATTGACACGCTTAGTAGGTAAAATCAGGAGTAAAATGTTTCTCTTTGTTTTCTACATTGAGGTAATGACATTAATTCATATCAGCACAAGAAATCTATCAAAATTCTATGATATTTAGTCCTGAAAATGTCAGTTTCTTTTTTATAAATTACAAGGTCTAACTAAAAAATAAACATCATTAATATCGTAACAACATAACCATAAGAAAGACATATAACTATTATTTTATAAGTTATTTAGTGAAAAGCACTAAATCAATGCTCCCCTTTCTACGGGATATAATACATTTTATATATTTCTTTTAATCAATAGGGGAGGAAATTACATATATACTCATTATTATTTAATTTTAGTGATAAATTATACCATCAAAAAATTATTTACGTAGTATTTTTACCATAAAACAAATTAGTGCTTAGTTGTACGTATGTTCTTATGTATGACTGCGCCTACACATACAAGTAACTACACACAATTAATTTAAAACCCTTATATCGAAACAAACAAAGATATTTCATAAAATTAATCACTTAATAAACGACAAAAAGTAATGGAATAAAAAGTTTATATATATATATATATATATATATATAGTAAAATATGTAAAAGTAGTATTAAGAAATTAAAGGTTTTATTTATTTATTTACAAACGTGCATGTTTTATTTAATAGTATTATACCAGTATACAAGGTACATAATCTAAGCAAGCTGTCGCAATTTCTTTGTATACACAGCTTTTGTTCATGGTTGTGATTTCAGTTCAGATAATAGCATGAATTAGATCACACGTGACGAGTGATTCGTTCCTTTTTTAATGCATTATTATGCATCGCCTATTATTAGGCAAGTGCATACTCTTATTTCCTGGATTGGTTAACGGTATTAAAATAATATCGCTATTTATTTTTAGTTGATTTTATACAAATAAAACAATTTATTTAATAATTTCTAATTTATTCGATTAATGGAAATTGATTTTAAATTTGCATAAATATAATTATTAATTAGTAGCGGTAATGTCTACAATTAATTAATTATTCTTAACAAAAAAGGTACATTATTGTTTTGTTTGTTTTAAACTAGTTATTTCAATCTTACTTAAATGATAAATATGGCTGTAATGGTTATAAATCATTTGAGTACAAAAGGCATGAATCAGATTTTCTTTCTCTAAAAGTAATGATGTTTACTGTATTGGACAGTTCCTGTTTTTAACAGAGTGAAGATTTTACAAGTAGAACTGAACATCTCATGGATTTCTGTGGGCTTGGCAAATTGATATGTTTAGCTTAGTGAAGAAATACTAGGAAACTACTTCGTTACTCACTTTTCTTAGTAAACTGAAATTATTGGTATCGTGAGAATAGCTGTGCGATTTAATGGCGTGACTTTTTATTTCATGTTAGGTTGCCTATAAATTATTTTGTAATATTATATTCCTAACGTAAATATATATCATTACGTAGTGACAACTGTAGTATGTTTAACCATTTTATATTAATAAAAACGTTTTTCTAGTGCTACAAAAACAAATCGATTATACCATTTTATTAATGTTATATATATTTTAAATACCATAATCAAAAAATTGTAAATCATCTAATACAAAATACTAGTCCCTCCTGAATGGTATGGTAATCTTAAAAAATTACAAACATCCAATTCCAGGTTTACTAGGAAATCTGAAGAGTAAAGTTTCTTTTCATTTTACTGACATTAATATACGATTGCATACTGACATGCTATCGTGATCGAAATGTAGGTGATATACGTAAATATATGTGATGTGCAGTTAACCCACCGGGTTAGTCAGATGGTGACTTATCGCAAATCAGCTGATTTCAAAGTCGAGAGTTCTAAGGTTCAAATCCTTGTAAAGGCAGTTATTTTTATACGGACTTGAATACTAAATCGTAGATACCGGTGTTCTTTGGTGGTTGGGTTTCAATTAACGATACATATCAGGAATGGTCGACCTGAAACTGTACAAAACTACACTTCATTCACATTCATACATAACATCCTCATTCATCCTCTGAAGTAATACCGTACGGTGGTTCCGGAAGCTAAACAGAAAAATAGAGAGTGGGAGAGAGAGGTGATGTGTAGGTGAAATGAAGTGCACTGTAAGTGACACTTTTTCGCTGCTTACAACAGAAACTAGTTATAATAAATAAAATTATTTTAAAATAGAACATTTCAGTGTAATGAAGCTGTATCTTACATTCTTTGCGTGCATTCATCATAAGAGATTGGGTTCTTTCTATTTGAGAACAAGATTCAGGCTTCCAATCTGTTCCGGTTTTAAATTAAATTTCTCAAATCAATCGACTTCTTTTTTGGAAATCCCAAACAACATTTCTGACCCCTTGCGGTTTATCCTGGATGCCGTTTTTTTTTTGAATTCTTTCAGACGATATCGTTCCACATGCTGATTGAAATTTGCTTTTGTGTAAGCAAAAATTCATGATTTTCTTTCCTTTTTTTTTTTGTTTAAGTCAGGTTCATTCAGATTCATTTTTTTTTAAATTCAACAACCAAATCTCTCTTTCCCAATATCCCACCTAGAGTTCTATGTCCCGATTCTCATAAAACAATTCTCACAAAGGATGGGTGCCTCCTACCGATCTCTGATCTGGCTTTAAGTAATTGTCTGTTTTAAAATCTATTTCGTACTTGGTTACCTGCTACCTTAGACGTTCTTGTTGTTCTGGGATTATCAAGTTGTGGAATAAAATAAGAATAGATACCAAGTCTCAAATACAAGTTTTGTTCATTGACATAGTTTCTCGTTGGAATTGGATACCAAATTTTCCATCAGATCATTTGGTTTAGCAGGGATATCTCTTTCAGGATAATTATTAAAGTAGAAATGGAGATTCTAATATTATTAATCCACCGGGTTGGTCTAGTGGTGAACGCGCCTTCCTGATTTGGAAGTCGATAGTTCCAGCGTTCAATTCCTAGTAAAGTCAGTTATTTTTACTTGGATTTGAATACTGGATCATGGATACCGGTGTTCTTTGGTGGTTGGGTTTCAATTAACCACACATCTCAGGGACGGTTGACCTGAGACTGTACAAGACTACACTTCATTTACACTCATACATATCATCCTCTGAAGTATTATCCGAACGGTAATTACTGGAGGTTAAGCAGGAAAAACAAATTTAATATTATTCTTTTGATATGAGTAACAATTCACACTCCCAAGTGTTGAAACTCCTCATCGACAAGATGTTAGGATCTGTCATTTTAGATGAATATAAAATATTTCAGTATTCTATGTTTTATATAATTCCGGTAATTAAGGTATATAAAATGTAATAAATGTTGCACTGTACACATTACGCTTTCGTCTTAATAAAAAGAGGTATTGTGACTTCTAGTGACTATTTAAATTAAACGTATAACATAGATTGTAATCGGGGTTTATATATATATATATATATATATATATTTCTTTTTAAATCGGCTCAGTATTTCTTTCATAAAGTGGTAATTAATCGTATAATGAGCTAATTTGCTTTATTTTTATATGAAACACAAAGATTTTTTGGATCTTATCGTAATTATAAGCAACAGAGAAAAACAAAACCATATATTATGTACAAAATAAATTAAATACTCAAAGCGTTGAAAGAATGTAGTTAAGTTAAAATGTTCACGATTTCAGTAAAACTAAAAAAGAGCTAAAATAATTAATCTGAAGAAGATAAATTAAAATAAATGATAGTTTCAAATTAAAGGGATTTAATTTAAATATTTTCTACTTTTAAGCATTAAGGATGTTAGTAAAACATACTGTAACCTATAATAAGTTTTATTTTGGAATCGTGATTACGTGTTTAGATAATAGGGTTGAAATATTAGGTCGCGTTTATGGAGTCGACCATTAGAAATGAATAACATTAAGGGTTGTTTTTCTAATAGGTCAGGCTAGGTTATCTGGTGGGCTAAGTAGTTGTTATCCGAGTTAGATAAGGATGACAAGTATAGTTACGTGTAAATGATCGTAATAAGGGGTGCAATAAGAAGATATCTGATGAGCAAGTTTTGGGGTGATGAAAACATTAGTGTCTAGGGTTCACTGAAATAAGGGAGGTTAGTACTTTACTCTAATTGCCCTCTTCTGTCAAACTAACTCTATACAATATATACGAAATAACCATTCAACATGCAACTCTTGATTCGGCCTATATACGAGTAGTGTTGGAATTAAAAAGTTTTATTATTTTATGATGATGGTACTTGCAATAAAAGGATATTGAAGTAGTTAAATTAATTGTTTTTATTTTGATATTTTTTTATTATTATTATTTTTTATTCGGTAGTTAAACAGACCCAATAAATAGATGGTGGTTTGATTCGCCCTTATATTGCATTACACTGCTTATTATTTCTTTAATTTAAACATATTTTTTATTAATTCGTCTTTGAATTTCTTAATTGTTTACGAGCACCAGTTAGAGGTATTTTTTTCTTAAAGCATTTCTGTTTTATAGAAAAGAGTGTTTAATATACAAAATATTTAAAATCAGTCCTAGACGACGTTTCTCCAAGTTTCCCATCAGCAATAAAACTCCTCCATTCTCCTAAACCCATCTGTCAAAAAGCTCAGCAAACTTTATCCATTTCTAGAAAGTTCTTTTCATCTCCTATTTAGCAAATTTATTTCATTACTAACTTTATCATCCTTTCCACGTCACTCAATCATCTACTCTTCTCCGGGTGCAACATTGTCCTTACACTTCATAGCCAAAATTACATCCAATTCCATTCGTTGTTTTTCAATATTTCCATTTATTTAATGCATTAATTCTGTCCATCGGATGCTACAGTTTATACAGACGGCTATAAAAATATTAATTTTGTTGATTGTGTTTTTATAGTTGGCAACAGAACATACATGTTTGGCCTCCCCAGCCGTCAGTATTTTCGTTGCAGAGCTGTTTGCTATTAATAAGGCCTTAAATATAATTAGCCCAACATTTCGACTCGTACTCGACTACTCAGATTCCATGAGTGCCTAACAGACGATTAATGACATGTACTCCAGGACACCCTGTTGTCTGTGAGGTTCAGTGAGTTATTTCTTAAACGACTCAACACCAAGGTGAACTTCTGCTGGATGCCCAGTCATATTGTAATTTCCATTTATAATCAAATATTTGATTTTTACTACAGAGTATGTTACAACTATTTATACCGTTTGGCTTATGGCAGGTGGTAATTTTATTATTTTAATTTAGATAATTAATGTAATATTTCACGGTGGTTTTATTTCACTTTTAGCATACGTCTTAGGCGTTTTCCATTTATGCTGTGTTTTTGAATTACTGAGTTTTAATATTTAGTTTAATTTCTATTTGTTAATTTAAAAAAAATACTGTCCTTCAGATACATACTTTAATGTTCTGTAACAACTGTTCTTTTAGTGAATGGAGCTATTAACCCCAAGTTCAGTCCCCAGCTTGGAGGACCAGGGTTTTTTCTGTCAGAGTTTTCCCTTTCTTTGCCGAAAATTCTTCTCCATAAGGCTCCGAGAACTCGAATCCTTATCTATCTTGCCTATCTTGCTACATAATGACAACCCACTTGTACCGCCATGCATTGCCTATGGGTTGAATCAAGGACTCGTGAGTGGATTTCCTGGTAGAGCTAACTATCCAATACATGGTCTAATATATATATAAAGAGTCTGAGATAATAATAGACTAGTCATAGTTGCTTTCTCTGAAAATAATGTAGCCACTTTCAACGGTGAACAGAGAAATTAAAATAGAGCTTATTATTATTATTTTTTCTTTGATATCTTGATAGAAGCTTAATTAAAAATTCGTCGATGAACTTCGTTTTTAATTAATATAATATCGTCTGGATAAATTAGATAAACATGATTTAAGAACAGAGATTTAATTGAAAATTAATTTCAATAATCTTTATATAGCGCAGAAATTAATTAACAGAGAGCATCATCTACTTTTTAAACTATAAACATGACTTTTTTTTAAACTTTAATTAACAAGTGCTATGTAACGTGAAAATATGATATTTACATTATTGGTGCTTTATTTAGCATGATGAAAAAATCATCTGTAATAATTAAGTGTTATGAATGTTAACATTATAAAATGGTATACACATTAACAAATCTCAATTAGGGAATGAGGTGATGTAAAGTAGAATAAAATAAACGTAATGTTTAAAATGTGTAGAAAAATACTTGTGTTTTATGTACTTTAATTGTAGTTTATTATTTTAATTTTATTTTTACAGGCTTAACTAGTGTTATTTATAATTGAGTCAAAGCATCTTTTCACTTGTAACAATGTAATTAAAAATTTTTGTTTTGGTTGATGATTTCGTCATAAGCTTGAAGCTTATGCATGTGATATAGAAATGAGATTTTATAGCGTATGAAAAATGCCATGTCTACCTGGATTCGAACGCGTTACCTCCGGATGAAAGGCCAAAACCCTACCATTCCACCACGGAGACCGGTAATAATTTAAATATTCTCCTATATAAAAATTAATTATATTGCTTCTATTTTATAAAAATAATACATTACAATGTATGATTGATGTAGGTTAATATCGATCAAGACAAAAATGATCTTTTGTGAATACGTAGAGGGAAAACTTGGAGTAATTTAAAAAAATTGGTTCATTTATTTATCTTGTTATCTTAATAAAAAACATAAAACAAAGTTGAAAAATGATTAATCAGTTACTAACGGAGAAGGTTTTTAAAAACGAAAATGAAATCATAAATTTTCTATCAGTACTATCAATTTAAAGTAATTTTCTTCATGAAAATTATTGGCCAATGTTTTCTTTTGGGTTCAGCTATCCGAATCAGAATTTTATTATTTACTACGTTAAGAAAATGGAAGAATGTTTAAATTTACATAAATTGTAATTTAATTACTCATGCATCATGTATTGCTTTATGTTGGGTAAAATTAATTTATCGCTTTATAATTACCATCTAGTATAACTACATGTAATTCAAATGAGGTATTTTGTCACAGAAAAATTTAAAGAGATATTTTGTCACAGTTTTTTTAATCTAAGAGTATTAATACATATTTATTATATGAACAGTTCTTTATAGTAAATAGAATAAAGATGTTTTTCGTAGGACTGAACATCTCTTACATTTTGGTGGCGTTGGTATAAGAAAGTAATGGGAAACTACTTCACTCCTAAAGTTTAAAGAAAGTAGTCATTAGGGTGAGGCTATTATGGTATTCTTGTTATTTCTGGTAGTGATTGGTGTCTCAAATTCGATTGCTTAAAATAGTTTAGCTATTAGAGTTACATTCAAACATTTTTACCATCATTCCAGTAATAATATAATTCAGTTATTTAAATTAAATATAATTCAGGTAGTTGAAATACTTTATGCAGAATACTTTTTCAAATAATTCTGATAGTTTTATTTTTATTAAAATAATAAATTAATTATCATCTCATAAAAACAGCAGTTTCATTAACGTTCATCAATAATTTTTCCTAACAAAAATAAGTATTTAAGGAAAATTACTGAAAATACATGTGATTTTTTTTTTTTTTACAAATTCACTGGAAAATATTTTCTGTTGACAACTGCAAAATTGTACTGAATCTTCATATTTAATTCACAAACTTGATTTCTTCTTCATTATCTTTATTATTTCAATTTACATTAAAACTCTTTACTGCTTAACTTTTTATCCTCTTTTCACACCTCCTTTACTTTCTTCTGATTTAATTAATATTTTAAATTAATTACTTCTTTTATTACGTTATCTTATTTTGCACATTCAATAAAACCGTAGTTACTTTTATTTAATTGAATTATGACTAGGCAATCTTTTAACTATCCTGAAATGGAAAAGTAGAAGACAATTGTGTGATGAATAAAATCTGATAAATCACCAAAACCTCAGCTTATTATATGCAAGGACGACGTAAACAAGTTATTACGAGAATTCATTTTACTTTTTTTGTAACAGATGATGAAAAAAACTATTCCAGGGTAAATAAAATCGATTCTATTACAATTGACAAATTTTTGATTGTGTTGTTTATCTTTCAAAACAATCTAAGGCCAAAAACGATAAAAAGAATATTGTTAAACAATTTAAATTCTCACATTACATTAATATTATTAACAATGATGATCTCCGTGGCCGAGTGGTAGGGTTCTGCCTTCTATCCTGAGAGTTCTGATCAAATCCCGGACAGGCTTGGTATTTTTCATATGGTAAAAAGTTAATCTTACATTTAATTTGAGTACTATTTTCCGCCTTTCCTAGCAGTATCACTCTAACATTCGTAGTTGACGCGTTTCGGAGTACCATCATTCTCAAAACTACTTTTAGCACTGTTTTCTTCTAAATTAACAGTAAATTAAAAAAACTATATATATATTCAAATGAGGATTTTTTATCACTTATTTGGATTGCCGAAAAAATCGGGCTAAAGGAGTTCGGAATATCAGGAGTTCATTAAGTTATTTTCTCTATATATAATTTACTGTGGTATTCTATAAGGTAGGATTTGGAAACATATCTTTAGCTGATGAGTACTTTGGTCTCAGATTGCATTTTTTGTACAGCCATCGGATATAAAACGGGACCAATGTCTCCACAGGCAGAGCCGCCTCTACTTAAGCTGTCGAAAACCAAGGACGTAGCTTAAGTTTAAAAAAAATTCGAATTCGAAAAAGAAGATATCAATAATAAAATTAAAGATGGATAATGAGGAACGGTCTATGTAACCACAAGTAGGCAACAAATTGATCTCATTCAAAAGATCGCTTAACTCCCCTCCAATCAATGGGGTGGGCCTCCCTTCTGTACACAATTCCTTGGGAAATCAAAGCATATTCTTACGATTTCAGACGCATATTTCTGATCAAAAATCCTGTGCTGATCAATTCAAATATATATCATTCTGCTGATCTTCGTGGTAGAGTGTTACCGTCTCAGCCTTTTATCCGGAAAGTCCGGGTTCAAATCAGGCATGACATATTTCATAAGCTAAGAAATTTTCATTTCATATTTCCACTCTTCGATCTTATGTGTCTAAATTTATTTACATCAACGAAATATGTTATAAAAAATTGCTTTTTTATCTTAAATGTCGTAGACCCTTAAATGTCTTAGATTGATCAACACCAAGCTAAGATAATAAGACTAAGAAATTTAAGAGAGTTATTTTAGGAATGTTTTTAGCGCCTAAACGCAATCGAACGGTAGGTCTTTACATTCAGTCCGTCACCCATTCTAGTGAAATAATATTTAATATTATAATTTTTTTTTTAATCAAGTCCACTTGAGAAATTATGTTAATGTTAGGAGTTATAAAAGAGAGTAGGCCAGTTTGGTTCAAAACGAGCGTTTTTTTTTATGTACCAGAAGCTTCTATATCTCATCTTTTATTTTGAAAAAGACATATTTGAGTAAAAATTGTTCGAGTTTTATTAAACAAAAGATTTATTGAAAATTGGGGCTCAAGTACTTAAATCTATTTAATTTACTCTAGGAAGTCTAGGTTCAAATTCTAGGCTCTTATCATATAGGCCGTTCATATATTTTTTTCTACGAGGATAGGCCTTCAAGGACCACACAAATATCATTTCAGTAGTTTTTTCTTCCAGAAGTTCTTCATTATTTCGGACTGTTTAGCTCTTCTTTTTTCAGTCCCTTCTCCTCTGTGGAATTTTTTCTTTAATTCAAAAATTGTCTTTCTTTATTGTTTTCGATCTAGATAATCTTTTTCTGTAAAATGTTTTTTATAATATTCAGTTTCATTTAGAAATTAAGCAAATTACACATTCTTTGTTTTATCTATTTTATCTAGGTATCATGAAAGAATACCTGAATTTTATTATATTTAGATGCCAAATATATGTTTATTTATTTATATTTTTCTTGTAACTTTTTGAGCTCTTCTTTCATCTGTTTAACATAACCATCTGACTTCAGAGTTTACAGAAGATCTGTTTGTTTAGCGTTGATTGGTTCATTCGGAGGGTTTGCCCGTAGAATTTTAGTGGTTGTTTTCTTACTGTTACTTCCTGGTCTTTAATTTTATTTCTTATATAAGAGATATTCATAAATATAGAAAATACCTGTATCATATTTTCTTTGTTGAAGTGAACTTTATTTTGTTCTACTTTTAATTTTTTTAAATAATTCCTAGTATAAAGCAGTATTTTAATAATTAGTTGGTTGTAGCACCCGGTTAAATTACAAAAAAAGAAAGAAAAATTTGAAAATTACATTATTTTAATTTGTCTCATGTTAATCAATAGTGTCATGGAGGAAAAAGGCGTCTCCCGGCGCGGCGGTTTTTCGTTTTTTCGCTGCCGGAAAGGCAGTAGATTTTTTTTTAAAACCTTTTCGTAGTTCTTGTTGCTTATTGTTTCTTATTGCTGTGTTGACGTTTCAACGGTTCTACTAGCCAGTTCAGTTGATGATTGAAAGTTCGATATGGGTTGACTGCCTCTAACGAACTAATTATCTTTGTCTGATCGTGCCTTTACCAATATATTACTGGTTACAATTTTCCTACACTTTGGAATTTCGATTTTGTTAAACGTACAATAAATTTCTTTAATTTAATTTAATTTTATTTCTTTCAGCTCGTATCCAATAAACAATCGAATAATATTATGAGTAGGGTATGATTATTTCATAAAAAGTCAGGGTTAGTCTTTTTTTATTCGGTAAATTACGATAAGAAGCAATGTAAAATAATAATTTTTAGATGATAAAAAATAATATTATTTTACATAAAGCCTGTTGTAAAACATATTGTGGACTACATGTACACTATTTTAATCTAAAATGTTTAAATGGTTTATTTATTAACAGGATTTTATTTCGCAGCGTATCAGTTTCCGGATCCTGCAAATGACCCTGTTATTTTTCTTTACAATTAAATAATGCTTTTTCTCTTTTGATATTTTTATATAGCTTTATCTTTATAGTGTAATTTTATCATTATTATTAAAAAAAATATGTTTCTTTTATCGACATAAAACAAGAATTAATAGGTTTATTAAAAATTACAATTAAGAGGAAAAGAAAGTTTGATATTAAACAACGATATTAATGTGTAGTGTTTTTATCATCATATACTGTAAATATCTGTTGGAATTATATTCATTATTGTTTTTTTTTAAAGATTACAACAGCAAGTGCTCTAAACTATATTAACACAATGAAATAAACTACCATAATAATTTTATTAAAATCAATATATTTTTTAAAAACTTTTGCCTGAAACAATGTTTGATATGACCAACCCTTATGGCAAGGGATGACTAAAATATTGCTGGAATTGTAAGAAGATTGGGGCGTGTCGTATACTAAATATGTAAATATGTGAAACTTCTTTCACATGCAACCATTGTCGTATTGAGTAAATTTGAAGTTTTTCTTAACTTTAAGGTGGAAATCTTTTTTATCCTCTCCTTAGCACCGGTGAAAACTACTTCCGCCTTCCGGCGTGCCAACAGGGATTTTTATCGTTTATTTTATGTACATCCTAAAAATCATTCTAATCTGATAAACATAATTAATTAATAACTACAATTAATGTATTTTTTTTTAATCTTTTTACTAAACTAGTTTACTTTAATGGTATAGGAAAAGATTTAATTACAATACATAAGTAAAGTTTTGTCGGTTGCTATTCTTTCTCAATTAACTTTTTATTTTGTAATTAATACAACTTAGTAATTATATTTTAATATTATTTATTTTAATGTGGTGATATTTATTCCGCTCAAGTACAGTGATATACTTTTTATTGATGCACATAATATGTATTTGTTTATAAAAACAAGGATAAATCTCAAGATATAATTTATATTTTGAACCAGTTCATCATACACACACACACACACACACACACACACACACACACACATATATATATATATATATATATATATTTAATAGCATTCCGATATGGACAAGTAAACTAAAACAACACGAATGAGTAATTATTTCACCATCAGCAACATAAAAGCAAATGATGGTTATGCTGGTACTACAAATCGAATAATATATATAACACTCTATTCACGTCATTTTAACTTTTTCTTCATTAGATTTCCTTGAATTCAGTTGGCTTATTCGACAAAGACCACAGCAGTAATAAAAAGAGAAACGTTTGTAAATTTAAACTTCAATTTTTTTCTTTAAAATTTTATTTTTATTAGTTTTATTTATGACCATTGTAATATATGATGATCTTAACAGGAAGATAATTTGTTATAAAAAAAAGGATTAATTTAGGGTGAGGCACCAACAGGTGGGTTGTGGCCTTGTGGTCGCCTGATGAATGGCGGAACCAGTAATGAGTCTCTAATTACGAGCGAATTAATTATCTACTACGGTCGGAAACAATTAGTCAGGCTTTGTTTTCTTCCAATTGCACCTTGTCAGCTGGATTGTTTGTAATTTTATTTGCATCTCCTTATGTTTGGATGTTACTTAGAAAATCTTATTTTTTTTATAAACTTAAAAAGTAGTAATAAATAAAGTTACGTAATTTATATACCAATCCTAATAATGTAAGCTAATTTTACGTATAATGAAATACATTATAAGTTAATATATTTCAACAATTTTTCATATGGTTTTAATTAAAAAAAAAAAACTTGCTCAGTTTTGCACAATAAGACCGATTTTTCGTTTCCAAAAAATCCTCACTATTTCGTTGTCAGAAAAGTACTGAATTTCAGAGTACAAAGCACATATGCTCGATTAACGAATAGAACCTACACAAAAACATCAAGTACCGATACACTCACTGCATAAGCGCGTATGAAAAATACACCACTATACAGTCAACGTAATCTCAAATTGAGGTTACGTTGTCCGTTGTCAACCTTAAATTGAGCCTAACTCTGGAACAACTCGTCCAAATTTCATAAAATTTTCATATGACAACTTCAGATACACTACAACAGCACATATAGATTTAAATGAAATTGATCTAATAGTTTTGAAGATTTTTGAGCCAAAAACTTTATACGTGAACGGTATTTTGGAGATTTTCGAGTCTCAAAATTTTATACATGGTTAGTATTTTTGTTCTCCTCATACCTCAAAACGTAAAGAAAATCTATTTTCACTCTCAATCTCATCATTTTACCAAAAACATACTTCAAATTGAGGTTATGTTATCTGTTATCGACCTTAAATTGAGCCTAACTCAGGAACGATTCAACCAATCATCATCAAATTTTCATATGCACATCTTCCAGATACGCCAAAAGCGCATATCTAAATTTCAATGAAATTGACTTAGTAGTTTTGGATGTTTTTGAACCACAGATTTTATTCATATTAATAACATTTATATATAAAGAAAATTCAATTTAACCCTTCCAGTTCCGCGGTGCGACCGAAAGTAATATCGTACTTTTCTTTGAAAAATGTATAAAAAAATATTTTGTTATTAAATTATTAAATAACAATTGATTTAAGTATTGTTTTCTGACAGAAATGGTATATTTGGTTCAATAAAGGAAGTACTTTACTTCCTAATTTTCCAAATATTCCTAGCATGAGATGTTTGTTGTTTTTATTTATAACTACCAAATTTTAAGATTGATATGCTTGAGGTCGGTAAATAATCATATTCTAAAATGAATTAACTATAAAATGTAAAATTGGTTACCAGATATATCAAACCATTGAACAGAACTATGAACTATTTTCGTGTTTTGGAGCATAATACTTCGATCTACGAAATAGCTTACTATTTTTAGTTTCTAATTCTTATAAATTACCTGTCGATATTCCAGCCAACAGATTTTATTTTACAAAAACTATATTATTCAGTCAATAGAATTTTAATATTTCTAAAAGGAAACCACATTTTAAGTGAATGGTATTTTCATACTCTTTATATCACAAAACGTAAGGAAAATTCATTTCCACCCAACTCCCACCGTGCGACTGAAAGTATACCAAATTTTTCTTTAAAAAGTCGTTGGAAAATTAATTTTGTTTTTTTTTCTCTGAAATTTCCGACTAAGTTTTAAGAAGTTTCACGATGAAAATATTTTGAAATCATTCTGATATTCAAAATAATGTAGTAATGTATTCAAAATGATATTCAAAATGTAGTAGAAATAACAAAGATGGACTACTGAATGTGGAAATAGGAGGAGAAAAGATTATGGAGGTAGAAGAATTTTGTTATTTGGGAAGTAGAATTACTAAACGTGGACGAAGCAGGAGCGATATAAAATGCCGAATAGCACAAGCGAAATGAGCCTTCAGTCAGAAATATAATTTGTTTACATCAAAAATTAATTTAAATGTCAGGAAAAGATTTTTGAAAGTGTATGTTTGGAGTGTCGCTTTATATGGAAGTGAAACTTGGACAATCGGAGTATCTGAGAAGAAAAGATTAGAAGCTTTTGAAATGTGGTGTTATAGGAGAATGTTAAAAATCAGATGGGTGGACAAATGAAGAGGTATTGCGGCAAATAGATGAAGAAAGAAGCATTTGGAAAAATATAGTTAAAAGAAGAGACAGACTTATAGGCCACATACTAAGGCATCCTGGAATAGTCGCTTTAATATTGGAAGGACAGGTAGAAGGGAAAAATTGTGTAGGCAGGCCACGTTTGGAATATGTAAAACAAATTGTTAGGGATGTAGGATGTAGAGGGTATACTGAAATGAAACGACTAGCACTAGATAGGGAATCTTGGAGAGCTGCATCAAAATTCAAAATAAAATATTTTGAATTTTATTAGACTGAGAACGACTTCAAACTGTTTATCATTACCCCTATAACGAATCAATGCTAAGTAATTGTGATAAAGAAATAAAAAATATCTTCTGTCTATATTATCGGATAATTTATCATTTAATAAATTTTATATTACTGGAAAAACTTAATTTAGGCAATTAGATGAACCTTTTTACGAAAAAAATTATCAACAAAACTGTTTCATTTTGGTAAAACAGAGTAACTCATCTTTTTTGAAGTTTTTGCATAATAAAACTTTATATTTGTTTATAAAAACTTGAAATTTTGCTGTATTAAGTTTCTAAACAAAAAATAAAATTTCTGCTGAATTCAAAATTAAATAATTAAGAATAAAAGATTCATTTCTTATGTCTCTGTGCATTTAATTATAAACACATTATTATTAAAAAGAAAACGAATTCTCTGTGTGGGTGTAAAGCTCAAATTAACAGTAAACAGAGAATTATAATTAAATTATTTTCATACATATATACGAGTTCAAAAAAAAAAAAATTAGAAAGTAAAGGAAAAAATATTTTCGGACGCCCTATACAGAGTCGGTTATACCGAAATAGTGAGAGTTCAGGAACAAACAATGTCCAGATGGTAGATAAGCAGCAGGACCACTAGAGAACCATTACCAGGTCCTTTCGATCGTCTCGCCTATCCTTAACAGGATTAATTTCATTTCGGTAATGACTTCATTGTAGCTCGGCTTCTGCTTTGCTTGATCATATCTGGTCGTGCAGGCCGACTGACTACACGCCTTGTTAAACAAACTGTTTTCTTGATTCTTTTGCCGCATGGCACGCCTGATCTGGCCAAAATGAATAAAATAAATTCTTTTATTCTCACTAGATTTCGTTATAGAATTTTTTAGTAAATTTAAATTAATCATCTGATTACTCTTCTTATTGGGTAGAGATATTTACATATTATAAACATTTAAATATATTAGTGATAAATTATTATGGCCTTTATAATTTTTGTTATTTTTTTAAACTGGAAGCACGCGCGCGCGCGCCCAAAGAAAACGCTCTTTCGGTGTAATGATTAGTTAAATAAGTTGTGAAATGAAAAAAAATTAGAAGTAATCCAATTACAAAAAAAATAAAATAATAAAAACATTTCTAATTACTAGATTATTTAGTTAATATAAGTAAATATTTAATCAAATAAATATTATAATATGTAAGTAGCTAAATAAAAGTTAAAACATTTGTAAGAGCAAAAATTTGGCAGGTTGTATATATATATATTAATTATTATTAGTTTTTCGTTTTTATTAAGTGTACTGATTTTGATGATTCTTTTGTTACTTTTTAGATGAAATTCTCTGATAGTAACGTTGCAAGTTTTATATAAAAAAATTTTAATGGAACGTTAGAAAAATATGAAGGTTATTTGCTTATTTACCATCAACGTTTGGTATTTGTATAACGATATCGTATGGTCTGATGTTATTCGGGTATTGTAATTATTTTTATATGCACAATTTCAATGAAATTAATTATCAAATAAAAATAAATAATGTTACATTTTTCTGTAATCCAAGCATGTGCCATATTACTAACTCATATCAACTTTTCTTCTATTAATATTTTCTTAAATCGGTTTTTTGTATTAATTTTCATAATTACATAAAGGCAAAGGTTTTATTACATTTTACGTTTCTTGTAAACTAAATATTTTTTTAGCAGGTGATCTTTTCTCTAAGTACAGCCAAATTAATGTGAATATAAAAATAAAATAAAACAAGGAAAAAAATATAATTATACCCAAATTAAATTTTTTTTTAAATTTCGACATTTTGATATTGTTTTTAAAAACAACATAAAAAAACAAAATCGACATTGTGATGTCGGTTTTAAAAAAATATATATATCTGTTTCGTTAACTCAATTTTTCTCATCGCTAGAGTTTAACTCAGGCTTGGCCAAAATACGGCCCACGGGCCGGATCCGGCTCGCGTAATGAATTTATGCCGTCCGCGAAAAATTTTTCAATATTAGCTTTTTTTGTATAAGCAACTGAGTAATGGAAAATACGGAAATTTAAAAGAACTTGCCAAGAAATATTTTGTTCACTTCAGCCCAACTTATATTTTTGAATAAACTTTTTCTTTAATGAATCTAAATAAAAGTACAACAAATTACATAATAATATTTTGTGTACTAAATCGTTTTTGTATTTTAACATTTTTTAATTTTAATATTTCGTTCGGCCCGTAAAAAAAGTTTTCTTTCCAATTCGGTCCGGAGGCAAAAATTGTTGACCACGCCTGATTTAACTGCAATCATTTTTAGAAAATGAATTTTTTATTAAAAACATTTATTTTTATTAACAAAATAAATAAAGAAATCATTTAATTTTTTAATATCTGTGCTAATGAAAAATTATGTAATTAAAAACATAATAAGAATTTGACCGGAGACTAATCTAGACGACTACGGAAAACTATCAAATGAGAAAACAAATTATTCGATTTATGAAATACAGAAAAATTCTGTAATAGCTCAGACAAAATATATGAAAAACTTTCATATATGTAAAATAAATGATAACTTCTCGGTTGGATGTTAAAATAATAGGTACACAAAATATTCAGATCAAGATAAGTAACTACGCAAATAATAGAAATAAATATAAATACACAGATAAAATATTTAGATCAAAAATTTTCCGTATTATAATTCTTCTGGTAAAAAACAAATATAAATTGTTTGTATGTTTTTACTTGAATTATAATATGGAATATTTGTGATTTAAATATTTTATCTGCATATTTTCATTACTTGCGCAGTTACTTATTTGGATCTGAATATTTTGTGTTCCTATTATATTTTTTTTTCTTTACGGAATAATAAAATTAAAGAGTAATATTATCAGTATTTTTTTTAATAAGTAATATATAAGATAATTCGTTAGTAGTACTATTAAAGGATTTTATTGAATGATTTAATTATGTAGGCAGGAATGTATATTCTAACCTATCTTTTAAGAAGATTTGTTTTATCGTTGGTAAACGTGGAAAGAATTCCTTGTTCGGTGAAACGGATGAAGTAAAAAAAAACTTTAAAAGTGATATTACAATTCGTATAACAAGAATGTTGCTTTAAATTCGATGGTATTTTTATCAATTGTTAACAAGAAGTATTATAGACACAGATACGTTTGTTGAGTTCTGTGTCGTGTTCGGCGGGCGGTCAGGTAGAGCCTGGCAAGTTCCAAGTGTTTGTGGCAGAGACTGTACTTGCTGTTTACCTGCCCGGAATCAGATAACGACATGTTTTACAGTTTTTGTTTCTGCTCTGGACCGCTGTGCTGGTCGATTACCGCTGTATACATTAAAACAGCGATTTCATTCGTGCCTTCATGACCGCCACCAAATTCTTTACATATTCCTTAAATAGAGCTGTGAACATTCTCTTCAACCATCTACAATCTTAAATTGAATTAATAGCTATCATAATTTTTTTATCTTTATAAAATAAATTAATTTTATACTAATTGTAAGTCTTTGAGATTTCTATATTAAAGAAGAGAAACCTGAACACGTAAATTGTTTTATGCTTATTTTTACGGTCAACATATTTTATGTTAAAAAAAATAAAACACGATGTTTAACCGCTTTCATCTTTAAATGTGAATAATTTAATTTAATCGACTTAATTTTTTAAAACAAAAATAGCTTTGCATTATTTCTTAGATTTTTTTTCAGAAGAAATTTGATTCCTTAAAAAAATTTATTTATTTTTTTTGTTAAAAATAAATCATCTTTAAAATAAATAATAGAATTTAGCTTGCAATTTAAAAAAATAAATAAATATTAATAAAAAATCGAACCGATGATAAAACATTTTTTTTCGAACATCTGGAAGGAACGTAATATCCACTTTACGACTATGATAAAAAAAAAACGAATAAATGTTTTTTATTTAACATAAAGTTAATTAAAGCAACTTTTCTACATAGTCACCGTGTATATTTAAGCATTTATTAAACTGTACGATACATTTTTATATTCGATCTTCATATCACTCCACTGTCATGCGCTGTTTTCTTCAAGTTCTCATCTCTCTCAAAAATCCTTTCCTCCAGAAAGTTTTTCAGTTTGATAATTAGATAATCACTAAGGAGTGGAGGATGGAAGAACATTTTTCACTTTTTCGAACAACTTTTTTCTCACCGTGCATAAAATTCATCTCAAACGATACATTTTGTACTTGAGATTATTAGTAACAATTTCACGGATAGTAGTTCGAATCAAACAAAAATGTTCATTATTTCATCAACTGTGGTACTCCGTTCTTATTTGATGAATATGTCAGACGATGCAGAAAATTATCAACAATGACAGTCGGGGATCAGTTCGTTCATCACCGTGGATACTCTCTCTACTTGCATTAAAATTTCAACACCATTGTCTGTACTGATAATTCATCTATCATATCTCTATAGAATTTCTTGATTTGATGATTAATATCATACGATCACATATTTCTTGCATTAAAAAACCGAATCACAGATCTCACTTCACACGCGGCGGCATTTTATATTTTTTCTTATTTATTTTAAACACGCACAGAAACAATACAATTGTGAAGAACGCAATGAAAACTGGCATAGACTAAGTAGACACGTGACTGAAACAGGCTGAATAAGAATAGACATGCGCGGGCCACCTACTCGGTAAAGTGGCAAGAACGGATATTATTTTTTCTGTTAAAAAAAAAAACAGAATGAATTATATGAATTTTATATTCAAAATAGGATTTATAAAGACCGATATGATTTTTTAATTTTTTTTTTAATTCTTGGATGATTTTTAGGTAAATTTTTGTTCTGGATTCAAATACCAGCTAAAATTTATCCTGATTATTTTAAATTTAAACACACACACACACCCGCGCGCGCGCATTTGTGTAGTTCTTTCGGTACAATTTATTTTTATATCATACTTATTTAAAGTGATCAAAATGTTACATCTATTGACTACTACTAGCCATGAATTTTTATTTAAATCTCAGCAGAAAATTAAGTAAAAGATAAGTATAATAATTCTACGTTATACTTTTACTAGCCGGTCTAGCCAGGGGCTCTTTCCACTGCATCACCGCTGTTCGTTATCCTCATGGTTATGAGAATAATTTGAATAAATAACAATTAAAGCCTGAAAAACTCTCTTTCCTCCAACTTTTCCGTCGTGCTTGACGTAGAAGCTTTGATACGCGCCTGGTGTAGATGAAGCTACAACTCGAGTCTAGGCTAACGCTCTTGGTGATCGTAAAACACGTTCTAGGTAAGCTAACCGTGAAAAATGCTCTTTAGTTGTTTCAGAGGACCGAGATGTTCTCATTCTTTTAGCAGACTTTAATAATGAGAAAGTTTACTTGTCTTTCTTGAAAGCATATTTTTTAAATTTTGCCAATCTAATATTTACACCCAAAATAAACTATCAAAATCCATGATAGTTCGCTAAACGTGCTAATTTAAGCTAATAATAATAATAATTATAATAATAATATTAATAATAATAATAATAAAATATTAACTATTTTACAGATATTCATTAAAAAAATTAATCCTTGTAAAAGAAATATAATGAAGTAAAAGGATTCATTTTTTTTAATAATGAATATCTTTAATATCTTAACCCCCGCTAGGAATATCGTGATAATTCTAATTGGAGATAATCACCAAGCCTCTAAGGTATAAGTCTGCTAAGTTTTATTTAAATGAGTCCAGTAGTTTTTAGTGATACGCGCACACGGACAACCCTAGTTATATAATTTTATTGCATGTACAGATATTATATTGTTAATGATTACAATTTATTTGGTTTTAACTTTTATTAGTAATGTTTGTGAGAACAAATATTTTTGAAAAGTTGACTTACCAGTGATTTCTATTGAGCTAAACTTTTCATGAAAACCCTTCTCTAGAATTTGTTATACGATTATTATTACTGTTCGAGTATAAGTAACAAAAATATTAGATAGTTTTTAAGCATATTGTTTTTTAAGTTATAAGTTGCAATATGTTTATAAAAAAATATTTTTTTTTTTTGCTTTTACGTTTGGATCGTTTTCTATAAAATCTTAAAATGTTATAGATGAACACAATGATGAATACTTTCACCTGGGTATCTCAACAATGGGAACACACTATCAAGGTAAATGGAATCCATACTTGCTTAATGATTACTGCTTAAACTTAATAAGCATTTATACTGCTTAAAACTTAATAAGGGAACGTATATTAGATTTCACATATTAGAAAATCAATGAGGAACACGTTTTAGGCTTTAAATAACTTTGTAAAAATTAAAACTATAAAATTTGTTCAATATATTACTCAAAAATTCTGTCGTTTAGGAAAAACTTTGGCTAACAAATTTGAAAGCAGCATAAAATATTTCTTGTACGAAACAACATAGCATTTAATCATTGATCAATTAAATAAAAGAAGTTAAATTTACTTTATCATTACATAATTTAAAAATTTTAACGTTTCCTTGCTTTTTTTTGAGATTTGGGTGTCAACTGCTGTGGCCATTAGCCGGATGGAAATTTGTAGCATATAAAAAATGCCATGCCTGACCGGGATTTAGCCTCTGGATGAAAGGCTGAGACGCTACTATTCCGTTACAGAGATCACAGGAGATTCCTTGCTTTTACATTTACGAATTTACTACATTTGAGACAAACTATTTAATAAAAAAAAAAAAAAAAAAAGATAGTATATTTATTTAACAAATTATTTATCGTAGAAAAAGGTCTATTTTTCTTCTGTTGTAATTTTTTGTATAAATTAAATATGATTTTTTGTATTAATTACCAGGTATTTAAAAGATCTTCTAACCATAATTTATTTAAAATAATACGATTTTATTTTAATAAAAATATATATATATTATTCTGTCAATGACTTCGAAAATAATACTATTATTTAAATCAGAATTATTCAGTATCCTAGTTTAAAGGGCATAAATAATAATTACTAAAATTCTTATCAATTACGCCTTGAAAATTATTTTATCTGTACTAATTCTATTTATTTATTATCTTGAAATATAATACTATTCTTTCATATAACCTAATTATTATTTTTCTATACTAACATGCACTTATTTCAAATTTATTTTTTAAATATTAATTTTTCTAAAATATTGTTTTTAAGATGATTTTCCTATAATTTTTCTTGATACAGGAAAATTCTGAGACAGTTATTTCGTTATAAATATTGTAAAAATATATTCATTATATGTTAATGTATGAATTTGAATAAATCTATCAAAATTATAAAGAAAATGTAATGCTAAATTATTATGGAGATAAAATTGAAAACAATAAACACTTTTTAAAAAACCGTTTAAAAAGTTTACTTAAAATATAAAACTAGTTAAATTTATATTTTCAATAGATATACTGAAAGAAGATTGTTTAACAATTGAAATATCCTATCAAGTTTTAGATTTTAAGTTACATCTTTGTATTAGATTTTTGAAGATTTTGTTGTTTTTAAAATATATATATTTAATATTATTTTTGCGGGGAATACAGCTAGAATAGCTATATTAAAGGGGAAAGTATGACAATAATATCAAAAATGGGTTGTCGAGGTTTTTGAAAATTTTTTTCAGAAACCATATAGTTCATCTAAACAAAAAAAAACATAAGTATAAATGTATTTCTTTTTTTCGTACGTATTTGTGTCGCACTCTTATATCTCAGGACTTACCAAATCAATTTTCTTCAAGTATGGGTCAAATTTTTCTATATGTGGGGATCATATTAATTTTTTTCAAAATTTGTAAGGGACGAGGAGAGATTCAATCTTGAAGGGGTGGGCGATAAATTTTAGAAAACCCATCTGGTTGGTCTAGTGGTCGTAATCGCAAATTAGCTGATTTCGAAATCGAGAGTTCTGAGGTTCAAATTCTAGTTAAGGCTTTTATTCTAGTTAAGTTACTTTTATATAGATTTCCATACTAGATCGTGGATACCGGTGTTCTTTGGTGGTTAGGTTTCAATTAATCACACTCTAAGTAATAGTCGACCTGAGACTGTACAAGACTACATTTCATTTACATTCATACATATCATCCTCATCAATACTCTGAAGTAAAACCTTACGGTGGTTCCGGGGGCTAAACAGAGAAAAAGTGGAATTTTAGAGAAAACATTATGAAAGCAAATTTGTTACCTACAGTGCATGGTTAAAAAAAAACCTTTTTCTAAAAATTAACCTTCAACTCTAAAAATTGGAATTACGAGTACGTTTTATGGTCTTTTTTTTGTCACCCTTTGGTTTAAATATTCTTAAAAATTTTTTTGTAATTTTATATTTTATATTCTGAAGACTTATTTTTCAAAAAACGTTTTCTGAGGACAAAATTGAAGAAAAAATCAAGTTTAAAGTACTTAACCGCTGAACTAAGCGTCGGTATAGGACTTTTTAAATGTCTAATTTATATTAAAATTATTTTTAATCGCCATTTTATTTTACAAATTGCTGATCTACATTATGTTAAATAAAATAGAAATCAAATTATATATTATAATTATTTTTTGTAAGGCAAGGTATTCAAATAAAGTACAGAATGATCGATATACTAGTCTGTAGGTTTAATTCCCATGTCAGTATAGTCATTAGAGAAGTCCGCTCAATCGATTTTTATTTTCTTTTTGTTTTTTACGATATTGTATTACATTCTTTGGACCAGTTAAAATTAGGTGTAGGTACTAGGCCTGTGTATCCAATAGCTGTTCCAAAGAACGTATATGGATATAAGCAATAAAAAAACTAGTTCTCCTTTAAAGATACCAAAACGAACAGTTTTTTAAAGAGGAAAGTAAAAAAAAGTGCAAATAACAATTTCTGGAAACATAGGCTATTAAAATACAGATAACAAGATGTAAAAAAAATGTTTTTTTTTTCTTACATTTACGACTCTTTAAGAAATACATCCATTTTAAGAAGGATACCATAAGATGAATAGGAGTAATAAAAAAAAAAAAATCTCAGACTTTTGTCGAAAATTGAACTAATGATCTATTGATTTACAAAACAAGTATGGTAATACATTTATCAAAAATTTTAATAGTTGACATTTACGTGTTGCAGGCCTACAGGAATTTTATAATAATATAATATTACTGGGAAAGCCGATCTTTTTAAAATTTTACCTGGCTCGCCTGCCAAATTTTGCACATATATGCGTAGCATGAGCACGAAAAAACATATTGAAATGAAATAAAAAATGAATAAAATTAAAATACCTCAGCTACAAAATGTAGTATACATTTTTCAATAAAATCCACTTTTACACTGATACACTTTTCTCAACTTGTGATAAGTTTTTTTCATTCCGTTACTGAAAAACTTTTACGGTCTTTCTCGGATCAAAGTGGCTACAGCTTCCTTCACCTCACAGTCGGTGGTGTAATTATTACATTTCAGACCCCTCTTGAGTTGAGGGAAGAAGTGGAAGTCTCACGGAGCCAAATCCGGCGAGTATGGAGGATGTGGAATAGGCTCAATTTCATCTTGCGGAGAGCCATCATAGAGTTTACGCGGTACGCATCGTGCACAGATTTTACGGTAATCCAATTGCTCCATAATATGACCTACTCGTTCTTTAGATATGCCTAACTGAGTAGCGATATGTTGCTGGGTGATTTGCCAATCACTTTGAAGCAAATCGTCCATCTCCTTTCGATGTTTCTCGTCAGTCACAAAAACTGGTCGTCTGCTGCTGAAATGTTTGCTTCTTGCATATATTTACGGATATTATCGATCCATCTATTGTTCATTTGAGTTTGCATGTACGTGTGGGTAAATATTGCGAGTCTTATGTCATTCATGCGAAAAATGTTGCCATAGAATTGGCTCTTGTATTTTTGGACTATAAAGGTGAGTTTTTCAGTGTATTTAGAGTTCCTTTTTTAGGAGTTTGTAGTTATCATCGGCCTAGGATTTTCCTGTGGTTCTTTCTTGCTTTGAATTAAAGCACTTGGGTGTCGCGTTTTCTTAGTGGCCCCAGGTAATATGCTGCATACTATCATTCGGGTCACGTGACGGTATTGTATTGGCGAATCCTAGCGTTGATGGAAATGTATTTTTTGATGTAGATGTTTTGGGGGAATCGGTATACAAGTTACGTGTTTGTTCGTTTATTGGTTCTTTTTCAGAGATGTTGGACGTGATGGTTTTCCTGAGGTACTTGAATTTTCTGACTTTAGAGATTTGATCGCTGTTGATTCGAATACATGTGGGAACGTCTTTAATGTTGTATTGTTTTTTAAAGGGCAATTTAGAGGCAATATATAGTTGTGATCCTCTGAAAGATTTCGAGATATTTGGGGTGCGGTTTCTATGTTTTCAGACAGTAGAAGAATGGATATATATATATATATATATATATATATATATATATACGTATATTATATTTATCTCTTTCGATTACTATTATGTATTTTTATATGTTATACTTTAAACATTAATTTTTTTTTAAATTTAAAAAAATATTAAAAATTAAATAACCAAAAATTTAAATTAAAAAAATTATTTTTGTTAATTCTTATAATTTTTAAATCAAATGAATGCAAAGAAAAATTAATTATCATTAAAATATCCTCATTACAGTATAATACCTTTTATTTTTGCTCATTTGATTTTATTTCCTTAAATTTTTTTTAATATTATTTATTGATTGGTTTATTAATTTGTTAAATATATTTTATTAATAGCACACCAGGCTTCTGCCAGGTTGATTCAAAATAGAAAAATGGCACTTAAAACTTCTTTTTTATTAAAAAAATAATACTGTACCTAATTGAAACAACTATTAGTGTACTAAAAAAAAAACCCAGCTTAGATTATAGTAACAAGGAAAGAGTAATTTTTTAAATATATTTTATTAATTGTTTGTCAGGCTTCTGCCAAGTTGGTTCAAAAGAGAAAATGATAGTTAAAAATGTTCTTTTTTTTATTAAAACCTAATACTACATCTTTCGTTATTTTTACCTCCACGATTAGGTATTGATTCAAAGGATGAGGAGGAGGTGAAGTGTCTGAAAATACCATGCTTGACCGAGATTCGAACCCGGGACCTCCGGTTGAAATGCCGACACGCTACCACTCGCGCCACGGAGGCCGGCAATACTACATCTAACTGAAATAATTATAACTTTTAACTTTTTAATTTTTTTAAGTACTACTTACTGTATTTAAAAAAAAAAAATTGGCTGATTGCTGGAAAATCGTTTTTCAAAAAAAAAACAAACCCCCAGCTTAGATGAAGTTAATAAAAAAAAGGGTAATTATTATTCGAGTAATTGAACGTACTTGAAAGTGTAATTTTTCACATTTTGTGGGGACATATTTGAATAAGGTTGAAAAAATCTAATGTGGACAACACATGACTTCCTTGTACACCTATTAAATTACATTTAAATATTTTTTTAAAATGAAAATTACATAAAATCTTATTTCATTAAAAGCTTCTGAATTTTTGTTTCGTTTTGGTTATTATTGAATTATTATTCATCGTTATAGTTTTTTTTACAATGAAAAGTTAATAATTCTAATAAATCAATATATTTAAATTAAAAAAAAAAAGAAAAAAAAAAGAAAGCAGATGAAGTCTGATTCGAACTTACGTGCCTTCCCCTAAGATCAAAATATTTCATTAATTCAAATTTTATTTGGCTATAACTCTGGAACCAATGAAAATAAGTACCACTTATGATATATAGTTGAAAAGATCTCAATGAGGGCTTATTACTGCAGTTAAGAAAAAATTTAAATCCAAATCTTTTGGATTTTGGACTTTTTTGGTCCAGTCATTTGCAATCAAAAGGGAGGTGCACAACTAGATGTTACAACAGTCCTAAACCCAAAATTTCAACATTCTTCGGCTAATTGTTTTCGAGTTATGCGAGATACATATGTACATACATATATGATTAGTACGTACAGACGACGTACGTATCAGTTTCACGCCGAAACTGATAGAACTGGATATTTCCGTTGAAATCTGGAAACCGAAATTTTTCGCGATTACAATACTTCCTTTACTTCATACAAAAAAGTTAAAACTATAAAAAAAGTACTTTATTGCTTCAAGAATTAATTCACTACATGAGCTTTGGGAAGCTTGTACTTAGGGATATGGAAATGGAATTTTGTAGCGTATGAAATATGTTATGCCCTATCTGACCGTGATTCGAACCCGGCAACCCAGATGAAAGCAGAGATGCTACCACACCGCTATGAAGATCGCTCAAATTACATAATAATTACTCTTTTCAAGATACCTTAAACTAAGCTGGGATTTTTTAAAACGATTTCTAGCAATTAGCCAATTTTTTTAAAGAACTGTAATAGTTGTTTCAATTAAACATAGTATTATTTTTTAATAAAAAAAAAGATTTTTTAAAGTGTCATCTTCTCTTTTAAACCAACCTGTAAAATTAATAAAATATATTTAAAGAAGTATTTAATCTACGATAAATTATTTGAAGAAAAAATTTGTTAGGAAAAATAAAATTAAATGAGCTAAAATAAAAGATATAATGTACTGATTATATTTTATGTTAATTAATTTTAATTTTTTTAAAATTTTTAATGAATACTTTTATTTGAAGATGATACATTTAATTTAAAAATTAAGAAAAAATATATTAAAATATAACAGAAAAAATTACGTAACAGTAATTTAAGTATCTACGGAAATTATAATTAATTTTTTTAAAAAGAAATACGTATTTAACAAAACAGAATTAGATATTTTGAGTTATAAAAGGATGATGGAAAAACTAATTTGAGTGTTTTTTTCTGCCCTTTCTAGCACTGCCACTTTTACATTCTTAGTTTGTTTTGTGCGGAAAAGTGACTACTTTGACTTTTTATCCAAGTTTTAAAAAAAAATATGCAATATTATTAGTTACTCTTATGGAATAAAACAATTATCAGTGACACACAAACAAATAGAATTGTTAAACAGTAAAATAAAAAAGTATCTACATAAAAGGTCTGATGTAGTGGATGTAAAATCATAGACAGAAGCTGTTTCCCTTAAACCAATAAATTATAAGTAGGTATTTTTAGTATTAATAAAGAAATTTTTTATTTATCTTTACTCAAATGATGCGTTAAACCCTTAAAATATAATGGAATGAACAAAATCAACAATTATGTTCTTTTTGAAATTCAATTATTGCTATGTGTTTGTAGTAATTCTGCAGATAAAATGAGAATTTTAAATATTGACACATAAGTTGCAGCGCCTTGTGCATAAATAATACAAAAAACATCTCACAAACTATATAAAAATATATGAACAGTAATTAAGCTTTATATAGTCAAGCCTATTTACATAAACCTAATTCACATTGGCGTAATATTATTATTACTTATATTGGCAATTATTTTTATAATTAACAACTGAGTTAATTGGCTTCGAATAATGTTTTTATTTAAAAAGTTATTTATTAATTTTAACATTGATTAATAACTTTATTTATTTTAACATAAAAATGAAATCTATTATAATTATGTATTAATTAAATAAATAAATTATTTATTTAAAAAAATAGTTGTTAAATATTCAACATCATGTTAAAATTAAAAAGAGCTATTTTTATTTTTTATTTTATAACAGCAGGAAATTTTATTTAACATTTCAAAATACAGATTTCTCTATTGGATTCGATGAATATTTTTTTTTAGTCAATTATTTTAGCTGGATTTAATTTAAATAGATTCCTTGATAAATTGGTAAATTATTTAAAAACTAAGTCTATATTTATTTAAAAATTTGACCTTCATATTTTTTATCGACTTATCTTAATTAAAAATGTATTTACTACATTATTTATTTAAATTAATAATAATTAATGGTTGTCTTTAATATAACTTATAAAAATAGGCTACATTATATATTCAAAATTATTTAATATGAATTTTAAATTAATTCATTTAAAAGAAAAATTAATTTTAATCTTAAACTGACAGTTAAGATATTATTATTATGTAGTAATTTAATTTTGAAATCAGATTTAAATTTTACCATTTTGTTCTTCTTCTGTTAAATAATTTATTCGATTCTATTGTCCATTATTCTTTGACCTAAATGTACTTCTTGGTTGTATATTTGCTTTCTCTTTTCCCCCACTATCTATTATTTATCTGACGGTGTTATACCATAACCCTTGTTACAGTATTTATAACTTAAATGTAATTTTATTCGATATCTCGTTATACTTATTAAAATAATACTTAAATGGTAAACGAAACCTTTTTAATACAATTTAGTAAAACTAGATTTTTATCTTTAATAATAGAGATATATTTGAGTAACAATATATAAGTTAATATAGTAATTTATCCTTCATTTATTTCAATACATTACATAGTGTCTATAGCAAATAATTATTTATGCATTTTTTTTAATTGATAAATATCTTTTGTAATCGGTTTTATTTTTTCTTCCTTGTTTATACTTTCTAATATACAAACATAAATTATGTAGGTCCTTATAAAAATTAGATTTTAAGATTTCGTCTAATTCTATTGTTTTGAATACCCTTGAATGTAAAAGTTTTATTAATGGTAAACTACTGAATCAAATATATATGTATACATACATACTTTTTTTTTTAAAGAGAATTTTTCACATTTTATTTTGCGGACTAAAATCAATTAGATTATCATCTTATGTAGGAGGTTCTGGGTATAGGTATAGGTACATTTAATTTAGATCCGTTATTTCTTAATGCTATTCAGTTTTAAAAAATATGGGACCTTATTCTTTTTAAATCATTTAGCATCTTTTTATTCGGGTGCTTTTTTTTAAAAGAAAATAAACTTTTGTTGCCAACCAACCGGATTGGTTTAATGGTAAACTCGTCGTAAATCAGCTGATTTCGAAGTCGAGAGTTCTCAGGTTCAAATCCAACTAAATGTAGTTACTTTTATTCGGATTTGGATACTAGATCGTGGATACCGGTGTTCTTTGCTGGTTGGGCTTCAATTAACCACAAGTCTCAGGAATGATCGGTCGGTATGAATTTGTTCAAGACTAAAAATTTACCGGAACAATGATATTAAAGTGATAAGTTGCTAATGACTTTAATTGTGGATGCGACTATAAATAAAAGTATTAAAAAAAAAGCTTTTGTTACTTCAGATATGTTAAAGGATAACCGATTTCAAGCGATGTTAATCTGCATCTTATAAATTAATATTCTCATACCTCATACCTTGAAATTTAATATTCTCATACCTTGAGTATCACACTGGAGATTGAAACGGGTAAAATAAATTAAAATGACAAGAATAGAAAAAACCATTAATATATCGATACTAGTAGATTACTGAAGCTAAACAACTGAAGTGTAAATAGTTTCATTTCCTTCTATCACAGTTCCTTCTGTCACGGTTATTTTTTTCACTTTAGTCGATACTATCAGTATAATAAAGAAAAAAGCTAACACCAGAGTTGTAAGACTTTCACAAATCCCGCAATTATGGGGTGATTCTGATGCACGGCTTACACACACAACTTAATTTAAAATATTTACCATTTTATTTAACAATTTAAAAAAAAAAAATTTTAATTCAATGATTCTAACTAAAGCGCGCCCATACCGGATTTAACTCACGCGGGTTTAGCAGTAGTAACGGCGACGGTCGGCATTAACTGAAATAATGCAATTTCACAAATTACATACAACAAATTTCGGTTTTACGGTCAGTAGACTGGTGTAGCCTCGAGTCTTAACGCACCAGCTACCAAGTGAACCGGGTGATCGAGTTCGTGACCCAGTCAAACCAAGCTTTAATAATTAAAAAATGACAATAGCTGAAAAGAACATTTTTTTTTGTAAAATAGCATCCCCAGCCCACGGAATGCTCTAACTACTGTATATTGTGACGTCACAGGTGAGCGGTAGAATTAAATATGGGAATAATATTTAAAGTGTAAAAAGGGTAACCTGATCTCTATCTTTTATTACGTAGTTCTGTTATTTTATTGGATAACTGTGCACGTGTATGCACTATATTTATTTGTAATTTATATTGTTATTTAATGGAGTTCAGAATAATTATTTCTATTTCTACTTTATTTACTACAGTAAATAAAAGAGTTTATTAACAATCAAGTATCTATATTACAGAATTATTGTATTTTTCGATTGCTACAGGCATATTTTGCCGTATTATACTTATTAGTTATTATAATTGATATGATACTTAATAATATTAAATAATTATTGTGTTTATATCTCAGTCCAATTCAAAAGAGTTGTGGAGTAGCATGGAATCTGTTATAAGTGATTAGTAAGTCAATTTCTTATTGAAAATAATTAAAAATCTTTTTAATCTAAAATAATACAAAATTGTGAAATTAATCTATTTAACTAATTAATTAAGTAAATCTCTCCCAAGTCCTAATAAAACAATTAACTAATTATTCACAACCATTTCTATCATAGTTATTCGTTGTTGTTTTTTAAAATTGCTGAAAAATTTTAAAACCAATATTTATATACAAATCCAAGGATGTAATAAAGGGAAAAAAGTAATTTTATAAAAAAAAAATTGATTAAATATCCAAGGACTATATCAAATTACTACAGTAATTAAATATTAAAATACATATATGTATACTGACGATTGTTAATTTCAAGAAAAAGTATATTAGGAGGAGTAAAAAGTAATTATATTTAATTATAATTATTTAATTAATGGAGAATAAATAAATACCCTATGTGTAATCGACATGAAAATTATGTCATCGAGTTCTATACAATATAATATTAATCTGATCGCAGTTGTCCAACCGCAATATTAACTTCGATTTACCTTTACACAGTTATCCGAACCCGCTTTTCTCTGGATTAGGTACTTTATTTAATACTGGGATTCCTCTG